>NC_132873.1:32344497-32649491 GCF_048164855.1 Canis lupus baileyi
TGACTTGGGTGGGGCAGCGCCTTAAGCCATAAACTGGTCATTTGGGGGTCATAGGGGAGGTGGTGGGTGTAGCACAAAATGGAATCAGTCCTGCTCTGCTTGTCCAGGGGTACGGGAATTTTGTTAAATTTCTTGGGTCCCAACTTGCAGCTCATGCACCTGGGCAACGCTCACCAGGTGGACTCAGTGTGCACACCTTGTGGTGCTGGATCTATCACACCAGCGTGTGGAGGACACCCTCCTCGCCCTAGTGAGTAGGGGCTGGGTGAGCATGGGGCTCGGCCTGAAAGCCAGGCAGCACAGGGGACTGAGGAACCCAGCCCTGTCCCCACCCCGACCACACAAATGAAGCCTCAGCGCTCCCTGCCATGGGCACCCAGCTCCTCAGGAGCTCCCACCGGGGTGGCCCCGAGGTCTGACTCCCTGCTGGAGAGACATCGGGGAGAACAGAAGCAGCCGGAGCTCGGCAAGACCCACTGCCGGACATGGGAATGTGGCCAAGCCATACCACCTCAGCTAACCCTCCAGCTGAAATTCACTACAGGAGCAAGCCGCGGGGAAAGCCCCGCTAGCCACCCAGCATCAGCACGAGAAATGATGTTGTACCAACCAATTCGGCGTTTGGAATACCCAGACAGAGGATCTGATAGCTGCACATGATAGCTTCATGTAATACACACACACACACCCCACAACCAACAAAAGTCAGAATCCCCCCAAAGTTGTCAAACAGCAGCTGGATGGTTACATACACAACGCTGTGGTCCCCAGTAGGATACCTGGAAGACGCTATAAACCATGACTGCAGAGGTGCTAGAGGCATGGAGATGTGCCTGCTGTGTTCCAAAAAGGAACGCAGAGGGGCAGGAAGCATCCTACGGAGGAGGGGGGGGCCCTCCTAGGAAAGGACACCAAGTCCCTGTGAAGGCTACGGTTGGTGAAATCTTTCCTCTTCTCTTTCAGCTTCTGCTTTTCCTCCTAAATGCCATTTTCCTCAATCATAATAGCAAAAATTTATTTTATGTTTTTAAATTTCTTTTTATTGGAGTCCAATTTGTATGAATTCTTTCTTCAGCAAGGGTGTCATTCAGGATAGAAGGAAAGATTTTCCCAGACAGGCAAAGTATAAAGGAGTTTATGACTGCTAAACCAGTCCACTAAGGAATTTTAAGAGGGACTATTCTAGTGGGGGAAAAAAAGAGACAAAAACAACAAAGACTAGAAAGGACCAGAGAACGTCACCAGAAACACCAACTCTACAGGTAAAACAAAGGCACAAAGTTCATATCTTTGAATAAGCACTTTGAATGCTAATACTAAATGCTCCAATCAAAAGATATAAGGTATCAGAGTGGCTTAAAAAACAGGATCCGTGATGCCTGTGTGGCTCAGGGGTTAAGTCTCTGCCTTTGACTCAGGGTGTGATTCTAGAGTCTGGGATCGAGTCCCATACTGGGGTCCCGGTGGGGAGCCTGCTTCTCTCTTGGCCTAATTTTCTGCCTCTGTCTCTGTCTCTCTCTCTCTCTCTCTCATGCTCTCAAAAATAAAATTGTTATTAAAAAAACAAGGTCCATCTGTATGCTGCCTAATAGATGCTCACCTTAGACCTATAGACAACAGCAGATTGAAAGGCAGGGGATGGAAAATCATCTATCATGCTAATGGTTATGAAAAGAAAGCTGGAGACCAATACTTATATTAGAGACACTAGATTTGAAACCAAACCCTGGGAGTCACCTGGTGGCTCAGTGGTTGAGCATCTGCCTTCGGCTCCAGGTGTGTTCGTGGGATCCCAGGTTCGAGTCCCACATTGGCATCCCTTTGGGGAGCCTCTCTCCCTCTGCCTATGTTTCTGCCTCTACTTCTCTGTGTATCTCTCATGAATAAATAAATAAATAAAATATTTAATCTCAAAAAGAAAGAACAAATACTGTAAGAAGTGATGAAGAAGGGCATTATTTCATAGTTAAAAAGACTCTCCATCAGGATCAAACAACTAAATATTTATGCTGCCAACATGCGAGTACCTAATTATGGAACCCAATTACCAATAAACGTACAGGAACTCACTGATAATAATACAATGACAGGGGATTTTAACACCTACCAACTTATGGCAATGGACCGATCGTCTATTCAGAAAATCAACAGGGAAACAATAGCCTTGACACACTGGACCACAGGGACTCCACAGATATAGTCTGAATATTTCCTCCTAAAGCAAAATACACATTCCTTTCAAGTGCACATGGGACAATCTCCAGAACAGATCATATCATGGGCCACAAATCAGCCCTCAACAGGTACAACAGGTACAAGAAGGTTGATATCACACCCTGTACATTTTCGACCACAACGCTATGAAACTCGAAGTCGACAGTAAGAAAAAATTTGGACAGACCTAAAATACGTGGAGATTATGAACATCCTACCACAGAAGGAATGGAGCAACCAGGAAATTAAAGAGGAAACTTAAAACAAATGAAAATGAAAACATGTTTTTCCAAACCACTGGGATGTAGCAAAGGCAGTCCAGAGGGAAGTACATAGCAATACAGGCCTATCTCAGGAAACAAGAAGTCTCTAATACACAACCTAACCTTACACCTAAAGGAGCTGGAAAAGGAATAGGAAACAAAGCCTAAAGCCTACAGAAGAAGGGAAAAAATAAAGATGAGAGCAGAAATAATCAATACAGAAACAGTAGAATGGAATAACGAAACTAAAAGTTGGTTCTTCAAAATAACTAAGAAAATGGATCAAGCCCTAGCCAGCCAAATGAACGAGAAATGAGAAAAGACCTCAATAAATAAAATCACAAAAGAGATAAGAGAGATCACAATCAACACCAGAAAAATAAGACAATCATAAGGGAATACTATGAAAGATTATATGTTAACAAACTGGGAGACCTGGAAGAAATGGCCAAATCCCTACAAATGTGCAAAGAAGCAAAACTGAAATAGGAAGAAATAGAAAATGTGAATAGACCCATAACTAGCAGAGGAATTGAATCAGCAAGGCACCTGGGTGCCTCAGTGGTCGAGCATGTGCTTTGGCTCAGGTCATGATCCCGGGGTCCTGGGGAATCAAGTCACACATCAGGCTCCCCCCATGGAGCCTCATTTTCCTTGTGCCTATACCTATGCATCTCTGTGTCTCACATGAATACATAAATAAAATCTTTAAAAACGAAAAAAGATAAAAAGATAAAAAGATGAGAAAGGACCCAAATAAAATCACAAATGAGAAAAGAGAAATAACAACATTAGAGAAATACAAACAATTATAAGAGAATATGATGAAAAACTACATGCCAGCAACCTAGAACCTGGAAGAAATAGATCAATTCCTGGAAATATATAACATAGCAAAAATGAAAAATGAAGAAATAAGAAATTTGAACAGACAGTTACCAGCAAAGAAACTGAATTAGCAATCAGGGTTCCCGAACAGGAGATTCTTAGATCAATAGAACAGAATGGAAAGCCAAAACAAGATACAAACATGTATCTATGACCCATAATGGACAACAAGGCAGGAAGGAATATCCAATGGCACAAAGACAGTCTCTTCAACAAACACTAACCCTGACCCCCGGATAAGAACAAATGGTGTTGGGAAAACCAGGCAGCCAAATGCAGAAGAATGAAACTGGACCACTTTCTCACACCATATATATAAAAAATGAATTCAAAATGGATGAAAGACCTAAATGTGAGATCTGAAACCATACATAGAAGAAAAGATAGGCAGCAACGATTTTGACATTGGCCATTGGATCTTCTTTCAGGATATGCCTCTGAGGTGAGGGAAACAAAAGCAAAAATACTATTGGGACTTCATCAAATTGAAAAGCTTCTGCAAAGTGAAGGAAACATAAAGCTAAAAAGCAACATACAGGAGGAGAGGCAAGATGGCGGGAGAGAAGGGTCCCCAAGTCACCTTTCCTGACCAAATTGCCTAGATAAATTTCAAATCATCCTGAAAATCTAGGAATTCAGCCTGAGACTTAAACAGAGACCAGATAGAATGCTACAGTGAGAAAAGTTCACACTTCCATCAAGGTAGGAAGATGGGGGAAAAGAAATAAAGATACAAAAGGCATCCAAGGAGGAGGGGTCTCACAGAGCCAGGCTAAGGCCAGGGCGAGTGCCCCCCGGGCAGGAGAGCTCAGTCCCAGAGAAGCAGGAGCTACACCATTCTTCCAGGGGGAAATGACGCCCACAGGGATTCAGAGCAAGACCCCAGGAGGGCGGGGATACCCTCGGGCTCCATGGGACACAAACATACACCTGCACTCCCAGGAGATTGCACCGAGCACCCTAAGGGCTGTAGGGCACATGCATTGACCCAGGAGCAGCTCTGAGGGGATCCGGCAGCGGCTCTGTGCGGAGGGGGCAGCGGGTCCCTGGGAAAAGCTAGGTGGCGGCGCCTAGGGCAGAGGAAGTGGCTTCGTGTGGAGGGGGCTGCGGGGCTCCAGGAGCAGCTCAGAGGGGCTATGGCGGCTCCGTGGAGAGGTGCCTACCCGGCCGGGAGCGAGAATCCAACAGCGCAGGTCAGGGAGAACAGGGCCGGGACACAGCCCAGGATTCAACCTCCCCCGGGACAGGCAGAGGCCTGGAGGGCCCAGGACAGCAAGGACGCTCCTGCTCAGAGCTGAGAAGATCAGCAGCCCTGCCCCAGAGCCTCCAGGCCCTGCAGACGGACTGCTCCAGAGTTACTGGGGAGGCTGAATACAGGTGTTCCGACCTGGCTGCTGCCACTGGGGTTGTTCCTCCTTGGGCGTCACAGGGTATACAACCCCCACTGAGCGCTTCACCAGGCAGGGGAAGAGAAGCTCCCCCAAGGGCTAGCACCTGAAAATCAGCACAACAGGCCCCTCCCCCCATAAGACCAGCTAGACGGACAAGTTCCAGGGGAAGTCAAGGGACTTAAAGTAGACAGAATCAGAAGATACTCCCCCATGTTTTTTTTTAATTTCTGATTGCTTCCCCCATCCTTTCCCCCTTTCTTTCTTTTTCTTTCTCCTTTTATTCTCTTTTTTGCTTTTTTCTTCCTTTTTCCTTTTTTCTTTTTCTCTTCTCTTTTTTTCTTTCTCTCTTCTCTTTTTCTCCTTTTCCCAATACAACTTGTTTTTGGCCACTCTGCACTGAACAAAATGACTAGAAGGAAAACCTCACCTCAAAAGAAAAAACAGTCCTCTCTCCCACAGAGTTACAAATCTGGATTACAACTCAATGTCAGAAAACCAATTCAGAAGCACTAGTATACAGCTACTGGTGGCTCTAGAAAAAAGTATAAAGGACTCAAGAGACTTCATGACTGCAGAATTTAGATACAATCAGGCAGAAAGTAAAAAACAATTGAATGAGATGCAATCCAAACTAGAATTCCTAATGACGAGGGTTAACGAGGTGGAAGAACGAGTGAGTGACATAGAAGACAAGTTGATGGCAACGAGGAAAACATGAAAAAAGAGACAGACAATTAAGAGACCAGGAAGACAGATTAAGGGAAATAAACGACAGCCTGAGGAAGAAAAACCTATGTGTAATTGGGGATCCTGAGGGCGCCGAAAGGGACAGAGGGACAGAATATGTATTTGAACAAATCCTAGCTGAAAACTTTCCTAATCTGGGAAGGGAAACAGGCATTCAGATCCAGGAAATAGAGAGATCCCCCCTAAAATCAATAAAAACAGTCCAACACCTTGATTTAATAGTGAAGCTTGCAAATTCCAAAGATAAAGAGAAGATCCTTAAAGCAGCAAGAGACAAGAAATCCCTGACCTTTATGGGGAGGAGCAGACCTCTCCAAAGCGACCTGGCAGCCCAGAAAGTGCTGGCTGGATATATTCAGGGTCCTCCATGAGAATAACATGCAACCAAGAATACTTTATCCAGCCAGGCTCTCATTCAAAATGGAAGGACAGATAAAGAGCTTTCAAGACAGGCAGGAACTGAAAGAATATGTGACCTCCAAACCAGCTCTGCAAGAAATTTTAAGGGGGACTCTTAAAATTCCCCTTTAAGAAGAAGTTCAGTGGAACAATCCACAAAAACAAGTACTGAATAGATGTCATGATGACACTAAACTCATATCTGTTGATAGTAACTCTGAACGTGAATGGGCTTAATGACCCCTTCAAAGGCGCAGGGTTTCAGACTCGATAAAAAATCAGGACCCAACTATTTGCTTTCTACAAGAGACTCATATTAGACAGAAGGAAACCTACAATCTGAAAATAATGGGTTGGAGAACCATTTACCATTCAAATGGTCCTCAAAAGAAAGCAGTGAAAAAAAAAAAAAGAAAGCAGTGGTAGCCATCCATATATCAGATAAACTAAAATTTACCCCGAAGACTATAGTGAGAGATGAAGACGGATACTAAATCATACTTAAAGGATCTATCCAACAAGAGGGCTTAACAATCCTCAATATATATTCCCCGAATATCGGAGCTGCCAAATATTTAAAACAATTAATAACGAAATTGAAGAAATACTTAGATAATAATTATCTTATACTTGGTGACTTCAATCTAGGTCTTTCTACCCTCGATAGGTCTTCTAAGCACAACATCTCCAAAGAAACGAGAGCTTTAAATGATACACTGGAGCAGATAGATTTCACAGATATCTACAGAACTTTACATCCAAACTGAACTGAATAAACATTCTTCTCAAGTGCACATGGAACGTTCTCCAGAATAGACCACATACTGGGTCACAAATCACGTCTGAACCGATACCAAAAGATTCAGATCATCCCCTGCGTATTCTCAGACCATAATGCCTTAAAATTAGAACTAAATCACAACAAGAAGTTTGGAAGGACCTCAAACACGTGGAGGTTAAGGACCATCCTGCTAAAAGATGAAAGGTTCAACCAGGAAATTGAGGAAGAATTAAAAGGATTCATGGAAACTAATTGGAATGAAGATACAAATGTTCAAAATCTTTGGCATGCAGCAAAAGCAGTCCTAAGGGGGAAATACATCACAATAGAAGCATCCATTCAAAAACTGGAAAGATCTCAAATACAAAAGCTAACCTTACTCATAAAGGAGCTAGAGAAAAAAAAACAGCAGCTAGATCCTACACCCAAACAGAATAAGAGATTTAATTAAAATTAGAGCAGACCTCAAGGAAACTGAGATCATAAGAAATGTGGAACAGATCAACAAAACCAGGAGTTGGTTCTTTGAAAGAATTAATACCATACATAAACCATTAGCCAGTCTTATTAAGAAGAGAGACAAGACTCAAATTAATAAAATCATGAATGAGAAAGGAGAGATCACTACCAACACCAAGGAAATACAAACGATTTTAAAAACATATTATGAACAGCTATACGCCAATAAATTAGGCAATCTAGAAGAAATGGACGCTTTCCTGGAAAGCCACAAACTACCAAAACTGGAACAGGAAGACATAGAAAACCTAAAAAGGCCAATAACCAGGGAGGAAATTGAAGCAGTCATCAAAAACCTCCCAAGTCACAAAAGTCCAGGGCCAGATAGATTCCCAGGGGAATTCTATCAAACGTTTAAAGAAGAAACCATACCTCTCCTACTAAAGCTGTTTGGAAAGATAGAAAGAGATGGAGTACTTCCAAATTCGTTCTAAGAAGCCAGCATCACCTTAATTCCAAAACCAGACAAAGACCCCACCAAAAAGGAGAATACAGACCAATATGCCTGATGAACATGGATGCAAAAATTCTCAACAAGATACTAGCCAATAGGATCCAACAATACATTAAGAATATTATTCACCATGACCAAGTAGGATTTATCCCCGGGACACAAGGCTGTTTCAACACGTGTAAAAATAATCAATGTCATTCATCATATCAGCAAGAGAAAAACCAAGAACCATATGATCCTCTCATTAGATGCAGAGAAAGCATTTGACAAAATAGAGCATCCATTCCTGATCAAAACTCTTCAGAGCGTAGGGATAGAGGGAACATTCCTCGACATCTTAAAAGCCATCTACGAAAAGCCCACAGCAAATATCATTCTCAGTGGCGCAGCACTGGGAGCCTTTCCCCTAATATCAGGAACAAGACAGGGATGTCCACTCTCACCATTGCTATTCAACATAGTCTGGAAGTCCTAGCCTTAGCAGTCAGACAGCAAAAAGACATTAAAGGCATTCAAATTGGCAAAGAAGAATCAAAATCTCCCTCTTCTCAGATGACATGATACTCTACATAGAACACCCAAAAGCCTCCACCCCAAGATTGCTAGAACTCATACAGCAATTTGGTAGCATTGCAATATAAAAACTCAATAGCCAGAAATCAATGGCATTTCTATACACTGACAATGAGACTGAGGAAAGAGAAATTAAGGAGTCAATTTCATTTACAGTTGCATCCAAATCAACAGATACCTAGGAATAAACCCAACCAAGGAGGTAAATGATCTATACCCTAAAAACAATAGAACACTTCTGAAAGAAATTGAGGAAGACACAAAGAGATGGAAAAATATTCCATGCTCATGGATTGGCAGAATTAATATTGTGAAAATGTCAATGTTACCCAGGCAATGTACACGTTTAATGCAATCCCTATCAAAATCCCATGGACTGTCTTCAGAGAGTTAGAACAAATTATGTTAAGATTTTTGTGGAATCAGAAAAGACCCCAAAAGCCAGGGGAATTTTAAAAAAGAAAACCATATCTGGGGGCATCACAATGCCAGATTTCAGGTTGTACTACAAAGCTGTGGTCATCAAGACAGTGTGGTACTGGCACAAAAACAGACACATAGATCAACGGAACAGAATAGAGAACCCAGAAGTGGACCTTGAACTTTATGGTCAACTGATATTCGATAAAGGAGTAAAGACTATCCATTGGAAGAAAGACAGTCTCTTCAATAGATGGTGCTTGGAAAATTGGACATCCACCTTCAGAAGAATGAAACTAGACCACTCTCTTTCACCAGAAACAAAGATAAACTCAAAATGGATGAAAGATCTAAATGTGAGACAAGAATCCATCAAAATCCTAGAGGAGAATACAAGCAACACCCGTTTTAAACTTGGACCCAGCAACTTCTTGAAACGTACATCTGTGAAGGCAAAAAAAAAAGCAAAAATGAACTATTGTGACTTCATCAAGATAAGAAGCTTTTGCACAGCAAAGGATACAGTCAACAAAACTAAAAGACAACCTACAGCATGGGAGAAGATATATGCAAAAGACGTTTCAGATAAAGGGCTAGTTTCCAAGATCTATAAAGAACTTCTTAAAATCAACACCAAAGAGACAAACAATCCAATCATGAAATGGGCAAAAGACATGAAGAGAAATCTCACAGAGGAAGACACTGACATGGCAACATGCACATGAAAACATGCTCTGCATCACTTGCCCTTAGGGATATACAAATCAAAATCACAATGAGATACCACCTCACACCAGTGAGAATGGGGAAAATGAACAAGGCAGGAAACCACAAATGTTGGAGAGGATGCGGAGAAAAGGGAACCCTCTTACACTGCTGTTGGGAATGTGAACTGGTGCACTTACTCTGGAAAACTGTGTGGAGGTTCCACAAAGTGTTAAAAATAGACCTGCCCGATGACTCAGCAATTGAACTATTGGGGATTTACCCCAAAGATTCAGATGCAATGAAACGCCGGGACACGTGCACCCCGATGTTTATAGCAGAATGTCCACAATAGCCAAACAGTGTCAGGAGCCTTGGTGTCCATCGAAAGATGAATGGATAAAGAAGATGTGGTTTATGTATACAATGGAATAATATTCAACCATTAGAAACGAGAAATACCCAACATTTGTTTCAACGTGGATGGAACTGGAGGCTATTATGCTGAGTGAAGTAAGTCAATCGGAGAAGGACAAACAGTGTATGTTCTCATTCCTTTGGGGAATATAAATAATAGTGAAAGGGAATATAAGGGAATGGAGAAGAAACGTTTGGGAAATAGCAGAAAGAGAGAGAGATCATAAAGACTCCTAACTCTGGGAAAAGAACTAGCAGTGCTGGAAGGGGAGGAGGGCGGGGTGGGGGGTGAATGGGTGACGGGCACTGAGGGGGACACTTGACGGGATGAGCACTGCGTGTTATTCTGTATGTTGGTCAATTGAACACCAATAAAAAATAAATTTATTTAAAAAAAAAGATCAAACAACAGCATATTTATGCTGCCAACATTGGAGTACCGAAATATAGAAACCAATTAACAACAAACGTATAGGAACACACTGATAATAATACAGTGACTGGGGATTTTAACACCCACTTATGGCAATGGACCGATCGTCTATGCAGAAAATCAACAGGGGAACAAGAGGCTTGACACACTGGACCACAGGGACTCAACAGATATAGTCTGAACATTTCTTCCTAAAGCAGAATACACATTCCTTTCAAGTGCACATGGGACATTCTCCAGAATAGATTATATCATGGACCACAAATCAGCCCTCAACAGGTACAACAGGTACAAGAAGGATGGTATCACACCATGTATATTTTCGGACGACGACGCTATGAAACTTGAAGTCGACAGTAAGAAAAAATTTGGACAGACCAAATATTTGTGGAGATTATGATCATCCTACCAGAGAAGGAATGGAGTAACCAGGAAATTAAAGAGGAAATTTAAAACAAATGAAAATGAAAACATGTTTCTTCAAACCTCTAGGATGTAGCAAAGACAGTCCTTAGAGGGAAGTAGATAGCAATACAGGCCTACCTCAAGAAACAAGAAGTCTCCAATACACAACCCAACACTACACCTAAAGGAGTTGGAAAAGGAATAGGGAACAAATCTTAAAGCCTCCTTAAGAAGGAAAAAATAAAGATGAGAGCAGAAATAATCAATACAGAAACAACAAAACAGTAGAATGGAATAATGAAACTAAGAAGTGGTTCTTCAAAATAACTAAGAAAATGGATCAAGCCCTAGCCAGGCTTATCAACAAGAAAACAGAAAAGAAATAAATAAATAAAATCACAAAAGAGAGAAGAGAGATCACAATCAACACCAGAAAATAAGACAATTATAAGGGAATACTATAAAAGACTATACGCTAACAACCTAGGAGACCAGGATGAATTGGAGAGATCCCTAGAAATGTGCAAACGAGCAAATCTGAAAGAGGAAGAAATAGAAAATGTGTCTAGACCCATAACTAGCAAAAGAATTTAATCAGCAAGGCACTTGGGTGCCTCAGTGGTTGAGCATCTGCTGTGGCTCAGGTCATGATCCCGGGGTCCTGGGGAATCATGTCCCACATCAGGCTCCCTGCGTGGAGCCTCATTTTCCCCCTGCCTATACCCCTGCCTTTCTGTGTCTTGCATGAATACATAAATAAAATATTTAAAAAAGAAAAAAGGTAAAAAGATGAGAAAGGACCCAAATAAAATCACAAATGAGATAAGAGAAATAACCAAAACTAGAGAAATAAGAACGTGTATAAGAGAACATTATGAAAAATTATATGCCAGCAACCTAGAACCTGGAAGAAATAGATCAATTCCTGGAAATATATAACATAGCAAAAATGAAAAAGGAAGAAATAAGAAACTAGAACACACAGATAACCAGCAACGAAATTGAATCAGCAATCAGGAATCTCCCAACAGGAGATGCTTAGATCAATAGAATAGAATGGAATGCCGAAACAAGATACAAACCTGTAACACTATGATCCATTAATCGACAACAAGGCAGCAGGGAATATCCAATGGCACAAAGACAGTCTCTTCAACAAACCCTAACCCTGACCCCAGGATAAGAACAAATGGTGTTGGGAAAACCAGGCAGCCACATGCAGAAGAATGAAACTGGACCACTTTCTTACACAATATATATAAAAAATAAATTCAAAATGGATGAAAGACCTAAATGTGAGACCTGAAACCATAAAAAGAAGAAAAGATAGGCAACAACGTCTTTGACATTGGCCATTGGATCTTCTTTCTAGATGTGCCTCTGAGTTGAGGGAAACAAAAGCAAAAATACTCTTGGGACTTCATCAAATTCAAAAGCTTCTGCAAAATGAAAGAAACAACCAATGCTAAAAGGCAACATACAAAATGAAAGGAGATATTTGTAAATAACACATCCAATAAACAGTTAGTATGCAAAATACGCAAAGCAAATATAAATCTCAACCTCCTAAACACAAATTATCCAACTGCAGATGGGTAGAAGACATGAATGGACTTTGTCACTGACAAGACAACCAAATGGCCACCAGACACCGAAAGACACTCCGCGTCACCCATCATCAGGGAAATTCAAATGAAATCACAATAAGATGTCACCTGACAGCCGACAGAATGGCTAAATTAACAACAGAAGAAACAACAGGTGTTGTTGAGGCTATAGAGAAGAGGGAGCCCCCTTACACTCCTGGTGGATATGCGAACAGTTGCAGCCACTGTGAAAAACACTGTGGAGGGTCCTCGAGATGTTAAAAATAGGGGATCCCTGGGTGGTGCAGCGGTTTGGTACCTGCCATTGGCCCATGTCGCGATCCTGGAGACCTGGGATTGAATCCCACGTCGGATTAACAGTGCACGGAGCCTGCTTCTCCCTCTCCCTGTGTCTCTACCTCTCTCTCTGTGACTATCATAAAAAAAATTTAAAAAGAAGTTAAAAATAGCGCTATCCTATGATTCCAAAATTGCAGAGCTAGGTATTTACCCCGAGGATACAAAAGTCTTTTAGTAGATTCCAAGTAGGACACGCAGACCAGTGTTTGTAGCAGCGTTATCAACAACAGCCAAACTGTGGATACAGCCCAGATGTCCATCGACTGATGAATGGGCAGAGACGATGTGGTAAATATACCCACTGCGACATCACTGGGTCATCAGAAGCGATGAAATGAAGCCATTTACAATGATGTGGGAGAAGTGGAAAGGACTTATGCTTAATGAACTCAGTCAATCAGAGAAAGATATGAAATACCATACAATTGCATTCACATGTGAATTTTAAGAAACCAGACAAACTGGCAAAGGGGCAGCGAGGGGGATGAGAGAAGCAAACAAAAAAACACACTCTTAACCACAGAGAATCAACTAATAAATACCAGAGGAAGCTGAGGGAGATGGAGAATCAGGGGATGTGGATAGTGGAGAGCACCTGTGGCCAGTACCAGGCGTTGTAACCAAGAGTTGAATCACTATGTGGTAAACCTGAAACTATATCATACTGTGTATACAAACAGGAATTCAAGTAAAACTTTAAAATAATAATTGGTAGTATTGATGAAACATGTACGCACTAGAGATAAAATCAGAAAGGCAACTGAAAATCCAAATAAAGAGTCTTTAGAGCCACAAATCCCCTCCTAGCTCAGCTCGGGAGAAGCCTGCCATGTCTATTCTGACACCATCAGAAGCCTGGATTTTGATTCTCTGGGGAGGCCACTGACTTGGTGGAGTCAGGCTATCTTTGAACCCAAAACCTAAATAGAGTGCATAAAACTAAACGGCCCAAGATGCTAGAAGTCCCAGTGCAGGCACATGCCAAGTTCCAAACTCTAACCATACACAGACATAACCCTAACCCTACACTTAATCGTAATGTTAACCTAACCCTTAAACAAGACCCATCACTATTCGAAAAACAAACACAAACCCCAAGACCAAAACACATTCACTGAACCTTCCTGCCAACCCTCTCCCTAACTCCTAAATGCAGGTGCACATAAACTTAGGTTTCCTTAACCCTGACCTCTACATTAAATCTAACACGAACCCTAACCTCTAACCCTATCCTTAAAATAAGGTATTCAAATCCTATTCCTAACCTTAACCTGTACCCTAACCCTAAGCCTCTAATACTAATCCTATCTCATACCGCAAACTGTACCCTAACCCATACCCTAAAGCCAACCCCTAACCCACTCTCTAACCCTATATCTTGCCCTTTTCCAAAACCGTACCCTGACCCTGACCTGACCCTAATCCTAAACCCTAACCAAACACTAACACTAACCCTAGCCCTAACCCCTGTCCTAAACCTAACCCTTGCCCTAACCCTTAACCTAGCCCTAACTTTAACTCTAACCCTTAACTCTAACCCCTAACTCTAACCCCTAACAATAACTCACACCCAAAACCCTAACCCTAACTGCAAACCTAAGCCCAACCCTAACTCTAACCATAACCCTATCCCCAACTCCTAACCTCCTGCCCTCATCCCAAGAGCCTAAACCCTAACCCTAACACTAAATCCTGTCCCTTACCCTAACCACCATCCTAACACTTAACACTGACCAATACCCCTATGCCTCACCTAACCTCTAATTCGTAACCATAAGCATAATCACTAACCCCTAACATTTAACCTAAGGCTAACCACCAACTTCCTCCCCTCCCTTAACCCTACTATTCATTCTACACTTTCACTTACACTGTGGTTCTGAGGAGTCCCTTCTGATATGGACGTGGCCCCCAATGGCTCCTCCAGATTCCTCCAAGGGGTCCTGAGGAAGCCGGGCTCCTGTGAGTGTGGACGTGGCCCCACGTGTTCTTGAGTCATAGTCAGCGGGTCCTGAGGACGCTGGGTCTCCTGTCACTGTGGACTATGCCTCATATCCTCTGCAAGCCTCACAGCAGGTCCTCAGGAGGCCGGGGGCTCCTGTCAGCCTGGACATGGCCTCACGTACCCCAGAAATCTCACCGCAGGTCCTGAGGAGGCTGTGGGCTCCTGTCAGCATACACGCAGCCCCTTATGTCCCGAAGCCAAAGTGCAGGTCCTGAGGAAGACAGGGTTCCTGTCAGCATTGACGTGGTCCCACATTTTCCTCAAGCCTCACCATAAGACCTGAGGAGGCTGGGGGCTCCTGTCAGCATGGACGAGGCCTCAAATCTTCCCAAAACTTCACAGTGTGTCCTGAGGAGGCTGGAGACTCCTGTCACTGTGGATGTGGCACCCACAGTTTTCTTAGGCCTCACCACAGGACCTGACAATGCTGGGGTCTTCTGTCCACATGGACGCATCCACATATTTCCCCAAGTCTACACCAGGTGTCCTGAGGAAGTCAGCATCCTGTTGTGTCCATGTGGCCCAAGTCCTCCTGAAGCGTAGCCGAGGGTTCGAGGAGGCCAGGGCTCCTGTAACCATGAATGCGGCCCCCTGCTTCCAGAAGCCTCAACTTATGTCCTGAGGGGCCCGGGAGCTCCTGCCAGAGTGAACGCGTCGCCACATCTTCCTGAAGCCTCCCCACAGTTCTTGAGGCTGCTCAGGGGTGCCTGTCAGCGTGAATGTGGGCCCACAATTTCCTGAAACCTCCCCGCCAGTCCTGAGGTGCTCAGGGCTCCTGTCACCGTGAATGTGGGCCCACATCTTCCTGAAGCCTCCCCACGGGTCCTGAGGCGGCCCAGGGGCTCCTGTCAGGTTGGATGCGGGCCCACATCTTCCTAAGGCCTCAACGCGGGTCCTGAGGAGACCGCGGTTCCTGTCAGCATGAATGTGGCCCAATTTCCCCCTGAAGACTCCCCGCGGGTCCTGAGGAGGCTGCAGCTCATCAGCATAGATGCATCCCCATGTCTTCTGCAGGCCTCCCCAGCACAGGCTGGCTCCTGTTAGTGCAGGCAGAGGAGGCCTACTGCACATGCGTGCCCCATGGGAGGGGCCTGGGTCAGGCGCCCCCTGCGGGATGCTCTGGTGCTACAGGAGACTGTGCAGGAGGCAGCAGGTGCTCTATGGGCCGCACCTGCCTCCTTTCAGGCTCCAGCTGGGGCCTGTTAGCTTCGGAAACATCTCACTGAAAAGGAGCCCAACACCCGGCTTCCCAGAAATACTTAAGGACAAGGAATTGGAGCCCACAGGACGTGAAATGAAATGTGGACCAGACTTTTACGACGTCCTGCAAAACTCACTCAACCCTCTTCCACTGTGGGCGGGACCGCGGGTTGGTGCAGCCACCCTGGAAACAGTGTGGAGGCCCCTCAGGAAGTTACAAATAGAGCCTCTCTGCGACCAGCAGGTGAATGGCCTGGAGCTCACTCCAAAGATACAGATGCAGTGAGACTTGGGACACCTGCACCCCAATGTCCACAGCAGCTGGGTCCACAGTAGCCACATTGTGGGAGGAGCCTCGGTACCCTCTACCAGATGATGGATAAAGAGGATGGGAGATAAATAATGGTCATAGAGAGAGGAATGGTACTCAGCTATCAAAGAGAAGGAAATCTTTCCATTTGCAATAATGTGGATAGAACTAAAGGGATCATGTTAAGTGAAGTAAGTCACTCGGGAAAGAGAATGACCGTGTGGTTTCATTCATAGGTGGAATTAAAGAAGCAAAGCAGATGAATAACTGTGAAGGGAAGGAAAAACAAATAAGATGAAAACAGATGCAGGAAATACAGACCCTTAATGATAGGAAACTGAAGGTAGCTGGAAGGGGCAGATAACAGGGGACAGGCATGAAGGAGGGCACGTGATGTCTCGAGCACTGCAGTTATCTCCAACTGATGAATCCCTGAATTCTTCCTCTGAAAGTATAATACACTATACGTTAATTAATTGTGTTTAAATTAAGTTAAAAGTATCAGTTCTTTCAGAGCACATTTCCTTCTGGACTCTCTATTTTGCTCATTCAGCTTATGCCGGGACCAACCCCCGTGGTTCTGGTTTGTCTACGTAGGCTCCACGCCTCATCCTTGGCCCAGCATAGGGCTAGAACTCACAACCCCTGAGATCAGGACCGGAGGTGAGGTCAGGAGTCGGATGCTTAACCGACGGAGCCAGCCAGGAGCCTGAGAACCACACTGCTTTATCTCTGTGACATCTTTTGAAATAGGAAAGTGCTGCGTCCCACTCTGTCATGCTTCTCCAATACTGATTTGCTGTCCGGGGTCATTTGTTGTGGGGGTTGGATGTTATGGGTTTTTTTTTTTCCTATTTCTAACATCTGCCACCATGATTTTGATAGGAATGATATTGAAACTGAGGGTGGCTTCAGGAACTGCGGACATTTTCACAAGATGAGGCTCCCACCCCACAAGCCCAGGACGGCCTCCCAGAGTCTGGTTTGGCTCAGTGCACAAGTCTTGTGCTCCTTTAGTTGAGTCTCATTATTTATTTTCCTTGATGCTCCTGAGAAGGGCGTCACATCCTTCATTTCCTTCCTGAGTGCTCATTGTCAGGACACAGCAAGGCTACTCTGCTCTGTAGGGTCAGTTTGTGTCCCGTGACTTTTGAACTCACTCCTTAATTCTAACAGGATTTGGTGGAGGCTCTCGGGTTTCTCGTTTCTAGTACCTCTTCTTCAGCATATAGGGACAGTGTGATGTCCCCCTTCCAGCTGTGGAACCTTTGCTGTTTACAGCTTAATGTTCTAGAAAGCCCCACAATTGAATCAAAACTGAGCCCAGGCCAAGGGCAGGAAGCCCATATTAGAATGAGAACAGGGCTCAATTCCCTTGAAGACCCCATATCAAAATGTAAACAGAACTTGAAGAATTGCTTCTGCCCTTCTGGAGGTCCCCGAGACCAGTCCTTAAAACTAAGCTAAAACCCACCAGAGGGTCCAAGTCCCTGCTCTGCTGTGTCGGGTATACTTGGATACAAGATCGAGCTTGTAAATAATCCCTGGTGTGTTTGCATCGGAATCGGCTTATTGGTGCTTTCTCATATTCGCAATCTTGGGCACAACAGTCTGAGATAAAAAACAAAACCAAAGAAACTCGGACGCAGGCAGAGTGAAAGCAGGGTTCTGAGAGCAGCGGCAGAGACCCGGGGGCTTGGCGGCTCCTTTGGTTCCTGCAGCCTGCAGACTGGGGGGCGGAATCCTCAGCCCCAGAGCCAGAGGACCCAGCGTCCCCACCCTTATCCCCCCACCAGCGCCAAGTCTCAGGGAGCAGCACAACGCCGCCCGCTGGAGCCCAGAGATGCTGACGCCCACCCTGTCTCTGATCCCCACAGGTGCATATCCCAGGCAGATGTGCACCTGACAATCTGCACCACATCCCATCCCCAGACCCCACACAGACCACTCGCTTCCACCAATTTGTCAGACCACAGAGGCTGCAGAGCTTCACCTCTGCCTGGAAAGTATGGTCTAGCTTCCTTTGTACTTTGTGCTTTATTTTCATTTATTTTCTTTGATTCTTTTATATTAATTGCCTTACTTTAATTTTTATGTATGTACCTTATAAATTTCTTATTTTTATTTTCATAGTATTTTAATTGTTTCTTTTTTTAATTTTTTCAATTTATTTATGATAATCACAAACAGAGAGAAAGAGAAAGAGAGAGAGAGAGAGAGAGGTAGAGACACAGGCTGAGGGAGAAGCAGGCTCCAGGCACTGGTAGCCTGATGTGGGATTTGATCCAGAGTCTACAGGATTGTGCCCTAGGCCAAAGGCAGGCACTAAACTGCTGTGCCACCAGGAATCACTTTAATTGTTTCTATTTTGGGAGTTAGAATCTTTTAACAAGCAGGCCAAAATAATCTGTTGGTTTTTTTGTTTTTTGGGGGGAGGAGGGCAATTGTTATTGTTTTTCTTGAATTTCATTTTCTTCCTTCTTTCTTTTCTGGAAAAAATAATGAGATGGAGAAATTCACCTCCATAAAATAACATGAGGTTCTAATCACAGCCAGGAAGTTCATCAATACACATATATGATGTCTAACTACAGTTTAAAACAATGATTATAAAGATAGCAGCTGGGCTGGATAAAGAACCCAGAAGAAAACTAAAGAAACGTTTACTGTAGAAATAAAAGAATGAAAATCTAGTCAGGCCAATGTTAAAAATGCTATAAATGAGATGCAGTCCCAAGTGGAAACCTTAAAAACAAGAAAGGTTATGGACCACAGAGACAGACGTAGGGAAGTCAGCCACTTATTAAAACAATAACATTCATACCATAGGAGACTCAGAAGATGAAGAGAGAGGAAAGGTGGGACTTGCTTAGACATTAGAAACGACAAATTCCCACCATGTACTTCAAGGTGGATGGAACTGGAAGGTATTATGCTGAGTGAAGTAAGTCAATCGGAGGACAAACATCGTATGTTCTCATTCATTTGGGGAATATAGATAATAGTGAAAGGGAATATAAGGGAATGGAGAAGAAATGAGTGGGAAATATCAGAAAGGGAGACAGAACATAAAGACTCCTAACTCAGGGAAATGAACTAGGGGTGATGGAAGGGGAGGATGGCGGGCGGTGGGGATGAATGGGTTATGGGCACTGAGGGGGGCACTTGACAGGATGAGCAGTGGGTGTCATTCTGTATGTTGGCAAATTGACACCAATAAAATAGAAAATTATTATTAAAAATAAAGGAAGAAAGAAAGAAAGAAAGAAAGAAAGGAAAGAAAGAAAGAAAGAAAGAAAGAAAGAAAGAAAGAAAGAAAGAAAGAAAGAAAGAAAGAGTGGCACCTGTGTGGCTCTGTCAGTTAAGCTTTTCCCTTAGGCTCAGATCATGATCCAGGTCCCAAGGAAGGCTCCCTGTTCAGCAGGAAACCTGCTTCTCCCTCTCCCTCTGCCCCTCTCGTTCATGCTTTATCTCTCCTCTCTCTCTCAAATAAATAGAAAACATCTTTGAAAAAGAAACAAACACACAAACCCACAAGGAAGAGAAATCGCCCATTTAGAAGAATTTGAAACAATTTGTGAAGACATTCCAGCCTCAAGTTCATGAGCATAGCTTCCCACTCTTAAGTGTGGAATACACATAGTAACTTCCTACTACCAAACATAATATGAAAAACTTAAAATATTGATAATATAATATTAATAATAATAATTAATAATAATAATAATAATCAGTTTACTCTGGAGAAAGCTGACAAACACTACCTCAGCAAGATGATCAGATCGATACCAAGACTGATAAATCATGTTGATAGTATCTATCCTTTATATGATATAATGAAAATGACAGTATATCTCTGTATATAATCCACAACAACAGTTCAGTCATGAGATAAACAACAGACATGTCCCAGCTGAGGGAAATTTTACAAAATACTCTACTTCTCAAAGTGTTCCAGTTCAACAACAAAAAGGAAAGGCTGAAAGACTGTCACAATCCAGAGGAGCCTAAGGAAACATGAGGACAAATGGAATGTGATATGAGGGATGGAAACTTAGCAAAAACTAAGGAAATCTGTATAAAGTATGGTCTTTGTTTTCCTTTTCGTTTTTTTTTTTTTTGGTCTTTGTTTAAAGCGAATTTTTTAATATTGATTCATTAGCTAATATTTGTACCATACTAATATAAGATATCAATAATTGGAGAAATTAAGTGCATGCGAATGCTCTGTACTATCTTCTCAATTTCCCTATAAATCTTTGTTTTTTCCTAATAAATAAGATTTATTTTGAAAATTGACTTAAATGAATGAGGCTCCAAATGTGAAGACATTTTTAGAATAGTTGAATTAACTTTTGCCTTATTCTTAAAGAGTTCCTTTGATGGAAACAAAGTAAGAATTTTAGATCAGAAGGAAAGAAAAACACTTATGAACACGTACAATGCCTCCTCAACCTGAAAAGCAGGAACAGATAATAAATAGCAAAAATCAGATAAAAATACTTCTATTATAATAGACACCATGTTGCAAGTGCATTTAAAATTAGCAGTGCATAACATTTATTTCCTTGACATTTGTCTTCCAAAGAGTTCAAAGTGTTTCAGTGTCAGTTGAAACAGGGGAAGAATCTCAGGGAAGAATCCTTCACATAATAATAGGACCATTGTTAATAATGTCTCTCAGTTCATTCCAAATCCATAAAGATGCATTTCCTGATGAGTGACTGAGCTGGGAAGAAAGAGATGAGAAACCCTCATCCCTCTGAATTACTTGTGTCAGAATATTTTCACCATAGTACCATGGATAGTAAATTATCCTTATGAACAGGAAATATGTCTCAGATTGGAATCTGAGCAATCAGATGGGCAGAGAAAAATTGCTTTGACTCGCTCTTCATCTTTTAAAGACAAAGGGGAGCTTCTCTATGTACAGTCAGTTGTCAAGATAGCCTGAGGGAATAAGAGTCTGCAGCATGGAATCCCGCTGCCCAGCTGGGAAGCCCATGCCCCAGGTCTTCCTGATCCCAAATCCCTGGGCCTGTCCCCCAACAGACGCTGACATGCTGAGGTCATTTGCAATGGCTCTCTTAGGAGCTCTGGGGAAGGGGGAAGGAGATAGGATGGAACGGGAAGCATGGAGGCCAAGAAAATTAAGGCCATTCCAATTTAAATTCAGTGTTAGCCCAAGTCCACCCATCCCAGGTCCCTGTGAAGAAGAGCTGAAATTTACATTACTTCAGTTACAGGAAAAAAACAAAAGTTTACAGCTTAATGACCTAGAAAGCCCCACAATAGAATCAAAACTGAGCCCAGGCCAAGGACAGGAAGCCTCTATTAGAATGAGAACAGAGCTCAATGCCCTTGAATGTCCCATATCAAAATGTAAACAGAACTTGAGGAATTGCTCCAGCCCTTCTGGAGGTCTCTGAGACCAGCCCTTAAAACTAAGCTAAAACCCGCCTCGGGATCCAAGTCCCTGCTCCACTCTGTTGGGTATACTTGGACACAAGCTCGAGCTTGTAAATAAACGCACGTGTGTTTGAATCAGTGTCGGCTTCTCCGTGGTTTCTTGGATTCGCAGTCTTGGGCACAACACTCTGTGATAAAAAAACAAAACCAAAAGAAGCTCGGACACAGGTAGAGTAAACGCAGGTTTCTGAGAGAATCAGCGAGACCTGGGGGCTTGGGGGCTGTTCTGTGGAGGCCCATGCAGACTGAGGGACCAGACGCTCAGCCCCAGAGCCAGAGGACCCAGAGACCCCACCCGCATCCCGCCCATCAGGGGGTTCTCAGGGAGCAGCACTGCACCGCCCACTGGAGGCCAGAGGTGCTGACGCCCACCCCGCCTCTGACCCCCCTGGTGCATCTACCACGCAGATGTGCACCTGATAATCAGCGCCAGAGCCCATCCCCAGACCCTGCACAGACCACTCACTGCCACCATGTTGTCGGACCACAGAGGATGCAGAGATTCAGCTCTGCCTGGAAAGTAGGATCTAGCTTCCTTTGTACTTTGTGCTTTATTGTCATTTATTTTCTTTGATTTTTTTATTAATTGCCTTATTTTAATTTTTATCTATGTACCTTATATATTTCTTATTTTTACTTTCATGGTACTTTAATTGTGTTTCATATTTTGGGATTTAGAATCTTTTAAAATGTAGGGCAAAATAATCTGGTGTTTTTTTTTGGAGGGCAGTTGTTATTGTTTTCCTTGGTTTTTCTTTTTCTTCCCTCTTTCTTTTCTGGAAAAGGTAATGAGGTGGATAAATTCAACTCCATAAAATAACATGAGGTAGTACTCACAGCCAGGAAGTCCATCAATACACATATATGATGTCTAACTACAGTTTAAAACAATGATTATAAAGATAGCAGCTGGGCTGGAAAAAGAGTACAGAAGAAAACTAGAGAATCCCTTACTGCAGAAATAAAAGAACTAAAATCTAGTCAGGCCAATGTTAAAAATGCTATAACTGAGATGCAGTCCCAAGTGGAAGCCATAAAAACAAGAAAGGTTATGGACCATAGAGACAGACGTAGGGAAGTCAGCCACTTATTAAAACAATAATATTCATGTCTTAGGAGACGCAGAAGATGAAGACTGAGAACAGGTGGGCCTTGCTCAGCCATTCGAAACGACAAATAACCACCATTTGCTTCAACATGAATGGAACTGGAAGGTATTATGCTGAGTGAAGTAAGTCAATCGGAGAAGGACAAGCATTGTATGTTCTCATTCATTTGGGGAATATAGATAATAGTGAAAGGGGATATAAGGGAACGGAGAAGAAATGTGTGGGAAATATCAGAAAGGGAGACAGAACATAAATACTCCTAACTCAGGGAAATGAACTAGGGGTGATGGAAGGGGAGGAGGGCGGGCGGTGGGGGTGAATGGGTGATGGGCATTGAGGGGGGCACTTAATGGATGAACACTGGGTGTTTTTCTGTATGCTGGCAAATTGAAAACCAATAAAAAATAAAATTATTATTAAAAGAAAGAAAGAAAGAAAGAAAGAAAGAAAGAAAGAAAGAAAGAAAGAAAGAAGAAAGAAAGAAAGAAAGAAAGAAAGAAAGAAAGAAAGAAAGAAAGAAAGAAAGAAAAAAGAAAGAGAGAGTGGCACCTGGGTGGTCATTCAGTTAAGCTACTGCTGTAGGCGCAGATCATGATCCAGGTCCCAAGTCCTGTTTAGCAGGGAACCTGCTTCTCCCTCTCCCTCTGCCACTCTCGCTCATGCTTTTTCTCCTCTCTCTCTCTCATATAAATAAATAACATCATTGAAAAAGAAACAAACTCAGAAGGAAGAGAAATCTCCCATGTAGAAGAATTTCAAACAATTCGTGCAGACATACCACACTCAGGTTCATGAGCATAGCTTCAAACTTTTATGTGTGCAATATACATAGTAACTTCCTTCTGCAAAATATATTATGAAAAACTTAAAATAATAATGATAATATAATAATAATAATAATAATAATAATAAAGAATCACTTAACTACGGAGAAAGATGACAAACACTACCTCAGCAAGATGATCAGATCGATACCAAGACTGATAAATCATGTTGATAGTATCTATCCCTTATATTATATAATGAAAATGGCAGTATATCTCTGTATATAATCCACAAAAACAGTTCAGTCATGAGATAAACAACAGACATGTCCCAACTGAGAGAAATTTTACAAAATACTCTACTTCTCAAAGTGTTCCAGTTCAACAACAAAAAGGAAAGACTGAAAGACTGTCACAATCCAGAGGAGCCTAAGAAAACAGGAGGACAAATGGAATGTGATATGAGGGATGGTAACTTAGCAAAAACTAAGGAAATCTGAATAAAGTATGGTCTTTGGTTAATGCGACTATTTTAATATTGATTCATTAGTTCATATTTGTACTGTACTAATGTAAGATATCAATAATTGGAGAAATAGAGTGCCAGTGCATGCGAATGCTCTGTACTATCTTCTCAATTTCCCTATAAATCTTTGTTTTTTTCCTAATAAATAAGATTTATTTTGAAAATTGACTTAAATGAATCAGGATCCAAGTGTGAAGACATTTTAAGAATCGTTGAACTAACTTTTGCCTTATTCTTAAAGAGTTCCTTTGGTGGGAACAAAGAAATAATTTTATATCAGAAGGAAAGAACAACACTTATGAACACGTATAATGCTTCCTCAACCTGAAAAGCAGGAAAGGATAATAAAAGCAAAAATCAGAAAAAAAATACTTCTATTATAATAGACACCATATTGCAAGTGCATTTAAAATTAGCAATGCAAAATAAAATAAAATAAAAATAAAATTAGCAATGCATAACATTTATTTCCTGGACATTTGTCTTCCAAAGAGTTCACAGTTTTTCAGTGTCAGTTGAATTAGGGGAAGAATCTCAGGGAAGAATCCTTCACATAATAATAGGACCATTGTAATAATGTTTCTCAGTTCTTTCCAAATCCATAAAGATGCATTCCCTGATGAGTGACTGAGCTGTGAAGAAAGAGATGAGAAAGCATCATCCCTCTGAACTATTTGTGTCAGAATATTTTAAGCATAGTACTACGGATAGTAAATTATCCTTATTACCAGGAAATACATCTCAGATTGGAATCTGAGCAATTAGATGGGCAGAGAAAAAAAACTTAGACTCGCTCCTCATCTTTTAAAGATAAAGGAAAGCTTTTCTATGTACAAAGTCAGTTGTTAAGATAGCCTTAGGGAATAAGAGTCTGCAGCATGGAATCCTGCTGCACAGCTGGGACGCCCACGCCCCAGGTCTTCCTGATCCCAAATCCCTGGGCCTGTCTCCGAACACAGGCTGCCAAGCTGAGGTCATTTGCAATTGCTCTCTTAGGAGCTCCAGGGAAGGGGAAAGAGCTAGATAGGATGGGACTGAACACAAGGAGGCCGAGAAAATGAAGGCCTTTCTACTTTAAGTTCAGTGTTCGAACAAGTCCAGCCATCCCAGGCCCCTGTGAAGAAGACCTGAAATTTACATTACTTCAGTTACAGGAAAAAAACAAAGGTTTACAGCTTAATGGCCAAGAAAGCCCCACAATAAAATGAAACTGAGCCCATGTCAAGGGCTGGAAGCGCCTATTAGAATGAGAGCAGAGCCCAATACCCTTGAAGGCCCCATATCAAAATGTAAACATAACTTGAGGAATTGCTCCAGCCCTTCTGGAGGACCCCGAGACAAGCCCTTAAAACTAAGCTAAAACCCACCTCGGGGTCCACGTCCCTGCTCCGCTGTGTTGGGTGTACTTGGACGCAAGCTGGAGTTTGGAAATCAACCCTTGTGTATTTGCATTGGTGTCAGCTCCTTAGTGGTTTCTCAGATTCGCAAACTTGGGCACAACACCCCCATGTCCCCTCCTACCTTGGCTGAACCCCTATCCCCTCCCACCCAGGGTAACACTCAGTCTCCTCCCTGCCTACAACAGCTGGGCACAGGCCGTCACACAGGTCCCATGAGCACGGTGGGGACTCCCGCCATCCCTGGCCTCCCAGAGGAAGGAAGGAGGTTTTGGCAGTAGACACTCCCATGGTGGCCCCAGGGATCCATGCCCAGGACAGACAGGTTGGGGTCTGTGTCCCTGATGCCAGCTCCTCCTCCCCGGTTTTCCCACAGGAAATGAAGGAGGAGACCCTAGTCTCCTCTAGGGACATCACGCTGGGGGACCTGGACATCAACAGGATGTTCAGCAGTCACGTCATGTTTTGGGACTACTAGGGGGTAGGGTGAGGCTGAGGGGCCCGGGGGATCGGGACCCGGGAGGACCGGGGGCTTCTGGGTAGGGAACACAGGGCTTCAGAGCCTGGGGAAGAACAGCAGTGAACAACACAATGCTCCATGGTAGATTGTTGGGGATGAACACCGTGCCCCTACCCTCGGGGTCTCAGGGATGAGGAGGCCACTAGGACGGGGCCTCCAGGGATTGTCATGTAAGCTGAACCCCAAAGGGGTGAGGGACGGCCCCCTGAAAAGCAGGGGGCTGGGGTGAGGCCGTGGGGCCAGTAAGGGGACCTGGGGGCAGGGTGCATGGCCGTGACTGGAGGACACACATCGATCTGATGAGGTTCGGACGGGTCAGGGTGATACCCACCCTCAGGACTTTATATATTTCTAAATTCTATGCATTCAATTTGAGACAATTTGCAATTTGAAAACATACATAGTATGATGACCCCCAGATAATGCCCCTGGTCCAGCCAGGGCCCTGCACTCACCACAGGGGTCCCCAGGGGCAGGTGTCACAGCATACCCCAGACTGGGGTCGCCTTTATCTGTAGACGTCTCCGTGTGCATCTTAGAGAAAGGGGATGCCCTGTGTCCGCAGGCTCCCCACACCATCCTCCCATTCCCCAGACCCACACCATCCCCTAACATCATCATCCCCCATGGCATAGCCCCTACACCATCCCCCTCACACACTCACAGCCTCACACAATCCCCACCCACACTATACCCCAACACCATCCCTGCTACACCATCCCCCACAACCCACGACCATCATATCCTTGCCCCTACACCATCGACCCCCACACCATCGTCCCTGAGCAAGGACCCAGTGCACCTGCACCCTGTGGGACATGCTCAGACTCCCCGGGGTTCTCTGGATACCCTGCTCACATCAGAAGCCCGGGTGTCCCATTGAGTACCCAGCGGTTGCAGGGAGGAGGGAAGGCAGGGAGTCCCGGACAGTGTGTGTGCAGGAGAGTGGTGCAGAAGACACACTATGCCCTGCCTCCACCCACTGTCCCTCCGGGAGTGCGGCACAACCTGCACAGGACACCAGCCCATAACCCAGAGGGACCTGGACTGACTTGGGCCCAGGCTCTGTGAGGGCTGGATTGATTTGAGCCCCCACCAATCCCAACTCAAAGACTAATGGAATCAGGCCCGCATGGCCCTGGCCAACCCTGGATTCTGGCCCCGGACTGAGCGAGCCCTCTCAAAGTGGATGTGGCCTCCTGGGCCCTGGGCGTGCCCCACCGATACAGGTCGCTTATCTAGGGCAGCCCTGGGGATCCCGGGACACATCAGTGTGGGGAGAGGAGGGGTAAGCCGGTGGGCCACACCTGCACCCACACCATGAGGCAGGCTCCTCCAGGTGCTGGGGCCCCAGAGGGTCCGAGGCAGGGGTCCAGCTGCCCTGCGGGGACCCAGCACAGGAGCCCATGACCAGCAGGTCCAGGTCAGCTCTGCTGTCCTCAGAACTGTCACTCAGGCTGAAACCTCAGGACACACGCCACCACCCGGAGTCCACACATGCTCCCAGATGGGGGACTCCAGCACCCGCCCACCCACCCCATGTGATTCTTGCCCCCACATAAAGGACAGAAAGGTCTCCTTCCCCAGGGGAAGACACGCACCTATGGCTCTGAGCCCATTTGCTGTACAAAGTCAATAAAGTGTTCTGGTGCGAAAATGCACAGCCAGCCCATTTCTGTGTCTCCCAGAACTCTGTGCACAGGGGGTGAAGAGACCCCCAGAGAGGAGGAGGGGACACCACCTAGGCCCTAACCAGCCCCTGCAGGGGCGCCACCAGGCAAACACAGCTGACGTCCCCACGTGCCTTCCCGGGGCGGCCAGACCCACTGCCAGACATGGGAATGTGGCCGAGTCGGAACTTCCAGCTCAGCTGACCCTCCAGCTGAAAGTCACTGCACGAGTGAGCGCCAGTTTGGCCAGGAGAGCCCAGCTAGCTGCCCAGTACCAGCACCAGAAATGATATTCTGTCAACCATTTTGGGGTTTTGGGTGACCCAGCCAGAGGATCCGATAGCTGCATGGGATAGCTGCATGTGATAGACACACACGCACCTCAAAACCAACAAAAGTCGGAATCCCCCCAATGTTGTCAAACAGCAGCCAGATGGTTACATACACTACGCTGTGGTCCCCAATAGGATACATGGAAAACGCTATAAGCCATTACTGCAGAGGTGCTGGAGGCACCGAGATGTGCCTGCTGTGATCCAACAAGGAGTGCAGAGGGGCAGGAAGCATCCTCCGGAGAGGGGGCCCACCTAGGAAAGGACACTAGGTCCCTGTGAAGGCTACAGAGGGTGAAATCTGTCCTCCTCTCTTTCAGCTTCTGGTTTTCCTCCTAAATGCCATTTTCCTCAATCATATTAGAAAGAATTTATTTTATGTTTTTAAATTTCTTTTTATTGGAGTCCAATTTGTATGAATTCTTTCTTCAGCAAGGGTGTCATTCAGGAGAGAAGGAGAGATAAAGATTTTCCTAGACAGGCAACATATAAAGGAGTTCATGACCACTTAACCAGTGCAGTAAGGAATTTTAAGAGGGACTCTTCTAGTGGGGGAAAAAAAAGAGACCAAAAGCAACAAAGACTAGAAAGGACCAAAGAACGTCACCAGAAACACCAACTCTTCTGGTAACAGAAATACACAAAGTTCATGTCTTTGAATAATCACTCTGACTGCTGATAGACTAAATGCTTCAATCAAAAGATATAGGGTATCAGAGTGGCTTAAAAAGCAGGATCCAGGATGCCTGGGTGGTTCAGGGGTTGACCCTCTGCCTTTGACTCAGGGTGTGATCCTGGAGTCTTGGATCGAGTCCCATATTGGGCTCCTGGTGGGGAGCCTGTTTCTCTCTCTGCCTAATTTTCTGCCTCTCTCTCTCTCTCTCTCTCTGTCACTATCATAAATAAAATTATTATTAAAAAAACAACATCCATCTGTACGCTGCCTATAAGATGCTCACCTTCGACCTATAGACACCAACAGATTGAAAGTCAGGGGATGGAAAATCACTATGACGCTAATGGATATCAAAAGAAAGCTGGAGGACTCATACTTATATCAGACAAATGAGATTTGAAACCAAAACCTGGGGGACATCTGGTGGCTCAGAGGTTGAGCATCTGCCTTCGGCTCAGGGTGTGATTCTGGGATCCCAGGATCGAGTCCCACATCAGCCTCCCTATGGGCAGCCTGCCTCTCACTCTGCTATGTTCCTTCCTCTGCTTCTCTGTGTAATTCTCATGAATAAATAAATAAATATTTTAAATTTCAAAAAAGAAAGAACAAATACTGTAAGAAGAGATGAAGAAGGGCATTATTTCATAATTAAAAAGACTCTCTATCATGATCAAACAACTAAATATTTATGCTGCCAACATGGGAGTACCTAAATATAGAAACCACTGTTGGTGGGAATGTGAACTGGTGCAGCCACTCTGGAAAACTTTGTGGAGGTTCAATGAGATAAAAGTAGACCTTCAAGACAACCCAGAAATTGCACTGTTGGGGAGTTACCCCAAAGATTCAGATGCAATGAAACGCCGGGACACCTGCACCCCGATGCTTATATTAGGAATGTCCACAATAGCCAAACTGTGGAAGGAGCCTCGGTGTCCATCGAAAGTTGAATGAATAAAGAAGATGTGGTTTATGTATACAATGGAATATTATTCAGCCATTAGAAGTGGACTGCTCCCGAGTTACTGTGTGGGCTGGATACAGGTTTCCAGAGCTGGCCGCTGCCACTGGCGTTGTTCCTCCTGGGACCTCACGGGGTAAACTAACCGCACTGAGCCCTGCACCAAGCAGGGGACAGAGCAGCTCCCCCAAATGCTAACACCTGAAAATCAGCACAATAGGCCCCTCCGCCAGAAGACCAGCTAGACGGACAAGTTCCAGGGGAAGTCAAGGGACATAAAGCACACAGAAACATAAGATACTCCCCCATGTTTTTTTTTTATTTCTGATTGCTTCCCCCACCCTTTTTCCCATTTTCTTTCTTTTCTTTCTTTTTTATTCTCTTTTATCCTTCTTTCTTCCTTTATTCTTTTTCCTTTTTCTCTTTTCTTTCCTTCTTTCTCTCCTCTCTTTTTCTCCTTTTCCCAATTCAATTTCTTTTTGGTCACTAGGCACTCAGGAAAATGACTAGAAGGAAAACCTCACCTCAAAAGAAAGAATCAGAAACAGTCCTCTCTCCCACAGAGTTACAAAATCTGGATTACAACTGAATGTCAGAAAGCCAATTCAGAAGCACTATTATACAGCTAATGGTGGCTCTAGAAAAAAGCATAAGGACTCAAGAGACTTCAGGACTGCAGAATTTAGATCCAACCAGGCTGAAATTAAAAATCAATTGAATGCAATGCAATCCAAACTAGAACTCCTAATGACGAGGGATAACGAGGTGGAAGAACAAGTGAGTGACATAGAACACAAGTTGATGGCAAAGAGGGAAACTGAGGAAAAAAGAGACAGACAATTAAAAGACCAGGAAGACAGATTAAGGGAAATAAACGACAGCCTGAGGAAGAAAAACCTATGTGAATTTGGGGTTCCCAAGGGTGCCAAAATGGACAGAGGACCAGAATATGTATTTGAACAAATCATAGCTGAAAACATTCCTACTCTGGGAAGGGAAACAGGCATTCATATCCAGGAAATAGAGAGATACCCCCCTAAAATCAATAAAAACCGTCCAACACCTCGACATTTAATCGCGAAGCTTGCAAATTCCAAAGATAAAAGGAAGATCCTTAAAGCAGCAAGAGACAAGAAAATCCTGACCTTTATGGGGAGGAGCATTAGGGTAACAGCAGACGTCTCCACAACGACCTGGCAGCCCAGAAAGGGCTGGCAGGATATATTCAGGGTCCTCCATGAGAAGAACATGCAACCAAGAATACTTTATCCAGCAAGGCTCTCATTCAAAATGGAAGGAGAGATAAAGATCTTTCAAGACAGGCAGGAACTGAATGAATATGTGACCTCCAAACCAGCTCTGCAAGAAATTTTAAGGGGGACTCTTAAAATTCCCCTTTAAGAAGAAGTTCAGCGGAACAATCCACAAAAACAAGGACTGAATAGATATCATGATGACACTAAACTCATATCTGTTGATAGTAATTCTGAACGTGAACAGGCTTAATGACCCCATCAAAATGTGCAGGATTTCAGACTGGATAAAAAAGCCGGACCCATCTATAGCTGTCTACAAGAGACTCATATTAGACAGAAGGACACCTACAACCTGAAAATGAAATGTTGGAGAACAATTTACCATTCAAAACGTCCTCAAAAGAAAGCAGGGGTAGCCATCCTTATATCAGATAAACTAAAATTTACCCTGAAGACTGTAGTGAGAGATGAAGAGGGACACTAAATCATACTTAAGGGATCTATCCCAGAGGAGGACTTAACAATCCTCAATATATGCCCCGAATGTGGGAGCTCCCAAATATTTAAAGCAATTAATAACAAAAGTGAAGAAATACTTAGATAATAATACACTTATACTTGGTGACTTCAATCTAGCTCTTTCTACCCTCGATAGGTCTCTAAGCACAACATCTCCAAAGAAACAAGAGCTTTAAATGATACACTGGACCAGATCGATTTCACAGATATCTACAGAACTTTACATCCAAACTCAACTGAATACACATTCTTCTCAAGTGCACATGGAACTTTCTTCAGAATAGACCACATACTGGGTCACAAATAGGGTCTGAACCGATACCAAGGGATGGGGATCGTCCCCTGCATATTCTCAGAGCATAATGCCTTGAAATTAGAACTAAATCACAACAAGAAGTTTGGAAGGACCTCAAACACGTGGAGGTGAAGGATCAACCTGCTAAAAGATGAAAGGGTCAACCAGGAAATTGAGGAAGAATTAAAAAGATACATGGAAACTAATGAGAATGAACATACAACCGTTCAAATTCTTTGGGATGCAGCAAGAGCAGTCCTAAGGGGGAAATATATCACAATACAAGAATCCATTCAGAAACGGGAAACTACTCAAATACAAAAGCTAACCTTACACATAATGGGGTTAGAGAAAAAAAAGCTGATAGACCTACACCCAACAGAAGAAGAGTTAATTAAAATTCGAGCAGAACTCAAGGAAATCGAGACCAGAGGAACTGTGGAACAGATCAACAGAATGAGGTAATGGTTCTTTGAATGAATTAATAAGATAGATAAACCATTAGCCAACCTTATTAAAAAGAAGAGAGAGAAGACTCAATAAAATCATGAACGAGAAAGGAGAGATCACTACCAACACCAAGGAAATACAAACGATTTTAACAACATATTATGAACAGCCATACACCAATAAATTACGCAATGTAGAAGAATTGGACGCATTCCTGGAAAGCCAGAAACTACCAAAACTGGAACAGGAAGAAATAGAAAACCTAAACAGGCCAATAACCAGGGAGGAAATTGAAGCAGTCATCAAAAACCTCCCACGACACAAAAGTCCGGGGCCAGATGGCTTCCCAGGGAAATTCTATCAAACGTTTAAAGAAGAAAACATACCTATCCTACTAAAGCTGTTTGGAAAGATAGAAAGAGATGGAGTACTTCCAAATTCGTTCTATGAAGCCAGCATCACCTTAATTCCAAAACCAGACAAAGACCCCACCAAAAAGGAGAATTACAGACCAATAGCCCTGATGAACATGGATGCAAAAATTCTCAACAAGATACTAGCCAATAGGATCCCAGAGTACATTAAGAAAATTATTCACCATGACCAAGTAGGACTTATCCCTGGGACACAAGGCTGGTTCAACACTCATAAAAAAATCACTTTGATTCATCATTTCAGCAAGAGACAAACCAAGAACCATATGATCCTCTCATTAGATGCAGAGAAAGCATTTGACAAAATAGAGCATCCATTCCTGGTCAAAACACTTCAGAGCGTAAGGATAGAGGGAACATTCCTCGACATCTTAAAAGCCATCTAGGAAAAGCCCACAGCAAATATCATTCTCAATGGGGAAGCACTGGGAGCCTTACCCCTAAGATCAGGAACAAGACAGGGATGTCCACTCTGACCACTGCTATTCAAAATAGTACTGGAAGTCCTGCCTCAGCAATCAGACAACAAAAAGACATAAAGTCATTCAAATTGACAAAGAAGTCAAACTCTCCCTCTTCGCCAATGACATGATACTCTACCTAGAAAAACCAAAAGCCTCCACCCCAGGATAGCTAGAACTCATACAGCAATTTGGTAGCGTTGTAGGATACAAAATCAATGCCCGGAAATCAATGGCATTTCTATACACTAACAATGAGACTGGAGAAAGAGAAATTAGGGAGTCAGTCTCATTTACAATTGCACCCAAAAGCATAAGATACCTAGGAATAAACCTAACCAAGGAGGTAAAGCATCTATACCCTAAAAACTATAGAAAACTTCTGAAAGAATTTGAGGAAGACACAAAGAGATGGAAAAATATTCCATGCTCATGGTTTGGCAGAATTAACATTGTGAAAATATCAATTTTACCAAGGCAATGTTCACCTTTAATGCAAACCCTATCAAAATACCATGGACTTTCTTCAGAGACTTAGAACTAATTATTTTAAGATTTGTGTGGAATCAGGATCCCTGGGTCATGCAGCGGTTTGGCGCCTGCCTTTGGCCCAGGGCACGATCATGTAAATCCAGGATTAAATCCCATGTCAGCCTCCTGGTGCATGGAGCCTGCTTCTCCCTCTGACTGTGTCTCTGCCTCTCTCTCTCTCTCTCTCTCTCTGTTTGTGACTATCATAATAAAAAAAGACTTGTGTGGAATCAGAAAAGACCCTGAATAGCGACGCGAATTTTAAAAAAGACAACCATATCTAGGGGCATCACAATGCCAGATTTCAGGGTGTACTACAAAGCTGTGGTTCAAGACAGTGTGGTACTGGCACAAAAACAGACAAATGGATCAATGGAACAGAAGAGAGAACCCAGAAGTGGACCCTGAACTTTATGGTCAACTAATATTCGATAAAGTTGGAAAGACTATCGATTGGAAGAAAGACAGTCTCTTCAATAAATGGTGCTGGGAAAATGGACATACACATGCAGAAGAAAGAATGAAACTACACCACTCTCTTTCACCATGCAGAAAAATAATCTCAAAATGAATGAAAGATCTAAATGTGAGACAAGAGTCCATCAAAATCCGAGAGGAGAACACAGGCTATATCTTTTTTTGAACTTGGCCACAGTAACCTCTTGGAGATACATCCACGAAGGCAAAATAAACAAAAGCAAAAATGAACTATTGTGATTTCATCAAGATAAGAAGCTTTTGCACAGCAAAGGATACAGTCAACAAAACTAAAAGACAACCTACAGAATGGGAGAAGATATTTGCAAATGACGTATCAGATAAAGGGTTAGTTTCAAAGATCGATAAAGAACTTCTTAAAATCAACAACAAAGAGACAAAGAATCCAATCATGAAATGGGCAAAAGACATGAAGAGAAATCTCACAGAGGACGACATTGCCATGGCCAACATGAACATAAAAAAAATGCTCTGCATCACTTGCTCTCATGGAAATACAAATCAAAACCACAATGAGAACCACCTCACACCACTGAATGGGGATAATTAACAAGGCCAGAAAAAAACAAATGTTGGAGAGGATGCAGAGTAAAGGGAAGACTCTTACACTTTTGGTGGTAATGTGAACTGGTGCAACCACTCTGGAAAACTGTGTGGAGGTTCCTCAAAGAGTTAAAAATAGACCTGCCCTATGACCCAGCAATTGCACTGTTGGGGATTTACCTCAAAGATTCAGATGCAATGAAACGCGGGGACACCTGCACCCCGATGTTCATAGCAGCAACGTCCACAATAGCCAAAATGTGGAAGGAGGCTTGGAGTCCTTTGAAAGATGAATGGATAAGGAACATGTGGTTTATGTATACAATGGAATATTACTGAGCCATTAGAAACGACAAATACCCATCTTTTGCTTCAACCTGGATGAAACTGGAGGGTTTGACGCTGAGTGAAGTAAGTCAATCGGAGAAGGACAAACATATGTTCTCATTCAATTGGTTAATATAAATAATAGTGAAAGGGAATATAAGGGAATGTAGAAGAAATGTGTGGGAAATATCAGAAAGGGAGACAGAACATAAAGATTCCTGACACTGAGAAAGGAACAAGGGATGCTGGAAGGGGAGGAGGGCAGGGGGTGCGGGTGAATGGGTGATGGGCACTGAGGGGGGCACTTGCCGGGATGAGCCTGGGTGTTACTCTGCTTGTTGGTAAATTGAACACCAATAAAAAATAAATTTAGTTTTTAAAAAAAGTTCAAGCAACTAAATATTTATGCTGCAAACATAGGAGTACCTAAATATAGAAATCAATTAATGACAAACGTACAGGAACTCACTGATAATAATACAATGACAGGGGATTTTATCACCCAATGATGGCAATGGACTGATCGTCTATGCAGAAAATCAACAGGGGAACAATTGCCTAGACACACTGGACCACAGGGACTCCACAGATATAGTCTGAACATTTCATCCTAAAGCAGAACACACATTCCTTTCAAGTGCACATGGGACATTCTCCAGAACAGATCATCTCATGGGCCACAAATCAGCACTCAACAGGTACAAGAAGGTTGATATCACACCATGTACATTTTTAGACCACGACGCTAAGAAACTCGAAGTCGACAGTAAGAAAAAATTTGGACAGACCAAAAATACGTGGAGATTATGAACATCCTACTAGAGAATGAATGGAGCAACCAGGAAATTAAGGAGGAAATATAAAACAAATGAAAATGAAAACATGTTTCTCCAAACATCTGGGATGTAGCAAAGGCAGTCCTAAGAGGGAAGTACATAGCAATCCAGGCCTACCTCAAGAAATAAGAAGTCTCCAATACACAACCTAACCCTACACCTAAAGGAGCTGGTAAAGCAATAGCAAACAAAGCCTAAAGCCTACAGAAGAAGGGAAAAAATAAAGATGAGAGCAGAAATAAACAATACAGAAAAAAACAAAACAGTAGAATGGAGTAACGAAACTAAGAGCTGGTTCTTTTTTTTTTTTTTTTGATAGTCACACAGAGAGAGAGAGAGAGAAAGGCAGAGACACAGGCAGAGGGAGAAGCAGGCTCCATGCACTGGGAGCCCAACGTGGGATTCGATCCCGGGTCTCCAGGATCGCGCCCTGGGCCAAAGGCAGGCGCCAAACCACTGCGCCACCCAGGGATCCCTAAGAGCTGGTTCTTCAAAATAATTAATAAAATGTATCAAGCCCTAGCCAGCCTTATCAATGAGAAAAGAGAAAACCTAAATAAATAAAATCACAAATGAGAGAAGAGAGATCACAATCAACACCAGAAAAATAAAACAATTATAAGGGAATACTATGAAAGATTATATGCTAACAAACTGGGAGACCTGGAAGAAATGGACAAATCCCTAGAAATGTGCAAACGAGCAAAACTGAAATAGGAAGAAATAGAAAATATGAACAGACCCATAATTAGCAAAGAAACAGAATCAGTAAGGCACCTGGGTGCCTCAGTGGTTGAGCATCTGCTTTAGCTAAGGTCATGTTCCCAGGCTCCTGGGGGATCACGTCCTACATCAGGCTCCCCGCATGGAGCCTCATTTTCCCTCTGCCTATAACTCTGCCTCTCTGTGTCTCTCATGAATACGTAAATAAATGTGCAGCCACTGTGGAAAACAGTCTGGAGGGTCCTTGAGAAGTTAAAGATAGGGGATCCCTGGGTGGCACAGCGGTTTGGCAACTGCCTTTGGCCCAGGGCCTGATCCTGGAGACCCGGGATCGAATCCCACATCGGGCTACTAGTGCATGTAGCCTGCTTTTTTCTCTGCCTGTGTCTCTGCCTCTCTCTCTCTGTGACTATCATAAAAAATTTTTTTAAAAAGAAGTTAAAAATAGAGCTACCCTACGATTCCAAAATTGCACAGCTAGGTATTTACCCCGAGGATACAAAAGTAGTTTAGTAGATTCGAAGGGGAACACGCAGCCCAGTGTTGGTAGCAGCATTATCAACAACAGCGAAACTGTGTATACAGCCCAGATGTCCATCGATGATGAATGGGCAGAGACAATGTGGTAAATATACACACTGCGACATCACTGGGTCATCAGAAGGGATGAAATGAAGCCATTTACAATGACGTGGGAGAAGTAGAAGGGACTTACACTAAATGAACTCAGTCAGTCAGAGTAAGACAGGTACCAAATACCATACAATTGCATTCACATGTGAATTTTAAGAAACCAAACTGGCAAAGGGGCAAATGGGGGGATGAGAGATGCAAACCAAGATACACACTCTTAACCACACAAAATAATCTAATAAATACCAGAGGAAGGTGGGGCGGATGGGTAATCAGGGGATGGGGATAGTGGAGGTCACCTCGGACCAGTACCAGATGTTGTATTCAAGGGTTGAATCACTATGTTGTAAACCTGAAACCTGTAAACCTATATCATACTGTGTTTACAAAGAGGAATTCAAGTAAAACTTTAAAATAATAATTGGTAGTATAGAGGATACCTGTGCGCACAAGAGATAAAATCAGAAAGGCAACTGAAAATCCAAACAAAACTCTTTAGAGCCACAAACCCCTCCTTAGCTGAGCTCAGGAGAAGCCTGCCATGCCTATTCTCACCCCAGCAGAAGCCTGGATTTTGATTCTCTGGGGAGGCCACTGACTTGGTGGAGTCAGGCTATCTTTGAAACCAAAACGTAAATAGAGTGCATAAAACTAAACGGCCCAAGATGCTAGGATTCCCAGTGCAGGCACATGCCAAGACCCAAACTCTAACCATACACAGACATAACCCTTACCCTACACTTAAGCCTAATGTTAACCTAACCCTTAAACAAGAACTATCACTAATCAAAAACCAAACACAAACCCCAAGACCGAAACACATTCACTGAACCTTCCTGCCAACCCTCACCCTAACTCCTAAACCTATTCTAAACCCTTAACCCTGACCCTTACTTTAAATCTAACCATAACCTCTAACCATAACCTTAACTTAATGTACTCAAATCGTATTCCTAAACTTAACCTGTACCCTAACCCTAACCCTCTAATACTAATCCTTTTTTTTAAATTATTTATTTATTTATTTATGGTAGTCACACACAGATAGAGAGAGGCAGAGACACAGGCAGAGGGAGAAGCAGGCTCCATGCACCAGGAGCCCGACGTGGGATTCGATCCCGGGTCTCCAGGATCGCGCCCTGGGCCAAAGGCAGGCGCCAAACCGCTGCGCCACCCAGGGATCCCTCTAATACTAATCCTATCTTATTCTAAACCCTTAACCCTGACCCTTACCTTAAATCTAACCCTAACCTCTAACCATAACCTTAACTTAATGTACTCAAATCGTATTCCTAAACTTAACCTGTACCCCAACCCTAACCCTCTAATACTAATCCTATCTCATACCCAAAAGTGTACCCTAACCCGTACCCTAAAACTAATCCCTAAACCACTGCCTAGCCCTCTCTTAATCTTTTCCAAGCCGTACCCTGACCCTGACCTGACCCTAAACCTAACCCCTACCAAACACTAACCCTATCCTATCCCTAACCCCTATCCTAAACCTAACCCTCGCCCTAACACTAATCCTAGCCGTAACTTTTACTCTAACCCCTAACCCTAACCCCTGACCCTAACTCACACCCTAAACCCTAACCGCAAACCTAGCCCAAACCTAACTCTCACCATAACCCAAACCCCAACTCCTAACCTCCTGCCCTAATCCCTAAAGTCTAAACCCTATCCCTAACTCTAACTCCTGTCCCTCACACAAACTCTCATCCTAACTCCTAACCACTGACCCTTACCTTTATCCCTCACCCTAACCTCTAATCCGTAACCATAAGCATAATAATAACCCCTAACATCTAACCTAAGCCTAACCACCAAATGCCTCCACTCCCCTGACCCTACCATTCATTCTACCCATTCACTTACCCTATGGTTCTGAGGAGTCCCTACTGATATGGACGTGGTCCCCAATGGCACCTCCAGAGTCCTCCAGAACGTCCTGTGGAAGCCGGGGTCCTGTGAGTGCAGACGTGGCCCCACGTGTTCCAGAGACTTAGTCAGCGGGTCCTGAGTACGCCTGGTCTCCTGTCACCGTGGGTATGCCTCACATCCCCCGGAAGCCTCACAGCAGGTCCTGAGGAGGCTGTGGGTTCCTGTCAGCCTAGATGCAGCCCCATGTCTCCCAAAGCCAAAGTGCAGGTCTTGAGGAGGACGGGGTTCCTCTCAGTCTTGCCATGGCCCCACATTTTCCTCAGCCTCACCATAAGACCTGAGGAGGTTGGGGGCTCCTGTCAGCATGGACGTGGCCCCAAATCATCCCAGTCCTTCACAGTGCATCCTGAGGAGGCCGGAGACTCCTGTCAGTGTGGATTCGGCATCCACATTTTTCTTAGGCCTCACCACAGGCTCTGACAAGGCTGGGGTCTTCTGTCCGCACGGACGCATCCCCATATTTCCCAACATCTACACCGGGGGTCCTGAGGACATCAATGTCCGTTTTGTGGACGTGGCCCCACGTCCTCCCGAAGCATCACCACAGGTTCTGAGGTGGCCAAGGCTCCTGTCACTGTGGATGCGGCCCCCAGCTTCCAGAAGCCTCAACTTATGTCCTGAGGGGCCCATTAGCTCCTGCCAGAGTGAACGCGGCACCACATTTTTCAGAAGCCTCCCCGCGTGTCCTGAGGTGGCCCAGGGGCTCCTGTCAGCGTGGATGCGGACCCACATCTGACTGAAGCCTCCCCGCGGGTCCTGAGGCAGCCCAGGGGCTCGGGTCAGGGTGGATGTGGGCCCACATCTTCCTGAAGCCTTACCATGTGTCCTGAGGAGACCGGGGCTCCTGTCATCATGAACGCTGCCCAGTATCCCCCTGAAGAATCCCCGCAGATTCTGAGGAAGCTGTGGCTCATCAGCGTGGACGTGTCCCCATGTCTTACTCAGGCCTCCCCAGCACAGGCTTGCTCCTGTTAGTGCAGGCAGACGAGGCCTACTGCACATGCGTGCCCTCTGGGTGGTGCCTGGGCTCAGGCGCCCCCTGCGGGATGCTCAGGTGCTGCAGCAGGCTGTGCAGGAGGCAGTGTGCCCATCCCCAGGCCCACCTCTGCCTCCTTCCAGGCTCCAGCTGTGGCCTGTTATCTCCAGAAACGTCTGACTGAAAAGGAGCCCAACACCCAGCTTCCCCAAAAATACTTAAGGAGAAGGAATTGGAGCCCAAAAAGCGAAATGAAATGTGGACCAGACTTTTACCACGTCCTGTAAAACTCACTCAACCCTCTTCCACTGTGGGCGGGACAATGGCTGGTGCAGCCGCCCTGGAAACAGTGTGGAGGCTCCTCAGGAAGTTACAAATAGAGCCGCCCTGCGACCAGCAGGTGTACAGCCTTCAGCTCACTCTGAAGATACAGATGCAGTGAGACGTGGGACAACTGCACCCCAATTTCCACAGCAGCCGTGTCCACAGTAGCCACACTTGGGAGGAGCCTTGGTGCCCTCTGCCAGATGATGGTAAAGAGGATGGGAGATAGATGATGGTCATAGAGAGAGGAATGGTACTCAGCTATCAAAGAGAAGGAAATGTGGCATTTGCAATGACGTGGATAGAACTAGAAGGATCATCCTAAGTGTAATATGTCAGTCGGAAAAGAGAATGACCGTGTGGTGTCATTCATAGCTGGAATTAAAGAAGCAAAGCAGATGAACATCTGTGAAGGGAAGGAAAAACAAATAAGATGAAAACAGATGCAGGAAATACAGACTCTTAATTAAAGGAAACAAACTGGGGATCCCTGGGTGGCGCAGCAATTTGGCGCCTGCCTTTGGCTCAGGGCGCGATCCTGGAGACCCGGGATCGAATCTCATATCGGGGTCCCGGTGTATGGAGCCTGCTTCTCTCTCTGCCTGTGTCTCTGTCTGCCCCCCCCTCTCTGTGTGTGTCTATGGTAAATAAATAAATAAGTAATTTAAAAAAAATAAAGGAAACAAACTGAGGGTCGCTGCTAGGCGGGGACGGGGGAGGGGATAACATGGGACCAGCATGAAGGAGGGCACGTGATGTCACGAGTACTGTGGTTATCTCCAACTGTTTATTTTTATTTTTTTTTTTTTTAAAAGATTTTTTTTTTAATTTATTTATTCATGAGAGAGAGAGAGAGAGAGAGAGAGGCAGAGACACAGGCAGAGGGAGAAGCAGGCTCCATGCACCGGGAGCCTGACGTGGGATTCGATCCCGGGTCTCCAGGATCGCGCCCTGGGCCAAAGGCAGGCGCTAAACCGCTGCGCCACCCAGGGATCCCTATCTCCAACTGTTTAATCCCTGAATTCTTCCTCTGAAAGTATAATACACTATAAGTTAATTAATTGGGTTTAAATTAAATTAAGTTAAAAAAATCTGTTGTATCAGAACACGTTTCCTACTGGACTCTCTGTTCTGTTCCTTCACCTTATGCTGGGACCAACCCTCATGGGTGTGGTTTAAGTAGGCGTCAGGCCTCGTCCATGGACCAGCCCAGGGCGAGAACTCAGGACCCTGATATCAGGACCGGAGGTGAGGTCAGGAGTCGGATGCTTAACTGATGGAGCCAGGAGGGGTCCTGAGAAAAACACTGCTTTATCCTTTGTCTCTGTGACATCGTTTGAAATAGGAAAGTGCTGTGTCCCACTCTGTCCTGCTTTTCCAATACTGATTTGCTGTCCGGGGTCATTTGTGGGGGCGGATGGATGTTATGGGTTTTTTTTTCCTATTTATAGTATGTGCCACCATGATTTGACAGGGATGACATTTAAATTGAGGGTGGCTTTAGGAACTGCGGACATTTTCACACGATGAGGCTCCCAACCCACGAGCCCAGGACGGCCTCCCAAAGCCTGGTATGGCTAAGTGCACAAGTCTTGTGCTCCTTTGGTTCAGTCTCATTTATTCTCTGTGATGCTCCTGAGAAGGGAGTCACATCCGTCATTTCCTTCCTGAGGGCTCATTGTCAGGACACAGCAAGCCCCACAATAGAATAAAAACTGAGCCCAGACCAACGGCAGGAAGCCTCTATTAGAACAGATCTCAATGCCCTTGAAGGCCCCATATCAAAATGTAAACCGAACTTGAGGAATTGCTCCAGCCCTTTGGGAGTTCCCCGAGACCAGCCCTTAAAACTAAGCTAAAACCCACCTCGGGGTCCAAGTCCCTGCTCCGCTCTGTCGGGTATACTTGGACACAAGCTCAAGCTTGTAAATAAACCCTCGTGTGTTTGCATCAGTGTCAGCTTCTTGGTGGTTTCTCAAATTCGCAATCTTGGGCACAACAGTCTGAGATAAAAAAACAAAACCAAAAGAAGCTCGGATGCAGGTAGAGTGAACGCAGGGTTCTGAGAGCAGCGGCGGAGACCCGGGGGCTTGGGGGCTCTTCTCTGGAGGCCCCAGCAGACAGGGGGGTGGGATGCTCAGCCCCAGAGCCAGAGGACCTAGCATCCCCACCGGCATCCCGCCCATCAGGGCCAGGTCTCAGGGAGCAGCCCAGCGCTGCCCGCTTGAGCCCAGAGACGCAGACGCCCACCCCGCCTCTAACCCCCGCAGGATCAACTCTTAGGCAGATGTGCACCTGACAATCAGCACCACGGCCCATCCCCAGACCCCACACAGACCATTTGCTGCCGCCAAGTTGTTGGACCACAGAGGCTGCAGAGCTTCAGCTCTGCCTGGAATGTAGGGTCTAGATTCCTTTGTACACTGTGCTCTTTTTTAACTTATTTTCTTTGATTCTTTTTTATTAATTGCCTTATTTTAATTTTTTGTAGTACCTTAGATATTTCTTTTTTTACTTTCATGGTACTTTAATTGTTTTTCATATTTTGGGATTTAGAATCTTTTAACAAGCAGGCTAAAATAATCTGGTTTTTTTTTGGGGGGGGAGGGCAGTTGTTATTGTTTTTCTTGATTTTTCTTTTTCTTTCTTCTTTCTTTTTTGGAAAAAATAATGAGATTGAGAAACTCTCCTCCATAAAATAACATGAAGTAGTACTCACAGCCAGGAAGTTCATCAATAAACATATATGATGTCTAACTATAGTTTAAAGCAATGATTATAAAGATAGCAGCTGGGCTGGAAAAAGAGCACAGAAGCAAACTAGAGAATCCCTTACTGTAGAAATAAAAAAACTTAAATCAAGTCAGTCCAACGTTAAAAATTCTATAACTGAGATGTAGTCCCAAGTGGAAGTCTTCAAAACATGAAAGGTTATGGACCAAAGAGGCAGACTTAGGGAGTTCAGCCACTTATTAAAACTATAACATTCATATCATAGGAGACTCAGAAGATGAAGAGAGAGAAAAGGTGGACCTTGATCAGCCATTAGCAACGACAAATACCCACCATGTACTTCAAGGTGGACGGAATTGGAAGGTATTATGCTGAGTGAAGTAAGACAATCAGAGAAGGACAAACCTTGTATGTTCTCATTCATTTGGGGAATATAGTGAAAGGGAATATAAGGGAAGGGAGTAGAAATGTGTGGGAAATATCAGAAAGGGAGGCAGAACATAAAGTCTTCTAACTCTGGAAATGAACTAGGGGTGATTGAATGGGAGGAGGGCAGGGGTGAGGATGAATGGGTGACGGGCACTGAGGGGGACACTAGACGGGATGGGAACTGGGTGTCATTCTATATTTGGCAAATTGAACACCAATAAAAAATAAATTTATTATTAAAAAAAACAAAGAGTGGCACCTGGGTGGCTGAGTTAGTTAAACTTCTGCTTTAGGCTCAGATCATGATCCAGGTCCCAGGGCAGGCTCCCTGTTCAGCATGGAACCTGTCACCCTCTCCCTCTACCCCTCTCGCTCATGCTTTTTCGCCTCTCTCTCTCTCATATAAATAAATAACATCTTTGAAAAAAATTAAACAAACCTAGAGGGAAGAGAAATCTCCCATGTAGAAGAATTTCAAAGAATTTGTGCAGACATTCCACCGTCAAGTTCATGAGCATACCTTCCCACTCTTATGTGTGCAATACACATGGTAACTTCCTTCTAAAAATATATTATGAAATACCTAAAATAACAATGATAATACACTAATAATAATAAATATAATAATAAAAATAACAAAAATGAATCAGTTTACTACGGAGAAAGCTGACAAACACTACCTTAGCAAGATGATCAGATCGATACCACGACTGATAAATCATGTGATAGTATCTATCCTTTATATGATATAATAAAAATGGCAGTATATCTCTGTATATAATCTACAAAAACAGTTCAATCATGAGATAAACGACAGACATGTCCCAACTGAGGGAAGTTTTTCAAAATACTCTCCTTCTCAAAGTGTTCCAGTTCAACAACAACAAAAAGGCTGAAATACTGTCACAATCCAGAGGAGCCTAAGAAAACATGAGGACAAATGGAATGTAATATGAGGGATGGTAACTTAGCAAAAACTAAGGAAATCTGAATAAAGTATGGTCTTTGGTTAATGCGACTATTTTAATATTGATTCATTAGCTCATATTTGTACTGTACTAATATAAGATATCAATAATTGGAGAAATAGAGTGCCAGTGCATGTGAATGCACTATACTATCTTCTCAATTTCCCTATAAATCTTTGTTTTTTTCCTTTTTTTTTAATTTTTATTTATTCATGATAGGCACACAGTGAGAGAGAGAGAGGCAGAGACACAGGCAGAGGCAGAAGCAGGCTCCATGCACCGGGAGCCCGACGTGGGATTTGATCCCGGATCTCCAGGATCGCGCCCTGGGCCAAAGGCAGGCGCCAAACCGTTGCGCCACCCAGGGATCCCTGTTTTTTTCCTAATAAATAAGATTTAATTTGAAAATTGACTTAAATGAATTAGGCTCCAAGTGTAAAGACATTTTAAGAATAGTTGAATTAACTTTTGCCTTATTCTTAAATAGTTCCTTTGATGGAAACAAAGTAAGAATTTTAGATCAGAAGGAAAGAAAAACACTTATGAACACGTATAATGCATCCTCAACCTGAAAAGCAGGAACGGATAATAAATAGCAAAAATCAGATAAAACTAATTCTAGTATAATAGACACCATACTGGAAGTGCATTTAAAATTAGCAATGGGGGATCCCTGGGTGGCATAGCGGTTGGGCGCCTGCCTTCGGCCCAGGGCGTAATCATGGAGACCCGGGATCGAGTCCCACGTCGGGCTCCCGGTGCATGGAGCCTGCTTCTCCCTCTGCCTGTGTCTCTGCCTCTCTCTCTCTCTCTCTGTGACTATCATAAATAAATAAAAGAAAAAAAATAAAAAAATAAAATTAGCAATGCATAACATTTATTTCCTTGACATTTGTCTTCCAAAGAGTTCACAGTGTTTCAGTGTCAGTTGAAATAGGGGAAGAGAAAAAAAAAAAGAAATAGGGGAAGAATCTCAGGGAAGAATCCTTCACATAATAATAGGACCATTGGTAATAATGTCTCTCAGTTCATTCCAAATCCATAAAGATGCATTTCCTGATGAGTGACTGAACTGTGAAGAAAGGGATGAGAAACCCTTCCCTCTGAATTACTTGTGTCAGAATATTTTAACCAAAGTACAACAGATAGTAATAAATTATCCTTATTAACAGGAAATACATCTCAGATTGGAATCTGAGCAATCAGATGTGCAGAGATAAAACTCTATGACTCGCTCCTCAACTTTTAAGGACAAAGGAGAGCTTTTCTATGTACAAAGTCAGTTGTCAAGATAGCCTCAGGGAATAAGATTCTGCAGCTTCGAATCCCGCTGCACAGCTGGGAGGCCCGTGCTCCAGGTCTTCCTGATCCCAAATCACTGGGCCTGTTGCCCAACACAGGATGCCATGCTGAGGTTATTTGCAATTGCTCTCTTAGGAGCTCTGGGGAAGGGGGAAGGAGCTAGATAGGTGGGACAGGAAGCAAAGAGGCTGAGAAAATTAAGGCCATTCCAATTTAAATTCACAGCATTAGCACACGCCCAGCCATCCCAGGCCCCTGTGAAGAAGAGCTGAAATTTACATTGCTTCAGTTACAGGAAAAAAACAAAAGTTTACAGCTTAATGTCCTAGAAAGCCTCACAATTGAATCAAAACTAAGCCCATGCCAAGGGCTGGAACCGTCTATTAGAATGAGAGCAGAGCTCAATACCCTTGAAGGCCCCATATCAAAATGTCAACAGAACTTGAGGAATTGCTCCAGCCCTCTGTAGGACCCCAAGACAAGCCCTTAAAACTAAGCTAAAACACACCTCGGGGTCCAAGTCTCTGCTCCGCTGTGTTGGGAGTACTTGGACGCAAGCTCGAGTTTGGAAATCAACCCTTGTGTGTTTGCATTGGTGTCAGATACTTAGTGGTTTCTTGGATTCCCAATCTTGGGCACAACACTCCAATGTTCCCTCCCTCCTTGGCTGAACCCCTATCCCCTCCCACGCAGGGTGAAACTCAGTCACCTCCCCAACCACAACAGCTGGGCACAAGCCATCACACAGGTCCCACGGGTACGGTGGGCACTCCCGTCATCCCTGGACTTCCCGAGGAAGGAAGGAGGTTTCCGCAGGACACACTCCCATTGTGGCCCCAGGGCACCCTGCCCAGCATGGCAGCTCGTGATAGGTCGGGGTCTGTATCCCTGGCGCCTGTTCCTCCTCCCTGGTTTTCCCACAGGAAATGAAGGAGGATGCCCTTTTCTTCCCCAGGGACATCACGGAAGTAGACCTGGACGTCAACAGGAAGTTGGGCAGCCACATCATGCTTTAGTACTGCTAGGGCGTCGGGTGAGTCTGCTTGTACAGGGGGCTTTTGGGCCCCGGGGGCTTCTGGGTAGGGAAAATAGGACCTCTGTGCCAGGGGGAGCAACGGCAGCCAACAACACACTGCTCAATGGTAGGGTGATTGTGATGACCCCCGTGCCCACCCCCCGGGCCTCAGGGATGAGTGGCCAGTAGGATGGGGCCTCCAGGGGTTGCCATGGGAGCTGAACACCAAAAGGGATAGGGACGGCCCCATGAGAAGCAGGGGATGGGGTGGGGGATGTGGGGGGCAGGGACCGGACCGGGGGACCAGGCAGCGTGGCTGCAGCTGGAGCAGGACACACATCGATCCCATGAGGGTCGGAGGGGTCAGAGTGACACCCACTCTCGGTACTTTATATATTTCTAAATTCTATGCATTTAATTTTAGACAATTTGCAATTTGAAAGCATACACATTATGATGACCCCCAGATAATGCCCCCGGTCCAACCAGACACCTGCACTGACCACACCGTGCCCCAGGGGAAGGTGTCACAACAAACCCCAGACTGGGGGGGCCTTTAACTGTAGAAGTCTCCTTCTGCATCTTAGGGGAAGGAGATACCCTGTGTCCGCAGGCCCCCCACGACATCCCCCTCATTCCCCACTCCTACTCCACCCCCCTACATCATCATTCCCAATGGCATCCCACTAAAACAACCCCCTCACAACCACACAGCCCCACGCAAGCCCAACCCACACTATACCCCAACACCATCCCCCTACACCATCCCCCACACTCCACCACAATCATACCCCTGCCCCCACACCATCCACCCCCACAGCATTTAACCCCAGCAAGGACCAGGTGCAGGTGACCCCTGTGGGACATGCTCAGCCTCCCGGCATTTCTCTGCATACCCTGATCCCATCAAAAGCCCGGGTGTCTCAAAGAGTACCCAGGGGTTGCAGAGAGGAGGAAAGACAGGGAGCCCCTGACAGGGTGGGTGCAGGTGAGTGGTTCAGAGGATGCACCGTGCCTTACCTCTGCCCACTGTCCCTCCTGGAGGGCGGCACACCCTGCACAGGACACCAGCCCCTAACCCATAGGGTCCTGGGCTGGCCTGGCCCTGGGCTCTGTGGGGGCTGAGTTGATTTGAGCCCCTCCAGGCCCAACACAAAGACTAATGGGATCCAACCCTCCATGGCCCTGGCCAGCCCTGGATTCTGGCCCCAGGCTGAGCGAGCCCTCTCACAGCTGGATGTGGCCTCCTGGGCCCTGGCCTACCCCACAGATCCAGGTCACTCACCTAAGGCGCCCTTTGGATCCTGGGACACCCCAGGGTGGGGAGAGCAGGAGTAGGCCGGTGGACCCCACCCGCACCACACCAGGAGGCAGGCTGCTCCAGGTGCTGGGGCCACTGGGAGCCCAAGGCCAGGGTCCAGCTGCCCTGCAGGGACACAGTGCAGGAGCCCATGAGCTGCAGGTCCAGGTCAGCTCTGCTGTCCTCAGAACCGTCTCTCAGGCTGAAACCTCAGGACATATGCCCCCACCCAGATTCCACACATGCTCCCAGGTGGGGGACTCCAGCACCCGCCCCCCCAACCCGTGTCATTCTTTCCCTCCCCTAAAGGACAGAAATCTCTCCCTCCCCAGGGGAAGTTCAGAATCGGCATGCAGTTCTGGGGGACACAAAGCAGGGTTACATTGTTATGAGCTCATTTCCGATTAGGGTGTGCACAGCGGCCTGACTATGGTGGGGCAGCACCTTAAGCCATAAGCAGGTCATGTGGGGGTCATCCTGGAGGTGGCAGGTGTAGCATAAAATGGAATGAGTCCTGCTCTGCTTGTCCAGGGGTAGGAGATTTTTGTTAAATTTCCTGGGTCCCACACTTGCAGCTCACGCACCTGGGCCACCCTCACCAGGTGGACTCAGCCTGCACACCTTGTGGTGCTGGATCTCTCACACCAGCGTGTGGAGGGCACCCTCCTTGCCCGAGTGAGTAGGGGCTGGGTGAGCATGGGGCTCAGCCTGAAGGCCAGGCAGCACAGTAGACCGAGGAACCCAACCCCGTCCCCACCCCAACTCCCACACACAGGCAGCCCCTGGGCTCCCCGCCATGTGCACCCAGCTCCTCAGGAGCTTCCCGCATGGCGGCCCCGAGTTTGGCTCCCTGCTGGAGAGGCATCGGGGAGAAGAGAAGCAGCCGCCATTGGCGGGTCACACTTCCGGACATGAGAATGTGGCTGAGCTGGACCTTCCAGCTCAGCTGCCCCTCCAGCGGAATGTCACTGCACAAGCGAGCACCGGGTCGGCCAGGAGTACCTGGCTAGCCGCCCAGTTCCAGCACCAGAAATGATATTGTGCCAACCATTTCGGCATCAGGGTGACCCAGCCAGAGGATCCGATAGCTGCATGTGATAGCTGCATGAGATAAACACACACACACCCTAAAACCAACAAAAGTCAGAATCCCCCCAATGTTGTCAAACAGCTTCCGGATGATTCCATACACGACGCTGTGGTCCCCAATAGGATACATGGAAGGTGGTATAAAGCATGACTGCAGAGGTGCGGGAGGTACGGAGATGTGACTTTTGGGTTTCAACAAGGAGCGCAGAGGGTCAGGAAGGGGGGTCCAATCCTAGGAAAGGATACCAGGTTGCTGTGAAGGCTACGGATGGTGAAATCTGTCCTCCTCTGTTTCAGCTTCTGGTTTTCCTCCTAAATGCCATTTTCCTCAATCATAATAGCAAAAATTTATTTTATGTTTTTAAATTTCTTTTTATTGGAGTCCAATTTGTATGAATTATTTCTTCAGCAATGGTGTCATTCAGGATAGGAGAGAGAAAGATTGTCCCAGACAAGCAAAATATAAAGGAGTTCAGGACCACTTAACCAGTCCAGTAAGGAATTTTAAGAGGGACTGTTCTAGTGGATGAAAAAAAGACACCAAAAGCAACAATGACTACAAAGGACCAGAGAACGTCACCAGAAACACCAACTCTACCGGTAACACAAAGGCAATAAGTTCATATCTTTCAATAATCACTCTGAATGCTGATAGACAAAATGCTCCAATCAAATGATAGAGGGTATCTGAGTGGCTTAAAAAGCAGGATCCGGGATGCCTGGGTGGCACAGGGGTTGAGCCTCTGCCTTTGACTCAGGGTGTGATCCTGGAATCTGGGATCCAGTCCCATATTGGGCTCCTGGTGGGGAGCCTGCTTCTCTCTCTGCCTAATTTTCTGCCTCTCTCTCTCTCTCGCTCGCTCATAAATAAAATCGTTATTAAAAAAACCAGATCCATCGGTATGCTGCCTACAAGATGCTCACGTTAGACCTATAGACACCGGGAGATTGAAAGTAGAGCATGGAAAACCATTTATAAAAGTAATGGATATCAGGGGATCCCTGGGTGGTGCAGCCGTTTGGCGCCTGCCTTTGGCCCAGGGCGCGATCCTGAAGACCCGGGATCGAATCCCACATCAGGCTCCCGGTGCATGGAGCCTGCTTCTCCCTCTGCCTATGTCTCTGCCTCTCTCTCTTTCTCTCTCTGTGAATATCATAAATAAATAAAAAAATAAAAAAAAGTAATGGATATCAAAAGAAAGCTGGAAGACCCATACTTATATCAGAGTAACTAGATTTGAAACCAAACCCTGGGAGACACCTGGTGGCTCAGTGGTTGAGAATCTGCCTTCAGATCAGGGGGTGATCCTGGGATCCAAGGATCGAGTCCCACATCGGCCTCCCTTTGGGGAGCCTGCCTGTCCTTCTGCCTACATTTCTGCCTCTTCTTCTCTGTGTATCTCTCATGAATAAATAAATAAAATATTTACATTTCAATAAAGAAAGAACAAATACTGTAAAAAGCGATGAAGAAGGGCATAATTTCATAATTTAAAAACCCTCTATCAAGATCAAAAAACTAAATATTTATGCTGCCAACATGGGAGTACCTAAATATAGAAACCAATTAACAACAAACGTACAGAAACTCACTGATGAATGACAGGGGATTTTAACAACCACTTATGGCAATGGACCGATCGTCTATAGAGAAAATCAACAAGGGAAAAATAGCCTTGACACACTGGACCACAGGGACTCAACAGATATAGTCTGAACATTTCAACCTAAAGCAGAATACACATTCCTTTCAAGTGCACATGGGACATTCTCCAGAACAGATCATATCATGGCCCACAAATCAGCCCTCAACAGGTACAACAGGTATAAGAAAGTTGATAGCACATCCTGTACATTTTCAGACCACGACGCTATGAAAATCGAAGTCGACACTAAGAAAAGATTTGGACATAGCAAAAATACGTGGAGATTATGAACATCCTACTAGAGAATGAATGGGGCAACCAGAAAATTAGAGAGGAAATTTAAAACAAATGAAAATGAAAACATGTTTCTCCAAACCTCTGGGATGTAGCAAAGGTAGTCCTAAGAGGGAAGTACATAGCAATACAGGCCTATCTCAAGAAACAAGAAGTCTCCAATACACAGCCTAACCCTATACCTTAAGGAGCTGGAAAAGGAATAGCAAACAATGCCTAAAGGCTATAGAAGAGGGGCAAAAATGAAAGCAGAAATAAACAATACAGAAACAACAAAGCAGTACAATGGAATAACGAAACAAAGGGACGGTTCTTCAAAACAATTAAGAAAATGGATCAAGCCCTAGCCACCCTTTCAACGAAAAAAGAGAAATGACCTAAATAAATAAAACCACAAATGAGAGAAGAGAGATCACAATCAACACCAGAAAAATTAAACAATTATAAGGGAATACTATGAAAGCTTATACGCTAACATACTGGGAGACCTGGAGGAAATGGACAAATGCCTAGAAATGTGCAAATGAGCAAAACTGAAATAGGAAGAAATAGAAAATGTGAACAGACCCACAACTAGCAAAGGAATTGAATCAGCAATGCACCTGGGTGCCTCATTGGTTGAGCATCGTCTTTGGCTCAGGTCATGATCCCGGGGTCCTCGGGAATCAAGTCCCACATCAGGCTCCCCACATGGAGCCTCAATTTCCCTCTGCCTATAGCTCTGCCTCTCTGTGTCTCTCACGAATTCATAAATATAATCTTTAAAAAAGAAAAAAGATGAAAAGATGAGAAAGGACCCAAATAAAATCACAAATGAGAAAAGAGAAATAACAACCAACACTAGAGAAACACAAACGATTATAAGAGAACATTATGAAAAATTATATGCCAGCAACCTAGAACCTGGAAGAAATAGATCAATTCCTAGAAATATTTAACACAGCAAAAATGAAAAAGGAAGAAATAAGAAACTTGAACAGACAGATAACCAGCAAAGAAATTGAATCAGCAATCAAGGGTCTCCCAACAGGAGATGCTTAGAACAATAGAACAGAATGGAAATCCAAAACAAGATACAAACCTGTGACTCTATGATCCATTAATCGACAACAAGGCAGGAAGGAATATCCAAAGGCCGAAAGACAGTCTCATCAACAAACCCTAACCCTGACCCCAGGATAAGAACAAATGGTGTTGGGAAAACCAGGCAGCCACATGCAAAAGAATGAAACTGGACCACTTTCTTACACCATATATATAAAAAATGAATTCAAAATGGATGAAAGACCTAAAAGTGAGACCTGAAACCATACAAAGAAGAAAAGATAGGCAGTAACGTCTTTGACATTTGCCATTGGATCTTCTTTCTAGATATGCCTCTGAGGTGAGGGAAACAAAAGCAAAAATACTATTGGGACTTCATCAAATTGAAAAGCTTCCACAAAGTGAAGGAAACAACCAAAGCTAAAAGGCAACAAACAAAATGAGAGGCGATATTTGTAAACTATACATCCAATAAAGAGTTAGTATGCAAAATACATAAAACAAATATAAATCTCAGCATCCTAAACACAAATTATACAACTGCAGATGGGCAGAAGACATGAATGTACTCTGTCTCTGACAAGACATCCAGATGGCCACCAGACACACGGAAAGACACTCAGCGTCACCCATCATCAGGGAAATGCAAACCAAAACCACAATGAGATGTCACCTGACATCTGACAGCTGCCAGAATGGCTAAAATTAACAACACAAGAAACTATAGGTGTTGGTGAGGCTATGGAGAAGGGGGATCCCCTTACACTCCTGGTCGGCATGTGAAAATGTACAGCCACTGTGGAAAACAGTGTGGAGCGTCCTCTAAAATTAAAAAATAGGGGATCCCTGGTGGCGCAGCGGTTTGTCTCCTGCTTTTGCCCCAGTGCGAGAACTTGGAGACCCAGGATCGAAACCCACATCGGGATCCAGGGTCTCCTGTCAGGGTGATGTATGCCCAGGGGCTCCTATCAGGGTGATTCAGGGTTATGCGGGCCCAAGGGCTGCTGTCAGGGTGATGCGGGCCCACATCTTTCTGAAGCCTCCCCGAGGGTCCTGAGGCGGCCCAGGGGCTCCTGTCAGCATGGATGCGGGCCCACAATTTCCTGAAGCCTCCCCGTGGGTCCTGAGATGGCCCAGGGGCTCCTGTCCGGGTGGATTCTGCCCCAAATCTTCCTGAAGCCTCACCGCGGGTCCTGAGGAAACCGGGACTCCTATCAGCATCAACACCGCCCAATGTCTCCCTGAAGACTGCCCGCGGGTCCTGGGAGGCTGCAGCTCACCAGGGTGGACGCGTACCCACGTCCTCTTCAGGCCTCCCCAGCAGAGGCAGGCTCCTTTTAGTGCAGACAGAGGAGGCCGACTGGGCATGCGCGCCCCCTGGGTGGGGCCTGGGCTCGGGCGCCCCATGCGGGATGCTCAGGCACTGCAGGAGGCCCTGCAAGAGGCAGCGGGGGCTCCCGGGGCCACACCTGCCTCCTCCTAGGCTCCAGCTATGGCCTGTTAGTTTTGGAAACGTCTCACTGAAACGGAGCCCAACACCCGGCTTCCCCAGAAATACTTAAGGACAAGGAATTGGAGCCCACAGGACACGAAATGAAATGTGGACAAGACTTTTTCCACGTCCTGCAAAACTCACTCAACCCTTTCCACTGTGGGAGGGACTGCAGGCTGGTGCAGCTGCCCTGGAAACAGTGTGGAGGCTCCTCATGAAGTTACAAATAGAGCCGCCCTGCGACCAGCAGGTGCAGGACCTGGAGCTCAATCCGAAGATATAAATGCAGTGAGACTCAGGACACCTGCACCCCAATGTCCACAGCTGCCGGGTCCACCGTAGACACACTGTGGGAGGAGCATCAGTGCCCTCTGGCAGATGATGGATAAAGAGGATGGGAGATAGATAATGGTCATAGAGAGAGGAATGGAATGAAACTATCAAAGAGAAGGAAATCTTGCCATTTGCAATGACGTGGATAGTACTAGGGGGATCATGTTAATTGAAATAAGTCAGTCGGGGGGGGGAGGAGCAAGATGGCGGAAGAGTAGGGTCTCCAAATCACCTGTCTCTACCAAACTACCTAGAAAACCTTCAAATTATCCTGAAAATCTATGAATTCAGCCTGAGATTTAAAGAGAGACCAGCTGGAATGCTACAGTGAGAAGAGTTCGCGCTTCTATCAAGGTAGGAAGATGGGGAAAAAGAAATAAAGGAACAAAGACCTCCAAGGGGGAGGGGCCCGCGAGGAGCCGGGCTGAGGCCGGGCGAGTGTCCCCAGGACAGGAGAGCCCCGTCCCGGAGGAGCAGGAGCTACACCAACCTTCCCGGGGGAAAGGGGCTCGCGGGGAGTTGGAGCAGGACCCCAGGAGGGCGGGGATGCCCTCGGGCTCCCCGGGACAGTAACAGCAACTGCGCGCCCAGGAGAGTGCGCCGAGCTCCCTAAGGGCTGCAGCGCGCACCGCGGGACCTGGCGGGACTCAGAGCAGCTGGAGAGGCTCGGGGGCGGCTCCGCGGAGGGGGCTGCGCGGCCCCGGGAGCAGCTCGGAGGGGCTCGGGCAGAGGAAGAGGCTCCGTGCAGAGGGGCCTGCGCGGTTCCAGGAGCAGCTCGGAGGGGCTCGGGCGGCAGCTCCGCGGAGGGGGTTGCGCGGCCCGGGAGCGCGAATCCAACAGCGCAGGGTCCAGAGCACAGGGCGCCGGGACACAGCACAGGATCCCGCCTCCCCCGGGACTGGCAGAGACCGGGAGGGCCCAGGACAGCGAGGACGCTCCTGACCCGAGCTGAGCAGATCAGCGGCCCCGCGCCGGAGCCTCCAGGCCCTGCAGACGGAGTTCCTGCCGGAGCTGAATCCAGGTTTCCAGAGCTGCCCCGCCACTGCGGTTGTTCCTCCTGCGGCCTCACGGGGTAAACAACCCCCATTGAGCCCTGCACCAGGCAGGGGCACAGCAGCTCCCCCAAGTGCTAACACCTGAAAATCAGCACAACAGGCCCCTCCCCCAGAACACCAGCTAGACTGACAACTTCCAGGAGAAGCCAAGGGACTTAAAGAACACAGAATCAGAAGATACTCCCCTGTGGTTCTTTTTTTGTTTTTTGTTTTTTGTTTTTGTTTTTGTTTTGTTTTGCTTTTTGATTTGTTTCCTTCCCCCACTCCCCTTTTTTTCTCCTTTCTTTTTCTTTCTCTTTTTTCTTTTTTTTTTCGTTTTTTTTCTTCCCTTTTTTTTCTCTTTCTCTTTTCTTTCCTTCTTTCTCTCCTCTCTTTTTCTCTTTTTCCCAATACAACTTGATTTTGGCCACTCTGCACTGAGCAAAATGACTAGAAGGAAAACCTCACCTCAAAAGAAAGAATCAGAAACATTCCTCTCTCCCACAGAGTTACAAAATCTGGATTACAATTCAATGTCAGAAAGCCAATTCAGAAGCACTATTATACAGCTACTGGTGGCTCTAGAAAAAAGCATAAAGGACTCAAGAGACTTCATGACTGCAGAATTTAGAGCTAATCAGGCAGAAATTAAAAATCAATGGAATGAGATGCAATCCAAACTAGAAGTCCTAACGACGAGGGTTAATGAGGTGGAAGAACGAGTGAGTGACATAGAAGACAAGTTGATAGCAAAGAGGGAAACTGAGGAAAAAAGAGACAAACAATTAAACGACCATGAAGATAGGTTAAGGGAAATAAACGACAGCCTGAGGAAGAAAAACCTACGTTTAATTGGGGTTCCCGAGGGCGCCGAAAGGGACAGAGGGCCAGAATATGTATTTGAACAAATTCTAGCTGAAAACTTTCCTAATCTGGGAAGGGAAACAGGCATTCAGATCCAGGAAATAGAGAGATGCCCCCCTAAAATCAATAAAAACCGTTCAACACCTCCACATTTAATTGTGAAGCTTGCAAATTCCAAAGATAAGGAGAAGATCCTTAAAGCAGCAAGAGACAAGAAATCCCTGACTTTTATGGGGAGGAGTATTAGGGTAACAGCAGACCTCTCCACAGAGACCTGGCAGGCCAAAAAGGGCTGGCAGGATATATTCAGGGTCCTAAATGAGAAGAACATGCCACCAAGAATACTTTATCCAGCAAGGCTCTCATTCAAAATGGAAGGAGAGATAAAGAGCTTCCAAGACAGGCAGCAACTAAAAGAATATGTGACCTCCAAACCAGCTCTGCAAGAAATTTTAAGGGGGACTCTTAAAATAAACCTTTAAGAAGAAGTTCAGTGGAACAGTCCACAAAAACAAAGACTGAATAGATATCATGATGACACTAAACTCATATCTCTCAATAGTAACTCAATAGTAACTCTGAAAGTGAACGGGCTTCATGACCCCATCAAAAGGCCCAGGGTTTCAGACTGGATAAAAAAGCAGGACCCATCTATTTGCTGTCTACAAGAGACTCATTTTAGACAGAAGGACACCTACAGCCTGAAAATAAAAGGTTGGAGAAACATTTACCATTCGAATGGTCCTCAAAAGAAAGCAGGGGTGGCCATCCTTATATCAGATAAACTAAAATTTACCCCAAAGACTGTAGTGAGAGATGAAGAGGGACACTATATCATACTTAAAGGATCTATTCAACAAGAGGACTTAACAATCCTCAATATATATGCTCCGAATGTGGGAGCTGCCAAATATATAAATCAATTATTAACCAAAGTGAAGAAATACTTAGATAATAATACACTTATACTTGGTGACTTCAATCTAGCTCTTTCTATACTTGATAGGTCTTCTAAGCACAACATCTCCAAAGTAACGAGAGCTTTAAATGATACACTGGACCAGATGGATTTCACAGATATCTACAGAACTTTACATCCAAACTCAACTGAATACACATTCTTCTCAAGCGCACATGGAACTTTCTCCAGAATAGACCACATATTGGGTCACAAATCGGGTCTGAACCGATACCAAAAGATTGGGATTGTCCCCTGCATATTCTCAGACCATAATGCCTTGAAATTAGAACTAAATCACAACAAGAAGTTTGGAAGGAACTCAAACACGTGGAGGTTAAGGACCATCCTGCTAAAACATAAAAGGGTCAACCAGGAAATTAAGGAAGAATTAAAAAGATTCATGGAAACTAATGAGAATGAAGATACAACCGTTCAAAATCTTTGGGATGCAGCAAAAGCAGTCCTAAGGGGGAAATACATCGCAATACAAGCATCCATTCAAAAACTGGAAAGAACTCAAATACAAAAGCTAACCTTACACATAAAGGAGCTAGAGAAAAACCAGCAAATAGATCCTACACCCAAGAGAAGAAGGGAGTTAATAAAGATTCGAGCAGAACTCAACGAAATCGAGACCAGAAGAACTGTGGAACAGATCAACAGAACCAGGAGTGGGTTCTTTGAAAGAATTAATAAGATAGATAAACCATTAGCCAGCCTTATTAAAAAGAAGAGAGAGAAGACTCAAATTAATAAAATCATGAATGAGAAAGGAGAGATCACTACCAACACCAAGGAAATACAAACGATTTTAAAAACATATTATGAACAGCTATACGCCTATAAATTAGGCAATCTAGAAGAAATGGACGCATTCCTGGAAAGCCACAAACTACCAAAACTGGAACAGGAAGAAATAGAAAACCTGAACAGGCCAATAACCAGGGAGGAAATTGAAGCAGTCATCAAAAACCTCCCAAGAAACAAGAGTCCAGGGCCAGATGGCTTCCCAGGGGAATTTTATCAAACGTTTAAAGAAGAAACCATACCTATTCTCCTAAAGCTGTTTGGAAAGATAGAAAGAGATGGAGTACTTCCAAATTCGTTCTATGAAGCCAGCATCACCTTAATTCCAAAGCCAGACAAAGACCCCACCAAAAAGGAGAATTACAGACCAATATCTCTGATGAACATGGATGCAAAAATTCTCAAAAAGATACTGGCCAATAGGATCCCACAGTACATTAAGAAAATTATTCACCATGACCAAGTAGGATTTATCCCTGGGACACAAGGCTGGTTCAACACCCGTAAAACAATCAATGTGATTCATCGTATCAGCAAGAGAAAAACCAAGAACCATATGATCCTCTCATTGGATGAGAGAAAGCATTTGACAAAATACAGCATCCATTCCTGATCAAAACTCTTCAGAGTGTAGGGATAGAGGGAACATTCCTCGACATCTTAAAAGCCATCTATGAAAAGCCCACAGCAAATTTCATTCTCAATGGGGAAGCACTAGGAGCCTTTCCCCTAAGATCAGGAACAAGACAGGGATGTCCACTCTCACCACTGCTGTTCAACATAGTACTGGAAGTCCTAGCCTCAGCAATCAGACAACAAAAAGACATTAAAGGCATTCAAATTGGCAAAGAAGAAGTCAAACTCTCCCTCTTCACCGATGACATGATACTCTACATAGAAAACCCAAAAGTCTCCACCCCAAGATTGCTAGAACTCATACAGCAATTCGGTAGCATGGCAGGATACAAAATCAATGCCCAGAAATCAGTGGCATTTCTATACACTAACAATGAGTCTGAAGAAAGAGAAATTAAGGAGTCAATCCCATTTACAATTGCACCCAAAAGCATAAGATACCTAGGAATAAACCTAACCAAAGATGTAAAGGATCTATACCCTCAAAACTATAGAACACTTCTGAAAGAAATTGAGGAAGACACAAAGAGATGGAAAAATATTCCATGCTCATGGATTGGCAGAATTAATATTGTGAAAATGTCAATGTTACCCAGGGCAATATACACGTTTAATGCAATCCCTATCAAAATACCATGGACTTTCTTCAGAGAGTTAGAACAAATTATTTTAAGATTTGTGTGGAATCAGAAAAGACCCCGAATAGCCAGGGGGATTTTAAAAAAGAAAACCATATCTGGGGGCATCACAATGCCAGATTTCAGGTTGTACTACAAAGCTGTGGTCATCAAGACAGTGTGGTACTGGCACAAAAACAGACACATAGATCAGTGGAACAGAATAGAGAATCCATAAGTGGACCCTGAACTTTATGGGCAACTAATATTCGATAAAGGAGGAAAGACTATCCATTGGAAGAAAGACAGTCTCTTCAATAAATGGTGCTGGGAAAATTGGACATCCACATGCAGAAGAATGAAACTAGACCACTCTCTTTCACTATACACAAAGATAAACTCAAAATGGATGAAAGATCTAAATGTGAGACAAGATTCCATCAAAATCCTAGAGAAGACCACAGGCAACACCCTTTTTGAACTCGGCCATAGTAACTTCTTGCAAGATACATCCACGAAGGCAAAAGAAACAAAAGCAAAAATGAACTATTGGGACTTCATCAAGATTAGAAGCTTTTGCACAGCAAAGGATACAGTCAACAAAATTCAAAGACAACCTACAGCATGGGAGAAGATATTTGCAAATGACATATCAGATAAAGGGCTAGTTTCCAAGATCTATAAAGAACTTATTAAACTCAACACCAAAGAAACAAACAATCCAATCATGAAATGGGCAAAAGACATGAACAGAAATCTCACAGAGGAAGACATAGACATGGCCAACATGCATATGAGAAAATGCTCTGCATCACTTGCCATCAGGGAAATACAAATCAAAACTACAAAGAGATACCACCTCACACCAGTGAGAATGGGGAAAATTAACAAGGCAGGAAACCACAAATGTTGGAGAGGATGCGGAGAAAAGGGAACCCTCATACACTGTTGGTGGGAATGTGAACTGGTGCAGCCACTCTGGAAAACTGTGTGGATTTTCCTCAAACAGTTAAAAATATACCTGCCCTACGATCCAGCAATTGCACTGTTGGGGATTTACCCCAAAGATACAAATGCAATGAAACGCCGGGACACCTGCACCCCGATGTTTATAGCAGCAATGGCCACGATAGCCAAACTGTGGAAGGAGCCTCGGTGTCCAACGAAAGATGAATGGATAAAGAAGATGTGGTTTATGTATACAATGTAATATTACTCAGCTATTAGAAATGACAAATACCCACCATTTGCTTCAACGTGGATGGAACTGGAGGGTATTATGCTGAGTGAAGTAAGTCAGTCGGAGAAGGACAAACATTATATGTTCTCTTTCATTTGTGGAATATAAATAATAGTGAAAGGGAATATAAGGGAAGGGAGAAGAAATGTGTGGGAAATATCAGAAAGGGAGACAGAACGTAAAGACTGCTAACTCTGGGAAACGAGCTAGGGGTTGGTAGAAGGGGAGGAGGGCGGGGGGTGGGAGTGAATGGGTGACGGGCACTGGGTGTTATTCTGTATGTTAGTAAATTGAACACCAATAAAAAATAAATTAAAAAAAAAGAAATAAGTCAGTCGGGAAAGAGAATGACCGGGTGGTGTCATCCATACGTGGAATTAAAGAAGCAAACCAGATGAACATCTGTAAGGAAAAACAAATAAGATGAAAACAGATGTAGGAAATACAGACTCTTAATGATAGGAAACAAACTGAGGGTCGCTGGAGGGGAGGGGAGGGGGGAGAGGATAACAGGCGACCGGCATGAAGAAGGGCACGTGATGTCACGAGGACTGCTGTTATCTCCAACTGGTGAATCCCTGAATTCTTCCTCTGAAATTTTTTTTAAATTTATTTTATTTATTTATGATAGGCACACAGTGAGAGAGAGAGGCAGAGACATAGGCAGAGGGAGAAGCAGGCTCCATGCACCAGGAGCCCGATGTGGGATTCGATCCTGGGTCTCCAGGATCGCGCCCTGGGCCAAAGGCAGGCGCCAAACCACTGCGCCACCCAGGGATCCCCTCTTCCTCTGAAATTATAATACATTATACGTTAATTAATTGGGTTAAATTAAATTAAGATAAAAAAATCAGTTGTATCAGAATACATTTCCATCTGGACTCTCTGTTTTGTTCTTTCAGCTTATGCCGGGACCACCCCCCGAGGGTCTGGTTTGTTTAAGTAGGCACCACACCTAGTCCATGGCCCAGGCCAGGGCTAGAACTCACGACCCCTGAGATCAGGACCAGAGGAGAGGTCAGGAGTCGGATGCTTAACCGACGGAGCCAGCCGGGGGCCTGAGAACCACACTGCTTTATCCTGTGTCTCTGTGACATCCTTTGAAATAGGAAAGTGCTGCATCCTGCTCTTTCCTGCTTCTCCAATACTGAGGTATTTGTGGGGGCGGATGGATGTTAGGGAGTTTTGTCCTATTTCTAAGATCTGCCACCATGATTTTGATAGGAATGACATTGAAACTGAGGGTAGCTTCAGGAACTGCGGACATTTTCACAAGATGAGGCTCCCACCCCACGAGCCCAGGACGGCCTCCCAGAGCCTGGTATGGCTCAGTGCACAAGTGTTGTGCTCCTTTGGTTCAGCCTCATTATTTATTTTCCTTGATGCTCCTGAGAAGGGAGTCACGTCCTTCATTTCCTTCCTGCGTGCTCATTGTCAGGACACAGCAAGGCTACTCTGCTCTGTAGCGTCAGTTTGGGTCCCGTGACTTTACTGAACTCACTCCTTAGTTCTAACAGGTTTTGGTGGAGGCTCTCGGGTTTCCTGTTTCTAGTACATGTCTTCAGCATATAGGGACAGTGTGACGTCCCTCTTCCAGATGTGGAACCTTGTGTTTACAGCTTAATGTCCTAGAAAGCCCAGCAATTGAATAAAAACAGAGCCCAGGCCAAGGGCAGGAAGCCCCTATTAGAATGAGAACAGAGCTCAATGCCCAAGAAGTCCCCATATCAAAATGTAAACAGGACTTGAGGAATTGCTCCAGCCCTTCTGGAGGTCCCCGAGACCAGCCCTTAATACTAAACTAAAACCCACCTCAGGGACCAAGTCCCTGCTCCGCTGTGTTGGGTATACTTGGACACAAGCTCGAGCATGGAAATAAACCCTCGTGTGTTTGCATCGGTGTCGGCTTCTCGGTGGTTTCTCGGATTCACAATCTTGGGCACAACAGTCTGAGATTAAAAAACAAAACCAAAAGAAGCTGGAACACAGGCAAAATAAACGCAGGGTATGGAGAGAAACGGCGGAGACCCGGGGGCTTGGGGAATCTTCTGTGAAGTCCCCTGCAGACTGGGGAGCGGGATGCTCAGCCCCAGAGCCACAGTACCCAAGTCCCCACTGGCGTCTGACCCAGTCTCGGGGAGCAGCACAGCGCCGCGTGCTGGAGGCCAGAGGCGCTGACGCCCACCCCGCCTCTGACCCCGCAGGTGCATCACCCAAGCAGATGTGCATTGGAGAACCAGCGCCATGGCCCATCCCCAGACCCCGCACAGACCACCCGCTGCCACCAAGTTGTGGAACCACAGAGGCTGCAGAGCTTCATCTTCAGCTCTGCCTGGAAAGTAGGGTCTAGCCTCCTTTGTACTTTGTGCTTTATATTCATATATTTTCTTTGATTCTTTTTTATTATATACCTTATTTTAATTTTATGTATGTACCTTATATATTGCTTATTTTTACTTTTATGGTATTTTAATTGTGTTTCTTTTTTTAATTATTTAAAATTTATTTATGATAGTCACAGAGAGAGAGAGAGAGAGAGAGAGGCAGATACACAGGCAGAGGGAGAAGCAGGCTCCATGCCGGGAGCCCAACGTGGGATTCAATCCCGGGTCTCCAGTATTACGACCTGGGCCAAAGACAGGCGCTAAACCGCTGTGCCACCCAGGGATCACTTTAATTGTGTTTCTTATTTTGGGATTTAGAATCTTTTAACAAGCATGCCAAAATAATCTGTTTTTTTTTTTTTTTTTTTTTTTTTTTTTTTTTTTTTTGGAGGGCATTTGTTATTGTTTTTCTTGGTTTTTCTTTTTCTTCCCTCATTCTTTTCTGGAAAAAACAATGAGATTGAGAAATTCACCTCCATAAAATAACATGAGGTTCTACTCACAGCCAGGAAGTTCATTAATACACATATATGATGTCTAACTACAGTTTAAAACAATGATTATAAAGATAGCTACTGGGCTGGAAAAAGAGCACAGAAGAAAACTAGAGAATCCCTTACTGTAGAAATAAAAGAAGTAAAACCTAGTCAGGCCAACGTTAAAAATGCTATAACTCTGACGCAGTCCCAAGTGGAAGCCTTAAAAACAAGAAAGGTTATGGACCATAGAGGCAGATTTAGGGAACTCAGCCACTTATTAAAACAATAACATTCATATCATAGGAGACTCAGAAGATGAAGAGAGAGAACAGGTGGGCCTTGCTCAGCCATTAGGAACGACAAATACCCACCATTTGCTTCAACGTGGATGGAACTAGAAGGTATTATGCTGAGTGAAGTAAGTCAATCGGAGAAGGACAAACATTGTATGTTCTCATTCAATTGGGGAATATGGATAATAGTGAAATGGAATATAAGGGAAGGGAGAAGAAATGAGTCGGAAATATCAGAAAGGGAGACAGAACATAAAGACTCCAAACTCTGGGAAATGAACCTGTGGTGATGGAATGGGAGGAGGGCGGTGGGTGGGGGTGAAAGTGTGACGGGCACTGAGGGGGGCACTTGACGGGATGAGCACTGGGTGTTATTCTGTATGCTGGCAAATTGAACACCAATAAAAAAATAAATTTATTATTAAAAAAGAAAGAAAGAAGAAAGAAAGAAAGAAAGAAAGAAAGAAAGAAAGAAAGAAAGAAAGAAAGAAAGAAAGAAAGAAAGAGTGGCACTTGGGTGGTCATTCAGTTAAGCTTCTGCCTTAGGCTCAGATCAAGATCCAGGTCCCAAGTCAGGCTCCCTGTTCAGCAGGGAACCTGATTCTCCCTCTCCCTCTGCCCCTCTCGCTCATGCTTTTTCTCTCCTCTCTCTCACAAATAATTAAATAACATCTTTGAAAAAGAAACAAACACAGAAGGAAGAGAAATCTCCCATGTAGAATAATTTCAAACAATTTGTGTAGACATTCCACCCTCAAGTTCATGAGCATAGCTTCCCACTCTTATGTGTGCAATACACACAGTAAATTGCTTCTAGAAAATATATTATGAAAAACTTAAATTAATAATGATAATATAATAATAATAATAATAATAATAATAAAGAATCACTTTACTATGGAGAAAGCTGACAAACACCTCAGCAAGATGACCAGATCGATACCAAGACTGATAAATCATGTAGATAGTATCTATTTTTTACATGATATAATGAAAATGGGAGTATATCTCTGTATATAATCCAAAAAAACAGTTCACTCATGAGATAAACAACAGACATGTCACAACTGAGGGAAATTTTACAAAATATTCTACTTCTCAAAGTGTGCCAGTTCAACAACAACAAGGAAATGCTGAAAGACTGTAACAATCGAGAGGAGCCTAAGAAAACAGGAGGACAAATGGAATGTGATATGAGGGATGGTAACTTAGCAAAAACTAAGGAAATCTGAATAAATTATGGTCTTTGGTTAATGCGACTATTTTAATATTGATTCATTAGCTAATATTTGTACCGTACTAATATAAGATATCAATAAATGGAGAAATTGAGCGCAAGTGCATGCGAATGCTCTGTACTATCTTCTCAATTTCCCTGTAAATCTTTGTTTTTTTCCTAATAAATAAGATTTATTTTGAAAATTGACTTAAATGAATCAGGCTCCAAGTCTGAAGACATTTTAAGAATCATTGAATGAACTTTTGCCTTATTCTTAAAGAGTTCCTTCGATGGGAACAAAGTAAGAATTTTATATCAGAAGGAAAGAAAAACACTTATGAACAAGTATAATGCCTCCTCAACCTGAAAAGCAGGAACGGATAATAAATAGCAAAAATCAGATAAAAATACTTCTATTATAATAGACACCATATTGCAAGTGCATTTAAAATTAGCAATGCATAACATTTATCTCCTTGACATTTGTCTTCCAAAGAGTTCACAGTGTTTCAGTGTCAGTTGAAACAGGGGAAGAATCTCAGGGAAGAATCCTTCACATAATAATAGGACCATTGGTAATAATGTCTCTCAGTTCTTTCCAAATCCATACAGATGCATTTCCTGATGAGTAACTGAGCTGTGAAGAAAGAGATGAGAAACCCTCATCCCTCTGAATTACTTGTGTCAGAATATTTTAACCATAGTACTACGGATAGTAAATTATCCTTATTAACAGGAAATACGTCTCAGATTGGAATCTGAGCAATCAATGGGCAGAGAAAAAACGCTTTGACTGGCTCCTCATCTTTTAAAGACAAAGGAGAGGTTTTCTATGTACAAAGTCAGTTGTCAAGACAGCCTTAGGTAATAAGAGCCTGCAGCATCGAATCCCGCTGCACAACTGGGACGCCCGTGCCCCAGATCTTCCTGATCCCAAATCCCTGGGCCTGTCCCCCAACACACACTGCCAGGCTGAGGTCATTTGCAATTGCTCTCTTAGGAGCACCGGGGAAGGGTGAAGGAGCTAGATAGGATGGGAAGGCATGCAAGGAGGCCAAGAAAATGAAGGCCTATCCACTTTACGTTCAGCGTTTGAACAAATCCAGCCATCACAGGCCCCTGTGAAGAAGAGCTGAAATTTACATTACTTCAGTTACAGGAAAAAAAACAAAAGTTTACAGCTTAATGTCCTAGAAAGCCCCCACAATAGAATAAGAACTGAGCCCACTTCAAGGGCTGGAAGTGCCTATTAGAATGAGAACAGAGCTCAATGTCCTTGAAGGACCCATATCAAAATGTAAACAGAACTTGAGGAATTGCTCCAGCCCTTCTGGAGGACCCCGAGACAAGCCCTTAAAACTAAGCTAAAACCCACCTCGGGGTCCAAGTCCTTGCTCCGCTGTGTTGGGTGTACTTGGACGCAAGCTCAAGTTTGGAAATCAACCCTGTGTGTTTGCATTGCTGTCAGCTCCTTAGTGGTTTCTCGGATTCGCAATCTTGGGCACAACACCCCCATGTCCCCTCCCACCTGGGCTGAACCCCTATCCCCTCCCACCCAGGGTGACACTCAGTCACCTGGCCGCCCACAACGACTGGGCACAGGCCCTCACACAGGTCCCACGGGCATGGTGGGCACTCCCGCCGTCCCTGGCCTCCCAGAAGAAGGAAGGAGGTTTTGGCAGGACACATTCCCATGGTGGCCCCAGGGCTGCCTGCCAGGCATGGCAGCTTGTGAGAGGTCAGGTCTGTGTCCCTGACACCTGCTCCTCCTCCCCGGTTTTCCCACAGGAAATGAAGGAGGACGCCCTTGTCTCCTCCTAGGACATCACGCAGGTAGACCTGGACGTCAACAGGACGTTGGGCAGCCACATCATGTTTTAGGACTGCTAGGGGGTCAGGTGAGGCTGCTGGGCCAGGGGGCTTCGGGACCCCGGTGGCTACTGGGTAGGGAAAACGGGTTCTCTGAGGCCAGGGGAGCAACAGCAGTCAACAAGTCACCACTCCATGGTAGGGTGATGGGGATGACCACCGTGCCCACACCCCTGGGGCCTCAGGGATGAGGAGGCCACTAGGATGGGGACTCCAGGGGTTGCCATGGGAGCCGAACACCATAGGGGAGAGGGACAGCCCCTTGAGAAACAGGGGACGGGATGGGGGACGTGGAGGGGCAAGAACTGGACCTGGGGGCCAAGCAGCATGGCCATGGCTGAAGCAGGACACACATCGATCCCATGAGGGTCAGATGGGTCAGAGTGACACCCACTCTCAGTGCTTTATATATTTCTAAATTCTATGCATTTAATTTGAGACAATTTGCAATTTGAAAACATACAAATTATGATGACCCCCAGATAATGCCCCCAGTCCAGCCAGGGCCCTGCACTGACCACACCACGACTCAGGGGCAGGTGTCACAAGAAACCCCAGACTGGGTTCGCCTTTAACTGTAGAACTCTCCTTCTGCATCTTAGGGGAAGGAGATACCCTGTGTCCACAGCCCCCGATGACATCCCGCTCATTCCCCACTCCCACATCATTCCCCTACATTATGATGCCAAATGGGATCCCACCGACACCATCCCCCTCACACCCACACAGCCCCACACAATCCCCACCCAGACTATACCACAACACCATTCCCCCTACACCATCCCCACACTTCACCACAATCATACTTTTGCCCCCACACCATCTACCCCCACACCATTTACCCCGAGCAAGGACCCAGTACAGGTGCCCCCTGTGGGACATGCTCAGCTTCCCCGGGGTTCTCGGCATACCCTGATCCAATTAGAAGCCCGGATGTCCCATAGAGTACCCAAGGGTTGCAGGGAGGAGGAAAGACAGGGAGCCCCCGATAGGGTGGGTGCACCTGAATGGTGCAGAGGATGCGTCATGCCCTGCCTCTGCCCACTGTCCCTCATTTAGGGCGGCACACCCTGCACAGGACACCAGCCCCTAACCCATAGGGACCTGTGCTGACCTGGCCCTGGGCTCTGTGGGGGCTGAGTTGATTTGAGCCCCTCCAGGCCCAACACAAAGACTAATGGGATCCAGCCCCCCATGGCCCTGGCCAGCCCTGGAATCTGGCCCCAGGCTGAGCGAGCCCTCTCACAGCTAGATGTGGCCTCTTGGGCCCTCGGTGTACCCCACAGATCCAGGTCGCTGACCTAGGGTGCCCTGTGGATCTTGGAACACTCCAGGGTGGGGAGGCAAGGGTAGGCCGGTGGGCCCCACCTGCACCACACCAGGAGGCAGGCTGCTCCAGGTGCTGGGGTCCCAAGGACCCTGAGGCCAGGAACCAAGTGCCCTTCGAGGACCCATCACAGGAGCCCATGGGCTGTAGGTCCAGGTCAGTTCTGCTGTCCTAAGAACCGTCTCTCAGGCTAAAACCTCAGGACACATGTCCCCACCTGGATTCCACACATGCTCACAGGTGGAGGACTCCAGCACCCGCGCCCCCAACCCATGTCATATGTGCCCTCCCCTAAAGGACAGAATGGTCTCCCTCCCCAGGGAAGGCACGCACCCTCGGCTCTGAGCCCATTTGCTGTAGAAAGTAAATGAAGTGTTGTGGTGGGAAAATGCACAGCCAGCCCATTTCTGTGTCTCCCAGAAAACTGTGCACGGGGCTTAGAGAGACCCCCAGAGAGGAAGAGGGGGCACAACCCAGGCCCCACCAGCCCCTGCAGGGGCGCTGCCATGCACAAACAGCCGACTTCCCCATGTGCCTTGCAGGGGCGGCCAGACGCCAGGGTCAGGACCTGACAGACTTTACTGGGACTCAGGCTGTGCCCCGCAGGCCAGGAGGGGTGGGACAGAGTGACAGCCAGGAAGCCTCAGGTCACCAGGATCTGTGCAAAGCCACCCGGAGGTCTGTGCTCCCTCTGTCCAGGGGGCAGGGGCTGGCTGGGTTCCGGGGCAATTCCTCCACCCATCATTCCCGTGCCTGTGTGCCTGGGGCAGAGAGGGCCTGCGCGGTGGTCAGCATGGCCCTGGAAGGGATGTCAGGACAGCAGTCCGTTGTGTTGTGCCCAAGATTGTGAATCCAAGAAACCACCGAGGAGCCAATACCGATGCAAACTCCCAAGGGTTTCTTTACAAGCTGGAGCTTGTGTCCAAGTGCACCCGACACAGAGGAGCAGGGACTTGGACCCTGAGACTAAAAGGCGTAGTAGCTTTATAGGGGCCAATGCACATGCATATGCAGAAGGTTGCACAGTCATGTCGGTTCACACGCAGGTGGCCGATTGAATTACATCTTACCATATAGTATCCACTTGAGCTGGTGTATTACTTTGGTCAGAATCAGGGCACAGTTTTGGGGGGCAGAAAACAGGGTTACATTGTTATGAGCTGATTTCTGATTAGGGTGAGCCCAGCGGCCTGACTAGGTTGGGGCAGTGCCTTAAGCCATAAGCAGGTCATGTGGGGGTCATCCTGGAGATGGCGGGTGTAGCACAAAATGGAAACAGTCCTGCACTGCTTGTCCAGGGCTAGGAGATTTTTGTAAAATTTCTTGGGTCCCACACTTGCAGCTCACACACCTGAGCCACCCTCACTAGGTGGACTCAGCGTGCACACCTTGTGGTGTGGGATCTCTCACACCAGAGTGTGGAGGGCACCCTCCTTGCCCGAGTGAGTAGGGGCTGGGTGAGCATGGGGCTCGGCCTGAAGGCCAGGCAGCACAGCAGACCGAAGAACCCCAGCCCCATCCCCACCCCAACTCCCACACACAGGGAGCCCCTGCGCTCCCCGTCATGGGCACCCAGCTCCTCAGGAGCTCCCCCCAGGGTGGCACCGAGGTCTAGCTCACTGCTGGAGAGGCATCTGGGAGAAGATAAGCATCCAGCGCATGGCACGACCCACTGCCACACATGAGAATATGGCCAAGCCGAACATTCCAGCTCAGCTAACCCTCCAGCGGAAAGTCACTGCATGAGCGAGCCCTGGGTCTGCCAGGAGAGCCTAGCTATCTGCCCAGCGCCAGCACCAGAAATGATGTTGTGCCAACCGTTTTTGGCATTTGGGTGACCCACCCAGAGGATCCAATAGCTGCATATGATAGCTGCATGTGATAGAGACACACACACCACAAAACCAACAAAAGTCAGAATCCCCCCAATGTTGTCTAACACCAGCCGGAGGTTTCCATACACGACGCTGTGGTCCCAAATAGGATACATGGAAGACGCAATAAACCTCGACTGCAGAGGTGCTGGAGGCACAGAGATGTGCCTGCTAGGTTCCAACAAGGAGCACAGAGGGGAAGGAAGCATCCTACGGAGAGGAGGCCCCTCCTTGGAAAGGTCATCATGTCCCTGTGAAGGCTACAGATGGAGAAATCTGTCCTCCTCTCTTTCAGCTTCTGGTTTTCCTCCTAAATGCCATTTTCCTCAATCATAAGACCAAAAATTTATTTTATGTTTTTAAATTTCTTTTTATTGGAATCCAATTTGTATGAATTCTTGCTTCAGCAAGGGTGTCATTCAGGAGAGAAGGAGAGAGAACAATTTTCCCAGACAGGCAAAATATAAAGGAGTTCATGACCACTTAAACATTCCAGTAAGGAATTTTAAGAGGGACTCTTCTGGTGGGGGAAAAAAAAGAGAACAAAAGCAAAAAAGACTAGAAAGGCCCAGAGAACGTCACCAGAAACATCAACTCTTCCGGTAACACAAAGGCACAAAGTTCATATCTTTGAATAATCACTCTGAATGCTGATAGACTAAATGCTTCAATCAAAAGATATAGGGTATCAGAGTGGCTTAAAACACATGATCTGGGATGCGAGGGTGGCTCAAGGGGTTGAGCATCTGCCTTTGACTCAGGCTGTGATCCTGGAGTCTGGGATCGAGTCCCATATTGGGCTCCTGGTGGGGAGCATGTTTTTCTCTCTGCCTAATTTTCTGCCTCTCTCTCTTTCTGTCTGTCTCTCTCTCTCTTTCTCATAAATAAAATCGTTATTAGAAAAACAAGATCCATCAGTATGCTGCCTACAAGATGCTCACGTTAGACTTATAGACACCAGCAGATTGACAGGGGAGGGAAAATCATCTACCACGCTATGGATATCAAACAAAAGCTGGAGGACCCATACTTATATCATACAAATGAGATTTGAAACCAAACCCTGGGGGACACCTGGTGGCTCAGTGGTTGAGCATCTGCCTTCGGCTCAGGGTGTGATCCTGGGATCCCAGGATCAGCCTCCCTTTGGGGAGCCTACCTCTCCCTAAGCCTATGTTTCTGCCCATGATTCTCTGTGTATCTATCATGAATAAATAAATAAAATATTTATATTTCAAAAAAGAAAGAACAAATACTGTAAGAAGTGATGAAGAAGGGAATTATTTCATAATTAAAAAGACTCTCTATCAAGAACAAACAACTAAATATTTATTTTCTGCCAACATGGGAGTACCTAAATATAGAAACCAATTAAAAACAAACATACAGAAACTCACTGATAATAATACAATGACAGGGGATTTTAACAACCACTTATGTCAATGGACTGATCGTCTATACAGAAAATTAACAAGGGAAAAATAGCCTTGACACAGTGGACCACAGGGACTCAACAGATATACTCTGAACATTTCAACCTAAAGCAGAATACACATTCCTTTCAAGTGCACATGGGACATTCTCCAGAACAGATCATTCATGGCCCACAAATCAGCCCTCAACAGGTACAACAGGTACAAGAAGGTTGATATCACACCCTGTACATTTTCGGACCAGGACGCTATGAAACTCAAAGTCGACAGTAAGAAAAAATTTGGACAAACCAAAAATACGTGGAGATTATGAACATCCTACTAGAGAATGAATAGAGCAACCAGGAAATTAAAGAGGAAATTTAAAACAAATGAAAATGAAAACATGTTTCTCCAAACCTCTGGGATGTAGCAAAGGTAGTCCTAAGAGGGAAGTACATAGCAATACAGGCCTACCTCAAGAAACAAGAAGTCTCCAATACACAGCCAAACCCTACACCTTCAGGACCGGGAAAAGGATAGCAAACAATGCCTAAAGGCTATAGAAGAGGGGAAAAAAAAGATGAGAGCAGAAATAAACAATACAGAAACAACAAAGCAGTAGAATGGAATAACAAAACAAAGGGTCGGTTCTTCAAAACAATTAAGATAATGGATCAAGCCCTACTCATCCTTATCAATGAGAAAAGAGAAAAGACCTAAATAAATAAAACCACAAATGAGAGAAGAGAGATCACAATCAACACCAGAAAAATAAGACCACTTTAAGGGAATACTATGAAAGCTTATACACTAACATACTGGGAGACCTGGAGGAAATGGACAAATGCCTAGAAATATGCAAATGAGTAAAACTGAAATAGGAAGAAATAGAAAATGTGAACAGACCCATAACTAGCAAAGGAATTGAATCAGCAATGCATCTGGGTGCCTCATTGGTTGAGCATCTCCTTTGGCTCAGGTCATGATCCCGGGGTCCTGGGGAATCAAGTCCCACATCAGGTTCCCCACATGGAGCCTCAATTTCCCTCTGCCTATGCCTCTGCCTCTCTGTGTCTCTCATGAATACATAAATATAATCTTTAAAAAAGAAAAAGATAAAAAGATGTGCAAGGACCCAAATAAAATCACAAATGAGAAAAGAGAAATAACAACCAACACTAGAGAAATACAAACGATTATAAGAGAACATTATGAAAAATTATATGCCAGCAACCTAGAACCTGGAAGAAATAGATCAATTCCTGGAAATATATAACATAGCAAAATGAAAAAGGAAGAAATAAGAAACTTGAACAGACAGATAACCAGCAAAGAAATTGAATCAGCAATCAAGGAACTCCCAACAGGAGACGCTTAGATCAATAGAACAGAATGGAAAGCCGAAACCAGATACAAACCTGTAACTCTATGATCCATTAATTGACAACAAGGCAGGAAGGAATATCCAAAGCACAAAGACAGTCTCTTCAACGAACCCTAACCCTGACCCCTGGATAAGAACAAATGGTGTTTGGAAAACCAGGCAGCCACATGCAAAAGAATGAAACTGGACCACGTTCTTACACCATATATATAAAAAATAAATTCGGGATCCCTGGGTGGCGCAACGGTTTGGCGCCTGCCTTTGGCCCAGGGCGTGATCCTGGAGACCTGGGATTGAATCCCATATCAGGTTCCCGGTGCATGGAGCCTGCTTCTCCCTCTACCTGTGTCTCTGCCTCTCTCTCTATCTCTCTGTGACTATCATAAATAAATAAAAATTTAAAAAAATATTTAAAAAAAGAAAAATAAATAAATTCAAAATGAATGAAAGACCTAAATGTGAGACCTGAAACCATACAAAGAAGAAATATAGGCAGCAACATCTTTGACATTGGCAATTGGATCTTCTTTCTAGATATGACTCTGAGGTGAGGGAAACAAAAGCAAAAATAATATTTGGACTTCATCAAATTGAAAAGCTTCTGCAAAGTGAAGGAAACAACCAACGCTAAAAGGCAATATACAGGAGGAGGGGCAAGATGGCGGAAGAGTAGGGTCCCCAAGTCACCTGTCCCCACCAAATTACCTAGATAACCTTCAAATCATCCTGAAAATATAGGAATTCGACCTGAGATTTAAACAGAGACCAGATAGAATGCTACAGTGAGAAAAGTCCGCGCTTCTATCAAGGTAGGAAGATGGGAAAAAGAACTAAAGAAACAAAAGGCATCCAAGGTGGAGAGGCCCCATGAGAAGCTGGGCTAAGGCCAGGGTGAGTGTCCCCCGGTCAGGAGAGCTCTGTATCAGAGAGGAGGAGCTGCACCAATCTTCCAGGGTGGAATGGCGCCCACAAGGATTCAGAGCAGTACCCCAGTAGGGCAGAGATACCCTCGGGCTCCATGGGACACTCCCAGGAGAGTGCACCTAGCTCCTTAAGGGCTGCAGGGCACATGCATTGACCCAGGAGCAGCTCTGAGGGGCTCGGGTGGTGGCTCTGTGCGGAAGAGGTTGCGGGTCCCTGGGAGCAGCTAGGTGGCAGGGCCTAGGCCAGAGGAAGTAGCTCCTGGAGCAGCTCAGAGGGGCTTGGGCGGCAGCTACATGGAGAGGGGGCTGCACGGCTGGGAATGAGAATCCAACAGCACAGGCTCCGGCGAACAGGGCGCTGGGACACAGCCCAGGATTTGGCCTCCCCCGGGACAGGCAGAGGCCCGGAGGGCCCAGGACAGTAAGGATGCTCCTGCCAAGAGCTCCGCAGATCAGAAGGCCCACCCCGGGCCCCCAGGCCCTGCAGATGGACTGCTCTGGAATTACTGTGGGGGTTGAATACCGGTTTTCAGACCTGGCCACTGTCACTGGGGTTGTTCCTCCTTGGGCTTCACGGGGTAAACAATCCCCACTGAGCGCTACACCAGGCAGGGGGAGAGGAGCTGCCCCAAGGGCTAACACCTGAAAATCAGCACAACAAGCCCCTCCACCAGAAGACCAGCTAGACGGACAAGGTCCAAGGGATGTCAAGGGACTTAAAGTATACAGAATCAGAAGATACTCCCCCAAATTTTTTTAATTCTGATTGCTTCCCCCACCCTTTTTCTCCCCCGTTATTTCTTTTTCTTTCTCTTTTATTCTCTTTTTTCCTATTTTCTTCCTTTTTTCTTTTTTCTTTTTCTCTTTTCTTTCATTCTTTCTCTCTACTCTTTTTCTCCTTTTCCAAATTCAACTTGTTTTTGGCCACTCTGCACTGAGCAAAATGACTAGAAGGAAAACCTCACCACAAAAAGAAAGAATCAGAAACAATCCTCTCTCCCACAGAGTTACAAAATCTGGATTACAATTCAATGTGAGAAAGCCAATTCAGAAGCACTATTATACAGCTACTGGTGGCTCTAGAAAAAAGCATAAAGGACTCACGAGACTTCATGACTGCAGAATTTAGATCCAATCAGGCAGAAAGTAAAAATCAATTGAATGAGATGCAAACCAAACTAGAAGTCCTAACGACGAGGGTTAATGAGGTGGAAGAACGAGTGAGTGACATAGAAGAGAAGTTGATGGCAAAGAGGGAAACTGAGGAAAAAAGAGACAGACAATTAAGATACCAGGAAAACAGATTAAGGGAAATAAACGACAGCCTGAGGAAGAAAAACCTATGTGTAATTGGGGGTACCGAGGGCACCGAAAGGAACAGAAGGCCAGAATATGTATTTGAACAAATCCGAGCTGAAAACTTTCCTAATCTGGGAACGGAAACAGGCATTCAGAACCAGGAAATAGAGAGATACCCCCATGAAATCAATAAAAAGCGTCCAACACCTCGACATTTAATTGTGAAGCTTGCAAATTCCAAAGATAAAGAGAAGATCCTTAAAGCAGCAAGAGACAAGAAATCCCTGAGCTTTATGGGGAGGAGCATTAGGGTAACAGCAGACCTCTCCACAGCAACCTGGCAGCCCAGAAAGGGCTGGCAGGATATATTCAGGGTACTCCATGAGAAGAACATGCAACCAAGAATCCTTTATCCAGCAAGGCTCTCCTTCAAAATGGAAGGAGAGATAAAGAGCTTCCAAGACAGGCAGGAACTGAAAGAATATGTGACCTCCAAACCAGCTCTGCAAGAAATTTTAAGGGGGACTCTTAAAATTCCCCTTTAAGAAGAAGTTCAGTGGAACAATCCACAAAAACAAGGACTGAAGAGATATCATGATGACACTAAACTCATATCTGTCGATAGTAACTCTGAAAGTGAATGGGCTTAATGACCCAATCAAAAGGAGCAGGGTTTCAGACTGGATAAAAAAGCAGGACCCATCTATTTGCTGTCTACAAGAGACTCATTTTAGACAGAAGAACACCTACAGCCTGAAAATAAAAGTTTGGAGAACCATTTACCATTCAAATGGTCCTCAAAAGAAAGCAGGGGTAGCCATCCTTATATCAGATAAAATAAAATTTACCCCGAAGACTGAAATGAGAGATGAAGAGAGACACATCATACTTAAAGGATCTATCCAACAAGAGGACTTAACGAACCTCAATATATATGCCCCAAATGTGGGAGTTGCCATATATTTAAACCAATTAATAACAAACGTGAAGAAATACTTAGATAATACTTATCTTATGCTTGGTGACTTCAATCTAGCCCATTTTATACTTGATAGTTATTCTAAGCACAACATCTCCAAAGAAATGAGATCTTTAAATGATACACTGGACCAGATGGATTTCACAGATATATACAGAACTTTACATCCAAACTCAACTGAATACACATTCTTCTCAATTGCACATGGAACTTTCTCCAGAATAGACCACATACTGTGTCACAAATCGGGTCTGAACAGATACCAAAAGACGGGGATCATCCCCTGCAGATTCTCAGAGCATAATGCCTTGAAATTAGAACTAAATCACAACAATAAGTTTGGAAGGGCCTCAAACACGTGGAGGTGAAAGACTATTCTGCTAAAAGATGAAACGGTCAACCAGGAAATTAAGGAAGAATTAAAAAGATACATGGAAACTAATGAGAATGAACATACAACCGTTCAAAATATTTGGGATGCAGCAAAAGCATTCCTAAGGGGGAAATACATCGCAATACAAGCATCCATTCAAAAACTGGAAAGAACTCAAATACAAAAGCTAACCTTACACATAAAGGAGCTAGAAAGGAACAACAGATATATCCTACACCCAACAGAAGAAGAGGCTTAATTAGAATTTGAACAGAACTCAAGGAAATCGAGACCAGAAGAAATGTGGAAAAGATCAACAGAACCAGGAGACGGTTCTTTGAACAAATTAATAAGAAAGATAAACCATTAGCCAACCAGATTAATAAGAAGATAGAGAAGACTCAAATTAATAAAATCATGAATGAGAAAGGAGAGATCACTACCAACACCAAGGAAATACAAATGATTTTAAAAACATATTATGAACAGCTATACGCCAAAAAATTAGGCAATCTAGAAGAAATGGACGCAATCCTGGAAAGCCACAAACTAACAACTGGAACAGGAAGAAATAGAAAACCTAAACAGGTCAATAACCAGGGAGGTCATTGAAGCAGTCATCCAAAACCTCCCACGACACAAAAGTCCAGGGCCAATTGGCTTCCCAGGGAAATTCTATCAAACGTTTAAGGAAGAAACCATACCTCTCCTACTAAAGCTGTTTGGAAAGATAGAAAGAGATGGAGTACTTCCAAATTCTTTCTATGAGGCCAGCATCACCTTAATTCCAAAACCAGACAAAGGCCCCACCAAAAAGGAGAATTACAGACCAATATCCCTGATGAACATGGATGCAAAAATTCTCAAGATACTAGCCAATAGGATCCAACAGTACATTAAGAAAATTAATCACCATGACCAAGTAGGATTTATCCCCGGGACACAACGCTGGTTCAACACTTGTCAAACAATCACTGTGATTCATCGTATCAGCAAGAGAGAAACCAAGAACCATATGATCCTCTCATTTGATGCAGAGAAAGCATTTGACAAAATAGAGCATCCATTGCTGATCAAAACACTTCAGAGCGTAGGGATAGAGGGAACATTCCTCGACATCATGAAGGCCATCTACGCAAAGCCCACAGCAAATATCATTCTCAATGTGGAAGCACTGGGAGCATTTCCCCTAAGATCAGGAACAAGACAGGGATGTCCACTATCACCACTGCTATTCAACATAGTACTGGAAGTCCTAGCCTCAGCAATCAGACAACAAAATAAATAAAGTCATTCAAATTGGCAAAGAAGCAGTCAAACTCTCCCTCTTCGCCGATGACATGATACTCTACCTAGAAAACCCAGAAGCCTCCCCCCCAAGATTGCTATAACTCACACAGCAATTTGGTAGCATGGCAGGATACAAAATCAATGCCCAGAAATCAATGGCATTTCAATACACTAACAATGAGGCTGAAGAAATAAAAATTGAGGAGGCAATCTCATTTAAAAATGCACCCAAAAGCATAAAATACCTAGGAATAAACCTAACCAAGGAGGTAAAGGATCTCAACCATAAACACTATAGAACACCTCTGAAAGAAATTGAGGAAGACACAAAAAGATGGAAAAATATATTCCATACTCATGGATTGGCAGAATTAATATTGTGAGTGGAGGTTCCTCAAAGAGATAAAAATTGAATTGCCCGACGACCCAGCAATTGCACCTTTGGGAATATACCCCAAAGACTCAGATGCAAGGAAACGCCGGGGCTCCTGCACCCTGATGTTTATAACAGAATGTCCAAAATAGTCAAACTGTGGAAGGAGCCTTGGTGTCCATTGAAAGATGAAAGTGTAAAGAAGATGAGGTCTATGTATAAAATGGAATATTATTTAGGCATTAGAAATGACAAATACCCACCATTTGCTTCAACCTGGATGAAACTGGAGGGTATTATGCTGACTAAAGTAAGTCAATCGGAAAAGGACAAACACTTTATGTTCTCATTCATTTGGAGAATATAAATAATAGTGAAAGGGAATTTAAGGGAATGGAGAAGAAACGTGTGGGAAATATCAGAAAGGGAGACAGAATATAAATACTCCTAACTCTGAGAAAGGAACTAGGGATGCTTTACGGGAAGGAGGGCGTGGGGTGCGGGTGAATGGGTGAAGGGCACTGAGGGGGGCCCTTGCCGGGATGAGCACTGGGTGTTATTCTCTTTGTTGGTAAATTCAACACCATAAAAATTAAATTTATTTTTAAAAATATGTTCAAACAACTAAATATTTATGCTGCCAACATGGGAGTGCCTAAATATAGAAACCAATTAACAACAAACATACAGAAAGTCACTGATAATAATACAATGACAGGGGATTTTAACACCCACTTATGTCAATGGACCGATCGTCTATACAGAAAATCAACAAGGGGAAAATAGCTTTGACACACTGGACCATAGGGACTCAACAGATATAGTCTGAAGATTTCATCCTAAAGCAGAATACACATTCCTTTCAGTTGTACATGGGACATTCTCCAGAACAGATCATATCATGGCCCACAAATCAGCCTTCAACAGGTACAACAGGTACAAGAAGGTTGATATCACACCCTGTACATTTTTGGACCACGACGCTATGAAACTCGAAGTCGACAGTAAGAAAAAATTTGGACAGACCAAAAATACATGGAGATTATGAACATCCTACTAGAGAATGAATAGAGCAACCAGAAAATTAAAGAGGAAATTTAAAACAAATGAAAATGAAAACATGTTTCTCCAAAACTCTAGGATGTAGCAAAGGCAGTCCTGAGAGGGAAGTACATAGCAATACAGGCCTACCTCAAGAAACAAGAAGTCTCCAATACACAGCCTAACCCTACACCTTAAGGAGCTGGAAAAGGAATAGCAAACAAAGCCTAATGCCTATAGAAGAGGGGAAAATAAAGATGTGAGGAGAAATAAACAATACAGAAACAACAAAGCAGTAGAATGGAATAACGAAAAAAAAAGATGGTTCTTCAAAATAATTAAGAAAATGGATCAAGCCCTAGCCAGCCTTATCAACGAGAAAAGAGAAAAGACCTAAATAAATAAAACCACAAATGAGAGAAGAGAGATGACAATCAACACCAGAAAAATTAGACAATTATAAGGGAATACTATGAAAGATTATATGCTAACATACTGGGAGACCTGGAAGAAATGGACAAATCCCCAGAAATATGCAAATGAGCAAAATTGAAATAGGAAGAAATAGAAAATGTGAACAGACCCATAACTAGCAAAAGAATTGAATCAGCAAGGCATCTGGGTGCCTCAGTGGTTGAGCATGTGCTTTGGCTCAGGTCATGATCCCAGGGTCTTGGGGAATGAAGTCCCACATCACGCTCCTCGCATGGAGCCTCAATTTCCCTGTGTCTATAACTCTGCCTCTCTTTGTCTCTCATGAATACATAAGTAAAGTTGCAGCCACTGTGGAACAGTCTGGAGGGTCCTCGAGAAGTTAAAAATAGGGGATCCCTGGGTGCCGCAGTGGTTTGGCGCCTGCCTTTGGCCCAGGGCGTGATCCTGGAGACCCGGGATCGAATCCCACATCGGCCTCCCGGTGCATGTAGCCTGCTTCTCCCTCTGCCTGTGTCTCTGCCTCTCTCTTGTGATTATCATAAAAAAAATATAAAAGAAGAAGTTAAAAATAGAGCTATCCTATGATTCCAAAATTGCACAGCTAGGTATTTACCCCGAGGATACAAAAGTCGTTTAGTAGATTCGAAGAGGAACACGCAGCCCAGTGTTTGTAGCAGCGTTATCAACAACATGAAACTGTGAATAGAGCCCAGGTGTCCATCGACAGATGAATGGGCAGAGACGATGTGGTAAATATACACACTGCGACATCACTCGGTCATCAGAAGGGATGAAATGAAGCCATTTACAATGACGTGGGAGAAGGGGAAAGGACTTATGCTAAATGAACTCAGTGAGAGGAAGACATATACCAAATATCATACAATTGCATTCACATGTGAATTTTAAGAAACCAAACAAACTGACAAAGGGGCGGAGGGGGGGATGAGAGAGCAAATAAAAAAACACACTCTTAACCACAGAGAATAAACTAATAAATACCAGAGGAAGGTGAGGGGGATGGGGAATCAGGCGATGGGGATAGTGGAGGGCACCTGTGACCAGTACCAGGCGTTGTATCCAAGGGATGAATCACTATGTGGTAAACCTGAAACTATATCATACTGTGTTTACAAAGAGGAATTCAAGTAAAACTTTAAAATAATAATTGGTAGTATTGATGAAAAATGTGCAAACAAGTGATAAAATCAGAAAGGCAACTGAAAATCAAATAAAGAGTCTTTAGAGTCACAAATCCCCTCCTTAGCTCAGCTCGGGAGAAGCCTGCCATGTCTATTCTGACCACAACAGAGGCCTGGATTTTGATTCTCTGGGGAAGCCACTGACTTGGTGGAGTCAGGCTATCTTTGAACCCTAAACCTAAATAGAGTACATAAAACTAAACTGCCCAAGATACTAGTAGTCCCATTGCAGGCACATGCCAAGACCCAAACTCTAACCATAAACAGATATAACCCTAAGCCTACACTGTTAACCTAAACCTTAAACAAGACCTATCACTAACCGAAAACCAAACACAAACCCCAAGACCGAAACACATTCACTGAACCTTCCTGCCAAACCTCAACCTAACTCCTAAACCTATTCTAAACCCTTAACCCTGACCGCTACCTTAAATCTAACCCTAACCCTAACCTCTAAACCTAAACTTAACTTAATGTACTCAAATCCTATACCTGACCTTAACCTGTACCCTAACCCTAACCTTCTAATACTAATCCTATCTCATACCCGAAACATACCCTAACCCATACCCTAAAACTAACCCCTAACTCACTCCCTAAATGTATCTCTTACCCTCTTCCAAAACCATACCCTTACCCTGACCTGTCCCTAACCCTAACACCTAACCAAACAGTAACCCTAACCCTAGTTCTTTTTTTTTTTTTTTTTTTTTTTTTTTTTTTTTATAAATTTTTATTTATTTATGATAGTCACACAGAGAGAGAGAGAGAGGTGCAGAGACACAGGCAGAGGGAGAAGCAGGCTCCATGCCGGGAGCCCGACGTGGGATTCGATCCCGGGTCTCCAGGATCACGCCCTGGGCCAAAGGCAGGCGCCAAACCGCTGCGCCACCCAGGGATCCCCCTAACCCTAGTTCTAACCCCTATCCTAACCCTAACCCTCGCCCTAATTCTAAACCTAGACCGAACTATAAACCAACCCCTCACCCTAAACCCTAACCCTAACTCACACCCTAACCCCTAACCCTAACTGCAAACTTAAGCCCAACCCTAACACTAACCATAACCCTAACCCCAAATCCTAACCTCCATATGTCCTGAAGCCAAAGTGCTGGTCCTGAGGAGGACGGGGTTCCTGTCAGGGTTGACGTGGCCCCACATTTTCCTCAAGCCTCACCATAAGACCTGAGGAGGCTGGGGGCTCCTGTCAGCATGGATGTGGCCCATAATCTTCCCAAACCTTCACAGTGGGTTCTGAGGAGGCTGGAGACACCTGTCAGTGTGGATGCGGCACCCACATTTTTCTTAGGCCTCACCACAGGCCCTGACAAGGCTGGGGTCTTCTGTCCCCATGGACGCATCACCATATTTCCCCAAGTCTACACTGGGGGTACTGAGGAAGTCAGCGTCCTGTTGTGTCCATGTGGCCTCAAGTCTTCCCGAAGCGTCACTGAGGTTTCTGAGGAGGCTGGGGTCCTGTAACCATGAATGCGGCCCCCAGCTTCCAGAAGCCTCAACTTATGTTCTGAGGGGCCTGGGAGCTCCTGCCAGAGTGGACGTGGCACCACATCTTCCTGAAGCCTCCCCGCGGGTCCTGAGGCTGCTCTGGGGCTCCTGTCAGCGTGGATGCGGGCCCACAATTTCCTGAAACCTCCCCGCAGGTCCTGAGGTGGCTCAGGGCTCCTGTCATTGTGGATGTGAGCCCACATCTTCCTGAAGACTCCCCGCAGTTCCTGAGGCGGCCCAGGGGCTCCTGTTAGGGTGGATGCGGGCCCACATCTTCGAAAAGCCTCACCGTGATTCCTGAGGAGACCGGGGCTCCTGTCAGCATGAACGTAACCCAATTTCCCCCTGAAGACTTCCCGCAGGTCCTGTGGAGGCTGCAGCTCATCAGCGTAGACGCGTCCCCACCTCCCCCTCAGGCCTCCCCAGCACAGGCAGTTAGTGCAGGGAGAGGAGGCCTACTGCACATGCATGCCCCATGGGAGGGGTCTGGGCTCGGGCGCCCCCTGCGGGACACTCAGGCGCTGCAGGAGGCTGTGCAGGAGGCAGCAGGTGCTCCATGGTCCCCACCTGCCTCCTTTCAGGCTCCAGCTGGGGCCTGTTAGCTTCGGAAACATCACTGAAAAGGAGCCCAACACCCGGTTTCCCCAGAAATACGTAAGGACAAGGAATTGGAGCCCACAGGACGTGAAATGAAATGTGGACCAGACTTTTACGACGTCCTGCAAAACTCACTCAACCCTCTTCCACTGTGGGCGGGACCGCGGGTTGGTGCAGCCACCCTGGAAACAGTGTGGAGGCCCCTCAGGAAGTTACAAATAGATCCGCCCTGCGACCAGCAGGTGAACGGCCTGGATCTCACTCCAAAGATACAGATGCAGTGAGACGTGGTACAACTGCACCCCAATGTCCACCGCAGCTCGATCCACAGTAGCCACACTGTGGGAGGACCTCGGTGCCCTGAGGCAGATGATGGATAAAGAGGATGGGAGATAGATGATGGTCATAGAGAGAGAAATGGTACTCAGCTATCAAAGAGAAGGAAATCTTTCCATTTGCAATGATGTGGATAGAACTAAAGGGATCATGTTAAGTGAAGTAAGTCACTCGGGAAAGAGAATGACCGTGTGGTGTCATTCATAGGTGGAATTCAAGAAGCAAAGCAGATGAACTACTGTGAAGGGAAGGAAAGACAAATAAGATCAAAACAGATGCAGGAAACACAGACTCTTAATGATAGGAAACGAACTGAGGGTCGCTGGAGGGGTGGGGGCATAACAGAGGAAATAGGAAAGCACTGCGTCTCACTCTGTCCTGCTTCTCCAATACTGATTTGCTGTCCAGGGTTATTTGTTGAGGAGGATGGATGTTATGGTTTTTTTTTTCCTATTTCTAAGGTCTGCCACCATGATTTTGATAGGAATGACATTGAAACTGAGGGTGGCTTCAGGAACTGTGGACATTTTCACAAGATGAGGCACCCACCCCAAGAGTCTAGGACAGCCTCCCAGAGCCTGGTATGGCTCAGTGCACAAGTGTTGTGCTCCTTTGGCTCAGTCTCATTATTTATTCTCCTTGATGTTCCTGAGAAGGCCTTCACGTCCTTCCTTTGCTTCCTGAGTGCTCATTGTCGGGACACAGCAAGGCTACTCTGTTCCGTAGGGTCAGTTTGTGTCCCATGACTTTACTGAACTCACTCCTTAGTTCTAACAAGTTTTGGTGGAGGCTCTGGGGTTGCCTGTTTCTATTTCCGCATCTTCAACATATAGGGACAGTATGACGTCCCCCTTCCAGTTGTGGAACCTTTTATTTTTACAGCTTAATGTCATAGAAATCCCCACTATTGAATCAAAACTAAGCCCAGGCCAAGGACAGGGAGCCCCTATTAGAATGAGAACAGAGCTCAATGCCCTTGAAGGCCCCATATCAAAATGTAAACAGAACTTGTGAATTGCTCCAGCCCTTCTGGAGGTCCCTGAGATCAGCCCTTAAAACTAAGCTAAAACCCACCTCAGGGTCCAAGTCCCTGCTCCGCTCTGTCGGGTATACTTGGACACAAGCTCGAGGTGGTAAATAAACCCTCCTGTGTTTGCATCAGTGTCGGCTTCTCGGAGGTTTCTCGGATTCGCAATCTTGGGCACAACAGTCTGAGATAAAAAAAGAAAACCAAAAGAAGCTCAGACGCAGGTAGATTGAACGCAGGATTCTGAGAGAAGCAGCGGATACCCGGGGGCTTGGGGGCTCTTCTGTGGAGGCCCCTGCAGCCTGGGTGGCAGGATGCTCAGCCCCAGAGCCAGAGGACCCAGAGACCCCACCCGCATCCCACCCATCTGGGCCTGGTCTGAGGGAGCAGCACAGCGCCGCCCGCTGGAGACCAGACAAGCTGACGCCCACCCCGCCTCTGACCCCGCAGATGCATCTCCCAGGTAGATGTGCACCTGAGAATCAGCGCCATGGCCAATCCCCAGACCCTGCACAGACCACTCGCTGCCACCAAGGTGTTGGACCACAGAGGCTGCAGAGCTTCAGCTCTGCTTGGAAAGTAGGGTCCAGCTTCCTTTGTACTTTGGGCTTTATTTTCATTTATTTTCTTTGATTCTTTTTTATTAATTGCCTTATTTTAATTCTTATGTATGTACCTTATATATTTATTATTTTTACTATCATGGTACTTTAATTGTGTTTCTTATTTTGGAATTTAGAATCTTTAACAAGCAGGCCAAAATAATCTGGTGTTTTTTATTTTGGGAGGGCAGTTGTTATTGTTTTTCTTGGTTTTCCTTTTTCTTCCTTCTTTCTTTTCTGGAAAAAATAATGAGATGGTGAAATTCACCTCCAAAAAATAATATGAGGTAGTACTCACAGCCAGGAAGTCCATCAATACAAATATATGATGTCTAACTAGAGTTTATGTTTTTTTTAAAAGATTTTATTTATTTATTCATGATAGTCACAGAGAGAGAGAGAGAGAGGCAGAGACACAGTCAGAGGAAGAAGCAAGCTCCATGCAGGGAGCCTGACGTGGGATTCGATCCCGAGTCTCCAGGATTGCGCCCTGGGCCAAAGGCAGGCGCCACACCACTGCGCCACCCAGGGATCCCTAACTACAGTTTAAAACAATGATTATAAAGATAGCATCTGGGCTGGAAAAAGAGCACAGAAGAAAACTAGAGAATCCCTTACTGTAGAAATATAAGAATTAAAATCTAGTCAGACAAGGTTAAAGATGCTATAAATGAGATGCTGTCCCAAGTGGAAGCCTTAAAACAAGGAAGGTTATGGACAACAAAGGCAGACTTCGGAACTCAGCCACTTATTAAAACAATAACATTCATATCATGGGAGACCCCAAGATTAAGACAGAGGAAAGGTGGGCTTTCTCAGCCATTAGAAACGACAAATACCCACCATTTCCTTCAACGAGAATGGAACAGGAAGTTATTATGCTGAGTGAAGTAAGTCAATCAGAGAAAGACAAATATTGTATGTTCTCAATATGGATAATAGTGAAAGTAATATAAGGGAAGGGAGAAGAAATGTTTGGGAAATATCAGAAAAGGAGACAGAACATAAAGAATCTTAACTCTGGGAAACGAACTAGGAATGATGTAAGGGGAGGAGGGCGGGGGTGGGGGTGAATGTGTGACGGGCACTGAGGGGGGCACTTGACACGATGAGCACTGGTTGTTATTCTGTATGTTGGCAAATTGAACACCAATAAAAAGTAAATTTATTATTAAGTAAAAAGAAAGAAAGAAAAAGAAAGAAAGAAAGAAAGAAAGAAAGAAAGAAAGAAAGAAAGAAAGAAAAAAAGAAAGAAAGAAAGAAAGAAAGAAAGAAAGAGTGGCACCAGTGTGGCTCAGTTAGTTAAGCTTCTGCCTTAGGGTCAGATCATGATCCAGGTCCCAAGGAAGGCTCCCTGTTCAGCAGGGAACCGGCTTCTCCCTCACCCTCTGCCCCTCTAGCACAGGTTTTTCACTCCTCTCTCTCTCAAATAAATAATTAGCATCTTTGAAAAATAAACAGACAAACCCAGAGGGAAGAGAAATCTCCTATGTAGAAGATTTTCAAACAGGGGATCCCTGGGTGGCGCAGCGGTTTGGCGCCTGCCTTTGGCCCAGGGCGCGATCCTGGAGACCCGGGATCGAATCCCGCGTCGGGCTCCCGGTGCATGGAGCCTGCTTCTCCCTCTGCCTGTGTCTCTGCCACTCTCTCTCTCTGTGACTATCATAAATAAATAAAAAATTAAAAAAAAAAGAAAAGAAGATTTTCAAACAATATGTGCATACATGCTACCCTCAAGTTCCTGAGCATAGCTTCCCAATCTTATGTTTGGAATACACATAGTAACTTCCTTCTACAAAATATAATATGAAAAACTTAAAATAATAATGATAATATAATAATAATAATAAAATAATAAAGAATCACTTTACTACGGAGAAACCTGACAAACACTACCTCAGAAAGATGATCAGATCGATACCAAGACTGATAAATCATGTTGATTCTATCTATCCTTTATATGATATAATGAAAATGGCAGTATATCTCTGTATATACTCCACAAAAACAGTTCAATCATGAGATAAACAACAGACATGTCCCAACTGAGGAAAATTTTACAAAATACTCTACTTCTCAAAGTGTTCCAGTTCAACAACAACAAGGAAAGGCTGAAACACTGTCACAATCCAGAGCCTAAGAAAACATGAGGACAAATGGAGTGTGGTATGAGGGATGGTGATTTAGCAAAAACTAAGGAAATCTGAATAAAGTATGGTCTTTGGTTATTGCGAAAATTTTAATATTGATTCATTAGCTAATATTTGTACCGTACTGATATAAGATATCAATAATTGGAGAAATTGAGTGCAAGTGCATGAGAATTCTCTGTACTATCTTCTCAATTTCCCTATAAATCTTTGTTTTCTTTCTAAGAAATAAGATTTAATTTGAAAATTGACTTAAATGAATCAGGCTCCAGTGTGAAGACATTTTACGAATCGTTGAATTATCTTTTGCCTTATTCTTAAAAAGTTCCTTCGATGGGAACAAAGTAAGAATTTTATATCAGAAGCAAAGAAAAACACTTATGAACACGCATAATGCCTTCTCAACCTGAAAAGCAGTAAAGGATAATAAATAGCAAAAATCAGATAAAAATACTTCTATTATAATAGACACCATATTGCAAGTGCATTTAAAATTAGCAATGTATAACATTTATTTCCTTGACATTTGACTTCCAAAGAGTTCATAGTGTTTCAGTGTCAGTTGAAACAGGGGAAGAATCTCTGGGAAGAATCCTTCACATAATAATAGGACCATTGGTATTAATGTCTCTCAATTATTTCCAAATCCATAAAGATGCATTTCCTGATGAGTGACTGAGCTGTGAAGAAAGAGATGAGAAACCCTCATCCCTTTGAATTACTTGTGTCAGAATATTTTAACCATAGTATTATGGATAGTAAATTATCCTGGAAACAGGAAATATGTCTGAGAGTGGAATCTGAGCAATCAGATGGGGAGAGAAAAATGCTTTAACTCGCTCCTGCACTTTTAAAGACAAAGGAGAACTTTTCTACGTACAAAGTCAGTTGTCAAGATAGCCTTAGGGAATAAGAGTCTGCAGCATGGAATCCTGCTGCACAGCTGGGACGCCAAAGCCCCATGTCTTCCTGATCTCAAATCCCTGGGCCTGTCCCCCAACACAGGTAGCCACGCTGAGGTCATTTGCAATTTCTCTCTTAGGAGCTCCAGAGAGAGCGGCATGAGCTAGATAGGATGGGACGGGTTGCGTGGAGGCCGAGAACTTTATGGCCATTCTACTTTAAGTTCAGTATTAGCACAACTCCAGCAATCCCAGGCCCCTGTGAAGAAGAGCTGAAATTTGCATTACTTCAGTTACTGTAAAAAAACAAAGTTTACAGCTTAATGTCTTAGAAAGCCCCACAATAGAATAAAAACTGAGCCTAAGCAAAGGGCTGGAAACCCCAATTAGAATGAGAAGAGAGGGATCCCTGGGTGGCCCAGCAGTTTGGCACCTGCCTTTGGCCCAGGGCGCGATCCTGGAGACCGGGATCGAACCCCACGTCGGGCTCCCGGTGCATGGAGCCTGCTTCTCCCTCTGCCTATGTCTCTGCCTCTCTCTCTCTCTCTCTGTGACTATCATAAATAAATAAAAATTTAAAAAAGATTTAGAATGAGAAGAGAGCTCAATACCCTTGAAGGCCGCATATCAAAAAGTAAACAGAACTTGAGGAATTCCTCCAGCCCTTCTGGAGGTCCCCAAGCCCAGCCCTTAAATCTAATCTAAAACCCTCCTCAGGGTCCAAGTCCCTGTTCCGCTGTGTGGCATATACTTGAACCCATGCTCGAGTTTGTAAAACAACCCTCGTGTGTTTGCATCGGTGTCGGCTCCTTAGTGGTTTCTCGGATTCGCCATCTTGGGCACAACACCCCCATGACCCCTCCCCACCTGGACTGACCCCCTGTCCCCTCCCACCCATGCTGACCCTCAGTCACGTAGCCGCCCAAAACAGCTCGGCACAGGCCCTCACACAGTTCCACAGGCACGGTGAGCATTTCCGCCCTCCCCAGCCTCCCAGAGGAAGGAAGGAGGTTTTGGCAGGACACACTACCATGGTGGCCCCAGGGCTCCCTGCCCAGGAGAGCACCTGGTGACAGGTCCGGGTCTGTGTCCCTGATGCCAGCTCCTCCACCCGGTATTCCCACAGGAAATGAAGGAGGAGGCCCTGGTCTCCTCCAGGGACATCACGCAGGTGGATCTGGATATCAACAGGACGTTCAGCAGTCACATCATATTTTGGGACTACTACGGGGTAGGGTGAGGTTGAGGGTCCAGGGGGGATCAGGACCCAGGGAAAACCGGGGCATTCCGGGTAGGGAAAATGGGACTTCTGAGGCGGGGGGCAGAACAGCAGCCAACAACACATCGCTCCATGGTAGGGTGTTGGGGATGACCTCTGTGCCCCCACACTCAGGGCCTCGGGGATGAGGAGGCCACCAGGATGGGGCCTCCAGGGATTGCCATGGGAGCTGAACCCCAAAGGGGTGAGGGACGACCCCTGAGAAGCAGGGGATGGGGTGGGGACATGGGGGGAAGGAACCGAACCAGGGTGCCAGGCAGAATGGCCATGGCGGGAGCAGGACACACTTCTATCCCATGAGGGTCGAACGGGTCAGAGTGACACCCACTCTCGGTGCTTTACATGTTTCTAAGTTCTATGCATTTTATTTGAGACAATTTGCAATTTGAAAACACACATAGTATGATGAACCCCAGATAATGCCCTGGCCCAGCCAGGGCCATTCACTGACCACACCCGACCCCAGGGGCTGGTGTCACAGCAAACCCCAGATTGGAGTCTCCTTTAAGTGTAGACTACTCCTTGTGCATCTTAGAGGAAGGGGATGCCCTGTGTCCGCAGGCCCCCCACGACATCTCCCTCATTCCCCACTGCCACTCCATCCACCTACATCATCATCCTCAATGGCATCCCACCTACACCATCCCCCTCAAACCCACACAGCCCCACATAATCCCCACCCACTCTATACCACAACACCATCCCCCCTACACAATCCCCCACATTCCACCACCATCATACCCGTGCCCCCACACCATCCATCCCCACACCATCAGCGCTCAGCAAGGACCCGGTGCAGGTGCACCCTGTGGGACATGCTCAGCCTCCCAGGGTTTCTCTGGATACCCTACTCCCTTCAGAAGCCCGTGTGTCCCATAGAGTACCCAGGAGTTGCAGGGAGGAGGGAAGACAGGGAGCCCCAGACAGGGTTTGTGCAGGTGAGTGGTGCAGAGGAAGCACTGTGCCCTGCCTCTGCCCACTGGCCATCCTGGAGGGCGGCACACCCTGCACAGGACACCAGCCCCTAACCCAGGGGGATCAGGACTGGCCTGACCCCGGGCTCTGTGAGGGTGGGTGTGATTTGAGCCCCCGCCCCAGGCCCAACAAAAAGACTAATGGGATCCAGCCCCCCATAGCCCTGTCCAGGCCTGGATTCTGGCCCCATGCTGAACGAGCCCTCTCACAGCTTTATGTGGCCTCCTGGGCCCTTGGCGTGCCCCACAGATCCAGGTCACTGAACTAGAGCAGCCCTGGGGATCCCGGGACACCAAAGGTTGGGGAGAGCAGAGGTAGGCTGGTGGGCCCCACCCACACCCACACCAGGAGGCAGGTTCTTCCAGTTGCTGGGGCCCCAGGGGCCCAGAGGCTAGGGTCCAGCTGCCCTGCAGGGACCCAGCTAGGAACCCATGAGCTACAGGTCAAGGTCAGCTCTGCTGTCCTCAGAACCATCTCTAAGGCTAAAACCTCAGGATACACGCCCCCACCCGGAGTCCACACATGCTCCCAGGTGGGTGACTCCAGCACTCGCATCACCACCCATGTGATTCTTGCCCTCTCCTAAAGGACAGAATGGTCTCCTTCCCCAGGGGAAGGCGTGCACCCTGGGCTCTGAGCCCATTTGCTGTAGAATATCAATAAAGTGTTGTGATGTGAAAATGCACAGCCAGCCTGTTTCTGTGTCTCCCAGAACTCTGTGCACGGGGCATGGAGAGACCCACAGAGAGGAGGAGGGGGCAACATCCAGGCCCCAAATAGCCCCTGCTTGGGCACTGCAAGACACACACAGTTGACGTACCCATGTGCCTTCCAGGGGCGGCCAGACACCAGGGTCATGACCCCACAGACTATACTGGGACTCAGCCTGTGCCCCATGGGCCAGGAGGGCCTGGGACAGAGTGACAGCCAGGGAGCCTCAGGTCACCAGGGTCTGTGTAAAGCGACCTGGGAGGTCTGTGCTCCCTCTGTCAAGGGGCCTGGGGCTGGCTGGTTTCTGGGGCACTTCCTGCCATCCCCGCATCTCTGTGCCTGTGTGCCTGGGGAACAGAGGGCCTGCGAGGTGGTCAGTGGGACCCAGTAAGGGATGTCAGGACAGCAGGCCCTTGTGTTGTGCCCAAGATTGCAAATACAAGAAACCACCGATGAGCCGACACCGATGAAAACTCCCGAGGATATCTTTACAAGCTGGAGTTTGAGTCAAAGTGCACCTGACACAGCGGAGCAGGGATTTAGACCCTGAGACTAAGAGGCGTAGCAGCTTTATATAGCTTTATATAAGCTTTATAAAGCTTTATAGCTTTTATCCCAGTGGCCCTTGGGATACACAGAAAGTTGCACAGTCATGTCGGTCCACATGCAGGTGGCCGATTGAAATCCACCTTACCTTATGGGATCCACTTGACCTGGCATATTACTTTGTTCAGAAACGGCCCGCAGTTTTGGTGGGCACAAAGCAGGGTTACATTCTTATGAGCAGATTTCTGATTAGGGTGTGCCGAGTGGCTTGACTGGGTTGGGCAGCGCCTTAAGCCATAAGCAGGTCATGTGGGGGTCATAGGGGAAGTGGCGGGTGTAGCACTAAATAGAATCAGTCCTGCTCTGCTTGTACAGGGGTAGGGGATTTTTGTTAAATTTCCTGGGTCCCACACTTGCAGCTCATGCACCTGGGCCACCCTCACCATGTAGACTCACTGTGCAAACCTCGTGGTGCTGGATCTCTCACACCAGCGTGTAGAGGGCACCCTCCTCGCCCTAGTGAGTAGGGGCTGGGTGAGCATGGGGCTCGGCATGATGGCCAGGCAGCACAGGGTACCGAGGAACCACAGCCCCATCACCACCCCTACTCCAGCTTCATGGCTCCCCGTAATGTGCACCCGGCTCCTCTGAGATCCCCCCAGGGTGGCCCCAAGGTCTGGCTCCCTGCTGGAGAGGCATCGGGGAGAAGAGAAGCAGCCGGGGCACAGTGGGACCCACTGCCGGACATAGGAATGTGGCGGAGCCGGACCTTCCAGCTCACCTGACCCTCCAGTGGAAAGTCACTGCACGAGCGAGCCTTGGGTCAGCCAGGAGAGCCGCCCAGTGCCAGCACCAGAAAAGATGTTGTGCCAACCATATCGGTGTTTGGGTTACCCAGCCAGAGGATCAGATAGCTGCACATGATAGCTGCATGTAATAGACACACACACACCCCAAAACCAACAAAAGTCGGAATCCCCCAATGTTGTCAAACAGCAGTTGGATGCTTACATACACGACGGTGTGGTCCCCAATAGGATACATGGAAGACGCTATAAGCTATAATTGCAGAGGTGCTGGAGGCACGGAGATGTGCCTGCTGGGTTCCAAAAAGGAGCGCAGAGGGGCAGGAAGCATCCTATGGAGGGGGGGGCATGATGAGCATGTGCTTTGGCTAAGGTCATGATCCCGGGGTCCTGGGGAATCATGTCCCACATCAGGCTCCCTGCATGGAGCCTCATTTTCCCTCTGCCTATACCTCTGCCTCTCTGTGACTCTCATGAATACATAAATAAAATCTTTAAAAAAGACAAAAGATAAAAAGATGAGAAAGGACCCAAATAAAATCACAAATGAGAAAAGAGAAATAACAACCAACACTACAGAAATACAAATGATAATAAGAGAATATGATGAAAAATTCTATGCCAGAAACCTAGAACCTGGAAGAAATTGATCAATTCCTAGATATACATATATATATATATATACACACACACAAAAATGAAAAATGAAGAAATAAGAAATTTGAACAGTTAACCAGCAAAGAAATTGAATCAGCAATCAGGGATCTCCCAACAGGAGACACTTAGATCAATAGAACAGAATGGAAAGAAACAAGATACAAACATGTATCTATTTTCCAAAAATGGACAACAAGGCAGGAAGGAATATCCAATGGCACAAAGACAGTCTCTTCAACAAACCCTAACCCTGACCCCAGGATAAGAACAAATGGTGTTTGGAAAACCAGGCAGCCACATGCAGAAGAATGAAACTGGACCACTTTCTTACACCATATATATAAAAAATAAATTCAAAACGGATGAAAGACCTAAATGTGAGACCTGAAACTATACAAAGAAGAAAAGATAGGCAGCAACATCTTTGATATTGGCCATTGGATGTTCTTTCTAGATATGCCTCTGAGGTGAGGGAAACAAAAGCAAACATCCTATTGGGACTTCATCAAATTGAAAAGCTTCTGCAAAGTGAAGGAAACAACCAACGCTAAAAGGCAACATACAGGAGGAGGGGCAAGATGGCGGAAGAGTAGGGTCCCCAAGTCACCTATCCCTACAAAATTACCTAGATAACCTTCACGTCATCCTGAAAATCTACGAATTCGGCCTGAGATTTAAACAGAGACCAGATCTAATGCTACAGTGAAAAAAGTCTGTGGAACTATCAAGGTAGGAAGATGGGAAAAAGAAATAAAGAAACAAAAGGCATCCAAGGGGGATGGGCCCCATGAGGAGCCGAGCTAAGGCCAGACCGTGTGCCCCCGGGTCAGGAGAGCTCTGTCCCAGAGAATCAGGAACTGCACCAATCTTCCAGGGTGGAATGGGCCTGCAGGGATTCAGAGCAGGACCCCAGGAGGGCGGGGATACCCTCGGGCTCCATGGGACACTAACAGACACCTGCACTCCCAAGAGAGTGCATCGAGCTCCTGAAGGGCTGCAGGGCACATGCATGACCCAGGAGCAGCTCTGAGGGGCTCGGGCGGTGGCTCTCTGTGGAGAGGGCTGCGGGTCCCTGGGAGCAGCTAGGCAGCGGTGCCTAGGGCAGAGGAAGAGGCTCCGTGTGGAGGGGGCTCATGGCTCCAGGAGCAGCTCATAAGGGCTGGGGCGGAGGCTTTGTGGAGAGGCGGCTGCGCAGCCGGGAGCGAGAATCCAACAGCAAAGGCCCCAGAGCACGGGGCCCCGGGAAACAGCCCAGGATTCGGCCTCCCCCGGGACAGGCAGAGGCCTGGAAGGCCCAGGACAGCAAGGACGCACCTGCCCAGAGCTGAGCAGATCAGCAGCCCCACACCGGAGGTTCCAGGCCCCGCAGATGGACTGCTCTGGAGTTATGGCGGGGGCTGAATACAAGTTTTCAGATATGGCCGCTGCCACTGGGGTTGTTCCTCCTTGGGTGTCACGGGGTAAACAAGCCCCACTGAGCGTTTCACCAGGCAGGGAGAGAGGAGCTCCCCCAAGGGCTAACACCTGAAAATCAGCACAATATGACCCTCCCACACAATACCAACTAAACAGACAAGTTCCAGGGGAAGTCAAGGGACTTAAAGTATACAGAATCAGAAGATACTCCCCCGTGTTTTTTTTTATTTCTGATTGCTTCCCCCACCATTTCCCCCCCTTTCTTTCTTTTTCTTTCTCATTTTATTCTCTTTTTTGCTTTTTTCCTCCTTTTTCCTTTTCTTTTCCTCTTCTCTTTCCTTCTTTCTCTCCTCTCTTTTTCTCCTTTTCCCAATACAACTTCTTTTTGGCCCCTCTGCACTGAGCAAAGTGACTAGAAGGAAAACATCACTTAAAAAGAAAAAAACAGTCCGCTCTCCCACAGAGTTACAAATCTGGATTACAATTCAATGTCAGAACAACAATTCAGAAGCACTATTATACAGCTACTGGTGGCTCTAGAAAAAAACATAAAGGACTCAAGAGACTTCATGACTGCAGAATTTAGATCCAATCAGGCCGAAATTAAAATCAATTGAATGAGATGCAATCCAAACTAGAAGTCCTAATGACCAGGGTTAATGAGGTGGAAGAACGAGTGAGTGACATAGAAGACAAGTTGATGGCAAAGAGGGAAACTGAGGAAAACAGAGACAAACAAGTAAAAGACCAGGAAGACAGATTAAGGGAAATAAACGACAGCCTGAGAAAGAAAAACCTATGTGAAATTGGGGTTCCCAAGGGTGCCGAAATGGACAGAGGGCCAGAATATGTATTGGTACAAATCATAGCTGAAAATTTTCCTAATCTGGGAAGGGAAACAGGCATTCAGATCCAGGAAATAGGAGATCTCCCCCGAAATCAATAAAACGTGTCCAACACCTTGACATTTAATAGTGAAGCTTGCAAATTCCAAAGATAAAGAGAAGATCCTTAAAGCAGCAAGAGACAAGAAAATCCTGAACTTTATGGGGAGGAGCATTAGGGTAACAGCAGACGTCTCCACAGCGACCTGGCAGCCCAGAAAGGGCTGGCAGGATATATTCAGGGTTCTCCATAAGAAGAACATGCAACCAAGAATAGTTTATCCAGCAAGGCTCTCATTCAAAATGGAAGGAGAGATAAAGAGCTTTCAAGACAAGCAGGAACTGAAAGAATATGTGACCTCCAAACCAGGTCTGTAAGAAATTTTAAGGGGGATTCTTAAAATTCCCCTTTAAGAAGAAGTTCAGTGGAACAATCCACAAAAACAAGGACTGAATAGATATCATGATGACACCAAAATCATATCTGTCGATAGTAACCCTGAATGTGAAAGGGCTTAATGACCCCATCAAAGGTGCAGGGTTTCAAACTGGATAAAAAAGCAGGATCCATCTATTTGCTGTATAGAAGAGACTCATATTAGACAGAAGGACACGTACAATCTGAGAATAATGGGTTGGCGAACCATTTACCATTCAAATGGTCCTCAAAAGAAAGCAGGGGTAGCCATCCTTATATCAGGTAAACTAAAATTTACACCGAAGATTGTAGTGAGAGATGAAGACGGACACTAAATCGTACTTAAAGGATCTATCCAATAAGACGACTTAACAATCCTCAATATAAATGCCCCGAATGTGGGAGCTGCCAAATATTCAAACCAATTAATAATGAAAGTGAAGAAATACTTAGATAATTATTATCTTATACTTGGTGACTTCAATCTAGCTCTTTCTACCCTCGGTAGGTCTTCTAAGCACAACATCTCCAAAGAAACGAGAGCTTTAAATGATACACTGGAGCAGATAGATTTCACAGAAATCTATAGAACTTTACATCCAAACTGAACTGAATAAACGTTCTTCTCAAGTGTACATGGAACTTTCTCCAGAATCGACCACATACTGGGTCACAAATCACATCTGAACCGATACCAAAAGATTCAGATCGTCCCCTGCATATTCTCAGACCATATGCCTTGAAATTAGAACTAAATCACAACAAGAAGTTTGGAAGGACTTCAAACACGTGGAGGTTAAGGACCATCCTACTAAAAGATGAAAGGGTCAACCAGGAAATTGAGCAACAATTAAAAAGTTTCATGGAAACTAATGAGAATGAAGATACAACCATTCAAAATCTTTGGGATGCAGCCAAAGCAGTCCTAAGGGGGAAATACATCACAAGAGAAGCATCCATTCAAAAACTGGGAAGAATGGAAATACAAAAGCTAACCTACCTCATAAAGCAGCTAGAGAAAAAAACAGCAGATAGATCCTACACCCAAAAGAATAAGAGAGTTAATTAAAATTCGAGCAGACCTCAAAGGAAATTGAGACCAGAAGAAATGTGGAACAGATCAACAAAACCAGGAGTTGGTTCTATGAAAGAATTAATACCATACATAAAACATTAGCCAGTCTTATTAAAAAGAAGAGAGAGAAGACTCAAATGAATAAAATCATGAATGAGAAAGGAGAGATCACTACCAACACCAAGGAAATACAAACGATTTTAAAAACATATTATGAACAGCTATACGGAAATAAATTACACAATGTAGAAGAAATGGACGCATTCCCGGAAAGCCACAAACTACCAAACTGGAACAGGAAGACATAGAAAACCTGAACAGACCAATAACCAGAGAGGAAATTGAAGCAGTCATCCAAAACCTCCCAAGACACAAAAGACCAGGGCCAGATGGCTTCCCAGGGGAATTCTATCAAACGTTTAAAGAAGAAACCATACCTCTCCTACTAAAGCTGTTTGGAAAGATAGAAAGAGATGGAGTACTTCCAAATTCGTTCCATGAGGCCAGCATCACCTTAATTCCAAAACCAGACAAAGACCCCACCTAAAAGGAGAATACAGACCAATAGCCCTGATGAACATGGATGCAAAAATTCTCAACAAGATACTAGCCAATAGGATCCCACAGTACATTAAGAAAATTATTCACCATGAAAGAATAGGATTTATCCCAGGGACACAAGGCTGATTCAACACTCGTCAAACAAACAATGTGATTCATCATATCAGCAAGAGAAAAACCAAGAAGCATATGATCCTCCCATTAGATGCAGAGAAAGCATTTGACAAAACAGAGTATTCATTGCTGATGGAAACCCTTCAGAGCATAGGGATATCGGGAACATTCCTCGACATCTTAAAAGCCATCTACGAAAAGCCCACAACAAATATCATTCTCAATGGGGAAGCACTGGGAGCCTTTCCCCTAAGATAAGGAAAAAGACAAGGATGTCCACTCTCACCACTCCTATTCAAAATAGTACTGGAAGTCCTAGTCTCAGCAATCAGACAAAAAAGACATTAAAGGCATTCAAATTGGCCAAAAAGTAGTCAAACTCTCCCTCTTCACCGATGACATGATACTCTACCTAGAAAACACAAAAGCCTCCATGCCAAGATTGCTAGAACTCATACAGCAATTTGGTAGCATTGCAGGATACAAAGTAATTGCCCAGAAATCAATGGCATTTCTATACACTAACAATGAGTCTGAAGAAAGAGAAATTAAGGAGTCAATCTCATTTATAATTGCACCCAAAAGCATAAGATACCTAGGAATAAACCTAACCAAGGAGGTAAAGATCGAAACCATAAACACTATAGAATGCTTCAGAAAGAAATTGAGGAAGACACAAAGAGTTGGAAATATATACCATGCTCATGGATTGGCAGAATTAATATTGTGAAAATGTCGTGTTACGCAGGGCAATGTACACGCTTAATGCAATCCCTATCAAAATACTATGGACTTTCTTCGGAGAGTTAGAACAAATTATTTCAAGATTTGTGTGGAATTAGAAAAGACCCCGAATAGCCAGGGGGATTTTAAAAAAGAAAACCATATCTGGGGGCATCACAATGCCAGATTTCATGTTGTACTACAAAACTGTGGTCATCAGGGCAGTGTGGAACTGGCACAAAAACAGACACATAGATCAATGGAACAGAATAGAGAACCCAGAAGTGGACCTTGAACTTTATGGTCAACTAATAATCGATAAAAGAGGAAAGACTATGCATTGGAAGAAAGACAATCTCTTCAATAGATGGTGGTAGGAAAATTGGACATCCACATGCAGAAGAATGAAACTAGACCACTCTCTTTCACCATACACAAAGATAAACTCAAAATGGATGAAAGATCTAAATGTGAGACAAGAGTCCATCAAAATCCTAGAGGAGAACACAGGCAACACCCTTTTTGAACTCGGCCTCAGTAAATTCTTGCAAGATTCATCCACAAAGGCAAAAGAAACAAAAGCAAAAATCAGCTATTGTTACTTCATCAAGATAAGAAGCTTTTGCACAGCATAAATACAGTCAACAAAACTAAAAGACAACCTACAGAATGGGAGAAGATATTTGCAAATGACGTATCAGATAAAGGGCTAGTTTCCTAGATCTATAAAAAATTCTTAAAATCAACACCAAAGAAACAAACAATCCATTCATGAAATGGGCAAAAGACATGAACAGAAATCTCACAGACGAAGACATAGACATGGCCAACATGCACATGAGAAAATGCTGTGCATCACTTGCCTCAGGGAAATACAAATCAAAACTACAATGAGATACCACCTAACACCAGTGAGCATGGGGAAAATGAACAAGGCAGGAAACCACAAATGTTGGAGAGGATGCGGAGAAAAGGGAACCCTCTTACACTGTTGGTAGGAATGTGATCTGGTGCAGCCACTCTGGAAAACTGTGTGGAGTTTCCTCAAAGAGTTAAAAATAGACCTGCCCTATGACCCAGCAATTACACTCTTGGGGATTTACCCAAAGTATTCAGATGCAATGAAATGCCGGGACACCTGCACCCCGATGTTTTTAGCAAGAATGTCCATAATACCGAAACTGTGGACGGAGCCATGGTGTCCATCGAAAGATGAATGGATAAAGAAGATGTGGTTTTTGTATACAATGGAATATTACTCAGCCATTAGAAACAACAAATACCCACCATTTGCTTCTACGTGGATGGAACTGGAAGGTATTATACTAAGTGAAGTAAGTCAATCGGAGAAGGACAAACGTATGTTCTCAATCAATTAGTTAATATAAATAACAGTGAATGGGAATATAAGGGAATGGAGAAGAAACGTGTGGGAAATATCAGAAAGGGAGACAGAACATAAAGACTCCTAACTCTGAAAAAGGAACAAGGGATGCTGGAAGGGGAGGAGGGCGGGGGGTGCGGGTGAATGGGTGAAGGACACTGAGGGGGTCCCTTGCCGGGATGACCACTGGGTGTTATTCTGTTGTTTGGTAAATTGAACACCAATAAAAAATAAATTTATTTAAAAAAAAAGTTCAAACAACTAAATACTGATGCTGCCAACATGGGAGTACGTAAATCTAGAAACCAATTAACAACACACATACAGGAACTCACTGATAATAATACAATGACAGGGGATTTTAAAACCTACCCACTTATGGCAATGGACCAATCGTCTATGCGGAAAATCAACAGGGGAACAATAGTCTTGACACACTGGACCACAGGGACTCAACAGATATAGTCTGAACATTTCTTCCTAAAGCAGAATACACATTCCTTTCAAGTGCACATGGGACATTCTCCAGAACAGATCATATCATGGCCCACAAATCAGCCCTCAACAGGTACAACAGGTAGAAGAAGGTTGATATCACACCCTGTACATTTTCAGACCATGACTCTATGAAACTCGAAGTCGACAGTAAGAAAAAAATTGGACAGACCAAAAATACGTGGAGATTATGAACATCCTACTAGAGAATGAATGGAGCAACCAGGAAATTAAAGATCAAATTTAAAACAAATGAAAATGAAAACGTTTCTCCAAACCTCTGGGATGTTGCAAAGGCAATCCTAAGAGGGAAATACATAGCAATCCAGGCCTATCTCAAGAAACAAGAAGTCTCCAATACACAACCTAACCCTACGCCCAATAGGCTGGAAAAGGAATAGCAAGCAAAGCCTAAAGCCTACAGAAGAAGGGAAAAAATAAAGACGAGAGAAGAAATAAACAATGCAGAAAAAAACAAAACAGTAGAATGGAATAATGAAACTAAGAGCTGGTTCTTCAAAATAATTAATAAAATGGATCAAGCCTTAGCCAGCCTTATCAACGAGAAAAGAGAAAAGACCTAAATAAATAAAATCACAAATGAGAGAAGAGAGATCACAATCAACACCAGAAAAATTAGACAATTATAAGGGAATACTATGAAAGATGATATGCTAACAAACTGGGAGTCCTGGAAGAAATGGACAAATCCTTAGAAATGTGCAAACGAGCAAAACTGAAATAGAAAAAATAGAAAATATGAACACACCCATAACTAGCAAAGAAATTGAATCAGCAAGGCACCTGGTTGCCTCAGTGTTTTAGCATCTGCTTTGGCTCATGTCATGATCCTGGGGGAATCACGTCCCACATCAGGCTCCCCCATGGTGCCTCATTTTCCCTCTGCCAATAACTCTGACTCTCTGTGTCTCTCATGAATACATAAATAAAGGTGCAGCCACTGTGGAAAACAGTCTGGAGGGTCCTCGAGAAGTTAAAAATAGGGGATCCCTGGGTGCGCAGTGGTTTGGCGCCTGCCTTTCGCCCAGGGCCTGATCCTGGAGACCCGGGATCGAATTCCACATCGGGCTCCCGGGGCATGTAGCCTGCTTCTCCCTCTATCTGTGTCTCTGCCTCTCCTTCTATCATAAAAAAATTCTTTTTAAAAGAAGATAAAAATAGAGCTACCCTACGATTCCAAAATTGCACAGCTAGATATTTACCCCGAGGATACAAAAGTAGTTTAGTAGATTTGAAGAGGAACACGCAGCCAAGTGTTGGTAGAAGCATTATCAACAACAGCAAAACTGTGTATACACCCCAGATGTCCATCGACAGATGAATGGGCAGAGACGATGTGGTAAATATACACACTGCGACATCACTCAGTCATCAGGAAGGATGAAATGAAGCCATTTACAATGACGTGCGAGAAGTGGAAGACACTTATGCTAAATGAACTCAGTCAGAGAAAGACAGATACCAAATACCATACAATTGCATTCACATGTGAATTTTAAGAAACCAAACAAACTGGCAAAGGGGCAGAGGGGGGGGATGAGAGAAGCAAACAACAAAAAAAAACACACTCTTAGTCACAGAGAATAAAGAAATCAATACCAGAGGAAGGTGGGGGGGATGGGGAATCAGGGGATGAGGATAGTGGAGGTCACCTCTGACCAGTACCAGGCGTTGTATTCAAGGGTTGAATCACTATGTGGTAAACCTGAAACTATATCATACTGTGTTTACAAAGAGGAATTCAAGTAAAACTTTAAAATAATAATTGGTAGTATAAAGGAAACATGTGCGCACAAGAGATAAAATCAGAAAGGCAACTGAAAATCCAAACAGTCTTTAGAGCCACAAATCCCCTCCTTAGCTCAGCTCAGGAGAAGCCTGCCATGCCTTCTCACCCCAGCAGAAGCCTGGATTTTAATTCTCTGGGGAGGCCACTGACTTGGTGGCGTCAGGCTATCTTGGAACCTGAAACCTAAATAGAGGTCATAAAACTAAACTACCCAAGATGCTAGGATTCCCAGTGCAGGCACATGCCAAGACACAAACTCTAACCATACACAGACATAACCCTAACCATACACTTAAGCCTAATGTTAAGGTCATCCTTAAACAAGAACTATCACTAATCAAAAACCAAACACAAACCCCAAGACCGAAACACATTGACTGAACCTTCCTGCCAGCCCTCACCCTAACACTTAAACCTATTCTAAACCCTTAACTCTGACCCTTACCTTAAATCTAACCCTAACCATAACCTCTAACGCTAACCTTATCTTAATGTACTCAAATCCTAATCCTAACCTTAACCTGTACACTAACCCTAACCCTCTAATACTAATCTTATCTCATACCCCAAACTGTACACTAAACTGTACCCTAAAACTAATCCCTAACACACTGCCTAACCCTCTTACCCTTTTCCAAAACCGTACCCTGACCCTGACCTGCCCCTAACCCTAACCCCTAAACAAACACTAAACCTAACCCTAGCCCTAACCCCTATCCTAAACCTAACCCTCACCCTAACCCTAAACCTAGCCCTAACTTTAACTCTAACCCCTAACCCTAAACACTAACACTAACTCACACCCTAACTTGTAACCCTAACTGCAAATCTAGCCCAACCCTAACTCTAACCATAACCCAAACCCCAACTCCTAATCTCCTGCCCTAATCCCTAAAGTCTAAACCCTAACCCTAACTCTAACTCCTGTCCCTAACCCAAACCCCCATCGTAACTCCTAACCACTTACCCTTACCCTTATCCCTCACCCTAACCTCTAATCCATAACCATAAGCATAATGACTGACCCCTAACATGACTAACCCCTAGGCCTAACAACAAACTGCCTCCCCTCCCCTGACCATACCATTCATTCTACCCATTCACTTACCCTATGGTTTTGAGGAGTCCCTTCTGACATGGACGAGGTCCACAATGGCGCCTCCAGTGTCCTCCAGGGGGTCCTGAGTACGCCGGGCTCCTGTGAGCGTGGACGTGGCTCCACGTGTTCCAGAGTCATAGTCAGCGGGTCCTGAGTACGCCAGGTCTCCTGTCACTGTGGAGTATTCCTCACATCCTCTGGAAGCCTCACAGCAGTTTCTCAGGAGGCCGGGGGCTCCTGTCAGCCTGGACATGGCCCCATGTCCCCTGAAAACTCACCGCAAGTCCTGAGGAGGCTGTGGGTTCCTGTCAGCCTAGACGCAGCCCCATGTGTCCTGAAGCCAAAGTGCAGGTCCTGAGGAGGACGGGGGTCCTCTCAGACTTGACGTGGCCCCAGAATTTCCTCAGCCTCACCATAAGACCTGAGGAGGCTGGGGGCCTCTGAAAGAATGGCCGTGGCCCCAAATCATCCCAATCATTCACAGTGGGTCCTTAGGAGGCCAGAGACTCCTGTCAGTGTGGATTCAGCATCCACATTTTTCTTAGGCCTCACCACAGTCTCTGACAAGGCTGGGGTCTTCTGTCCGCATGGACGCATCCCGATATTTCCCAATGTCTACACCGGGGGTCCTGAGGACATCAGCGTCTGGTTGTGTGGACATGGCCCCACGTCCTCCTGAAGCGTCACCGCAGGTTCTAAGGTGGCGGAGGCTCCTGTCACTGTGGATGCGGCCCCCAGCTACCAGAAGACTCAACTTATGTCCTGAGGGGCCCATTAGCTCCTGCCAGAGTGGTCGCAGCGCCACATGTTTCAGAAGCCTCCCCGCATGTCCTGACGTGGCCCAGGTGCTCCTGTCAGCGTGGATGCGGGCCCACATCTTACTGAAGACTCCCCGTGGGTCCTGAGGCAGCCCAGGGGCTACTCTCAGGGTGGGTGTGGGCCAACTATTTCCTGAAGCCTCCTGGGAGGTCCTGAAGCGGTCCAGGGGCTCCTGTCAGGGTGGATGTGGACCCACATCTTCCTGAAGCTTCACCGTGTGTCGTGAGGAGACTGGGACTCCTGTCAGCGTGAACGCTGAGCAATATCCCCTTGAAGACTCCCCACAGGCTCTGAGGAGGCTGTGCTCATCAGCGTGGATATGTCCCCCCGTCTTCCTCAGGCCTCCCCAGCACAGGCTGGCTCCTGTTACTGGAGGCAGAGGACGCCTACTGCGCATGAGTGCCCCCTGTGCAGTGCCTGGGCTCGGGCGACCCCTGCGGGATGCTCAGATGCTACAGGAGGCTGTGCAGGAGGCACCTGCCCAGCCCTGGGCCCACATCTGCCTCCTTCCAGGCTCCAGCTGGGGCCTGTTAGCTTCGGAAACATCTCACTGAAAAGGAGCCCAACACCTGGGTTCCTCAAAAATACTTAAGGAGAAGGAATTGGAGCCCAAAGGACACGAAATGAAATGTGGACCAGACTTTTACCACGTCCTGTAAAACTCACTCAACCCTCTTCCACTGTCGGCGGGACAGCAGGCTGGTGCAGCCGCCCTGGAAACAGTGTGGAGGCCCCTCAGGAAGTTACAAATAGAGCCGCCCTGCGACCAGCAGGTGTATCGCCTGGAGCTCACTCCGAAGATCAGATGCAGTGAGACTCGGAACACCAGCACCCCAATGTCCACAGCAGACATGTCCACAGTAGTCACATTGTGGGAGGAGCCTCGGTGCCCTCTGACTGATGATGGATAAAGAGGATAGGAAATAGATGATGGTCATAGAGAGAGGAATGGCACTCAGCTATCAAAGAGAAGGAAATTTTGCCATTTGCAATGACGTGGATAGAAGTAGAGGGATCATCTTAAGTGAAATAGGTCAGTCAGAAAAGAGAATGACCGTGTGGTGTCATTCATAGCTGGAATTTAAGAAGCAAAGCAGATGAACATCTGTGAAGGGAAGGAAAAACAAATAAGATGAAAACAGATGCAGGGAATACAGACTCTTATATATAGGAAACAAACTGATTGTCGCTGCAAGGGAGGGGACGAGGGAGGGGATAACAGGGGACCAGCATGAAGGAGGGCACATGATGTCACGAGGACTGCTGTTAGCTCCAACTGGTGAATCCCTGAATTCATCCTCTGAAAGTATAATACACTATATGTTAATTAATGGGCTTTAAATTAAATTAAGTTAAAAAATCATTTGTATCAGAGCACGTTTCCTACTGGACTTTCTGTTCTGCTCCTTCAGCTTATGCTGGGACCACCCTCGTGGGTCTGGTTTGTTTACGTAGGCATCAGGCCTCGTCCATGGACCAGCCCTGGGCTAGAACTCACGGCCCCGAGATCAGGACCGGAGGTGAGGTCAAGAGTCAGATGCTTAACCAATGGAGCCAGGCGGAGTCCCGAAGACAACACTGCTTTATCCTTTGTCTCTGTGACATCGTTTGTTTTATTATTTTTTTAAAATATTTTTTTAATTTTTTAATTAATTAATTAGTCAGAGAGAGAGACAGAGACACAGGCAGAGGGAGAAGCAAGCTCCATGCACTGGGAGCCCGACGTGGAATTCGATCCCGGGTCTCCATGTTCGCGCCCTGGGCCAAAGGCAGGCGCCAAACCGCTGTGCCACCCAGGGATCCCTGCGACATCGTTTGAAATAGGAAAGTGCTGCGTCCCGCTCTGTCCTGCTTCTCCCATACTGATTTACTCTCCGGGGTCATTTGTGGGGGCTGTTGGATGTTTTGGGTTTTTTTTTCCTATGTATAGGATCTGCCACCATGACTTGACAGGAATGACATTGAAATTGAGGGTGGCTTTAGGAACTGCGGACATTTTCACAAGATGAGGCTCCAAACCAATGAGCCCAGGACGGCCTCCCAGAGCCTAATGTGGCTCAGTGCACAAGTCTTGTGCTCCTTTGGTACATTCTCATTATTTATTCTCTGTGATGCTCCTGAGAAGGGATTCACGTCCGTCATTTCCTTCCTGATTGCTCATTGTCTGGACACAGCAAGCCCCACAATAGAATAAAAACTGAGCCCAGGCCAAGGGCAGGAAGCCCCTATTAGAAAAGATCCACTGCCCTTGAAGGCCCATATCAAAATGTAAACAGAACTTGAGGAATTGCTCCAGCCCTTCTGGAGGTCCCGGAGACCAGCCCTTAAAACTAAGCAAAAACCCACCTCGGGGTCCAATTCCCTGCTCCGCTGTGTCAGGTATACTTGGACAAAAGATTGAGCTTGTAAATAGTCCCTCGTGTGTTTGCATCGGAATTGGCTTCTCGGTGGTTTCTCAGATTCGCAATCTTGGGCACAACAGTCTGAGATAATAAAACAAAACCAAAAGAAGCTCGGACGCGGGCAGAGAGAAAGCAGGGTTCTGAGAGAAGCGGCGGAGACCCGGGGGCTTGGGGAATCTTCTGTGGAGGACATGCAGACTGGGGGTTGGAATGCTCAGCCCCAGAGTCAGAAGACCCAGAGACCCCACCCGCATACCTTCCATCAGTGTAGAGTCTCAGGGAGCAGCACAACACTGCCCACAGGAGGCCAGAAGTGCTGACGCCCACCCCGCCTCTGACCCCGCAGGTGCATCTCCCAGGCAGATGTGCACCTGACAATCAGCGCCATGGCCAATCTCCAAACCAGCACAGACCACTCGCTGCCACCAAGGTGTCGGACCACAGAGGCTGTAGAGACTCAGCTTTACCTGGAAAGTATGGTCTAGTTTCCTTTGTACTTTGTGCTTTATTGTCATTTATTTTCTTTGATTCTATTTTATAAATTGCCTTATTTTATTTTTCTGTATGTACCTTATATATTTCTTATTTTTAGTTTCATGGTACTTTAATTTTGTTTCTTATTTTGGGATTTAGAATCTTTTAACAACCAGGCCAAAATAATCTGGTTGTTTTTTTGGGAGGGCAGTTTTTATTGTTTTTCTTTTTCTTCCTTCTTTCTTTTCTTGGAAAAAATAAAGAGATGGAGAAATTCGCCTCCATAAAATAACATGAGGTAGTACTCACAGCCAGGAAGTCCATCAATACAAATATATGATGTCTAACTACAGTTTAAAACAATGATTATAAAGATAGCATCTGGGCTGGAAAAAGAGCACAGAAGAAAACTAGAGAATCCCTTACTGTAGGAATAAAAGAACTAAAATCTAGTCAGGCCAACGTTAAAAATGCTATAACTGAGATGCAGTCCCAAGTGGAAGCCTTAAAAACAAGGAAGTTTATGGACCACAAACGCAGACATGGAAACTCAGCCACTCATTAAAACAATAGCATTCATATCATGAGAGACTCAGAAGACGAAAAGAGTAAAAAGGTGGGCCTTGCTCAGCCATTAGAAATGACAAATAACCACCATATCCTTCAACGTGGATGGAACTGGAAGGTATTATGCTGAGTGAAGTAAGTTAATCAGAGAAGAACAAATATTGTATGTTCTCATTCACTTGGGGGATATAGACAATAGTGAAAGGGAATATAAGGGAAGGGAGATGAAATGTGGGGGAAATATCAGAAAGGGAGACAGAACATAAAGACTCCTAAATCTGGGAAACGAACTAGGGGTGATGGAAGGGGAGGAGGGCAGGGGTGGGGGTGAATGTGTGATGGGCACTGAGGGGGGCACTTGACGGGATGAGCACTGGGTGTTATTCTGTATGTTGGCAAATTGAACACCAATAAAAAGTAAATTTATTATTAGAAAGAAAGAAAGAAAGAAAGAAAGAAAGAAAGAAAGAAAGAAAGAAAGAAAGAAAGAAAGAAAGAAAGGCACCTGGGTGGCTCAGTCTGTTAAGCTTCTGCCTTAGGGTCGGATCATGATCCAGGTCCAAGGAAGGCTCCCTGTTCAGCAGGGAACCTGCTTCTCCCTCTCCCTCTGCCCCTCTAGCACATGTTTTTCACTCCTCTCTCTCTCAAATAAATAAATAGCATCTTTGAAAAAGAAACAAACAAACCCAGAGGGAAAAAAAATCTCCCATGTAGAAGATTTTCAAACAATTTGTGCAGACATTCCACCGTCAAGTTCATGAGCATGCTTCCCACTCTTATGTTTGGAATACACATAGTAACTTCCTTCTACAAAATATAATATGAAAAACTTAAAATAATAATGATAATATAATAATAATAGTAGCAGTAATAATAATAATAAAGAATCACTTTACGACAGAGAAATCTGACAAACACTACCTCAGCAAGATGATCAGATCGATACCAAGACTGATAAATCATGTTGATAGTATCTAACCTTTATATGATATAATAAAAATAGCAGTATATCTCTGTATATAATCCACAAAAACAGTTCAATCATGAGATAAACAACAGACATGTCCCAACTGAGGGAAATTTTACAAAATACTCTACTTCTCAAAGTGTTCCAGTTCAACAACAACAAGGAAAGGCTGAAAGACTGTCACAATCCAGAGGAGCTTAAGAAAACATGAGGACAAATGGAGTGTGATATGAGGAATGGAGACTTAGCAAAAACTAAGGAAATCTGAATAAAGTATGGTCTTTGGTTATTGGAAAAATTTTAATATTGATTCATTAGCTAATATTTGTACCGTACTGATATAAGATATCAATAATTGGAGAAATTGAGTGCAAGTGCATGAGAATTCTCTGTACTATATTCTCAATTTCCTTATAAAACTTTGTTTTCTTTCTAAGAAATAAGATTTAATTTGAAAATTGACTTAAATGAAACAGGCTCCCGTGTGAAGACATTTTAAAAATCGTTGAATTAACTTTTGCCTTATTCTTAAAGAGTTCCTTCGATGGGAACAAAGTAATAATTTTATATCAGAAGGAAAGAAAAACACTTATGAACATGTATGATGCCTCCTTAACCTGAAGCAGGAAAGGATAATAAATAGCAAAAATCAGATAAAAATACTTCTATTATAATAGACACCATATTGCAAGTGCATTTAAAATTAGCAATGTATAACATTTATTTCCTTGACATTTGTCTTCCAAAGAGTTCACAGTGTTTCAGTGTCAGTTGAAACAGGGGAAGAATCTCAGGGAAGAATCCTTCACATAATAATAGGACCATTGGTACTAATGTCTCTCAATTATTTCCAAATCCATACAGATGCATTTCCTGATGAGTGACTGAGCTGTGAAGAAAGAGATGAGAAACCCTCATCCCTCTGAATTACTTGTGTCAGAATATTTTAACCATAGTACTACGGATAGTAAATTATCCTTATTAACAGGATGTGTCTCAGATTGGAATCTGAGCAATCAGATGGGCAGAGAAAAAATGCTTAACTTACTCAACTTCTAAAGACAAAGGAGAACTTTTCTATGTACAGTCAGTTGTCAAGATAGCCTTAGGGAAAAAGAGTCTGCAGCATGGAATCCTGCTGCACAGCCGGGATGCCCGTGCCCCAGGTCGTCTTGATCCCAAATACCTGGGCCTGTCCCTCAACACATGCTGTCACGCTGAGGTCATTTGCAATTTCTCTCTTAGGAGCTCCAGGGAGAGTGGCATGAGCTAGATAGGATGGGACAGGATGTCTGGAGGCCGAGAACATTACGGCCATTCTACTTTAAGTTCAGTATTAGCACAGGTCCAGCAATCCCAGGCCCCTGTGAAGAAGAGCTGAAATTTGCATTATTTCAGTTACTGGAAAAAAACAAAAGTTTACAGCTAATGTCTTAGAAAGCCCCACAATAGAATAAAAACTGAGCCTAAGCCAAGGGCTGGAAGCCCCAATTAGAATGAGAAGAGAGCACAATGCCCTTGAAGGACCCATATCAAAATGTAAACAGAACTTGAGGAATTGCTCCAGCCCTTCTGGAGGTCCCCGAGACAAGCCCTTAAAACTAAGCTAAAACCTTCCTTGGGGTCCAAGTCCCTGCTCCACTGTGTGGGGTATATCTGGAACCACACTCGAGTTTTGTTTTTTTTTTTTTTTTAATTTTTTTTAATTTTTATTTATTTATGATAGTCACAGAGAGAGAGAGAGAGAGAGGCAGAGACACAGGCAGAGGGAGAAGCAGGCTGCATGCACCGGGAGCCCAATGTGGGATTCGATCCCGGGTCTCCAGGATCGCGCCCTAGGCCAAAGGCAGGCGGCAAACCGCTGTGCCACCCAGGGATCCCACACACTCGAGTTTTGAAATCAACCCTTGTGTCTTTGCATCGGTGTCTGCGCCTTAGTGGTTTCTCGGATTCGCAATCTTTGGCAAAACACCCCCATGACCCCTCCCCACCTGGACTGACCTCTGTCCCCTCCCACCCAGGCTGACCCTCAGTCACCTCCCCACTGACAACAGCTGGGCACAGGCCCTCACACAGTTCCACGGCACGGTGGGCACTCCATCTGTCCCCAGCCTCCCAGGGGAAGGAAGGAGGGTTTGGCAGGACACACTCCCATGGTGACCCCAGGGCTCCCTGCCCAGGAGAGCACCTGGTAACAGGTCGGGTTCTGTGTCCCTGACGCCAACTCCTCCTCCCCGGTTTTCCCACTGGAAATGAAGGAGGAGGCCCTGGTCTCCTCCAGTGACATCACGCAGGTGGACCTGGACGTCAACAGGACGTTCAGCAGTCACATCATATTTTGGGACTACTACGGGGTAGGGTGAGGTTGAGGGGCCAGGGGGGATCAGGACCCAGGGGAGGACCGGGGGATTCTGGGTAGGGAAAACGGGGCTTCTGAGGAAGGGGGCAAAACAGCAGCCAACAACACACCGCTCCATGGTAGGGTCTTGGGGATGACCTCTATGCCCACACCCCTGGGGCCTCGGGGATGAGGAGGCAACTAGGATGGGGCCTCCAGGGCTTGCCATGGGAGCTGAACCCCAAAGGGGAGAGGGACTGCCCCCTGAGAAGGAGGAGATGGGGTGGGTGACATGAGGGGCATGAACCGGACCTGGGGGCCAGGCGGCATGGCCGTGGAGCAGGGATTTGGACCCTGAGACTAAGAAGTGTAGCAGCTTTAAAGGGGCCAGTGGCCCATGGGATACACAGAAAGTTGCACAGTCGTGTTGGTCCACACGCAGGTGGCCGATTGAATTACACCTTACCCTATAGGATCCACTTGACCTGGCCTATTACTTTGGTCAGAATTGGCGTGCAGTTTTGGCAGGCACAAAGCAGGGTTACATTGTTATGAGCCGATTTCCGATTAGGGTGTGCCCAGCGGCTTGACTGGGTTGGGGCAGCGCCTTAAGACATAAGCAGGTTATGTGGGGGTCATAGGGGAGGTGGCAGGTGTATCACAAAATGGAATCAGTCCTGCTCTGCTTGTCCTTGGGTAGGGGCTTTTTGTTAAATTTCCTGGGTCCCACACTTGCAGCTCATGCAACTGGGCCACCCTCAGCAGGTGGACTCAGTGTGCACACCTTGTGGTGCTAGGAGCTCCAGTGGCGCAATCGGTTAGCGCACGGTACTTATACACCTTGTGGTGCTGGATCTCACACCAGCGTGTAGAGGGGACCCTCCTCGCCCTAGTGAGTAGGGGCTGGGTGAGCATGGGGCTCGGCATGAATGCCAGCCATCATAGGGGACCGAGGAACCCCAGCCCCATCACCACCCCTACTCCCACACACAGGCTGCCCCATGGCTCCCCGTAATGGGCACCCGGCGCCTCTGAAGATCCCCCCAGGGTGGCCCCGAGGTCCAGCTCCCTGCTGGAGAGGCATCGGGGAGAAGAGAAGCAGCTGGCGCTCAGCGGGAACCACTGCCAGACATGGGCATGTGGCCGAGCCAGTCCTTCCAGCTCAGCTGACCTTCCAGCGGAAAGTCACTGCATGAGCCAACCCCGGGTCGGCCAGGAGAGTCCAGCAAGCTGCCCAGCGCCAGCACCAGAAATGATGTTGTGCCATCCATGTCGGTGTTTGGGTGACCCAGCCAGAGGATCCGATAGCTGCACGTGATAGCTGCATGTGATAGACACACACACACACACCCTGAAACCAACAAAAGTCAGAATCCCTCAATGTTGTCAAACAGCATGTGAATGGTTACATACATGACGCTGTGGTCCCCAATAGGATACATGGAAGACGCTATAAATCACGACTGCAGAGGTGCTGGAGGCACAGAGATGTGCCTGTTGGGTTCCAACAAGGAGAGCAAAGGGGCAGGAAGCATACTTCAATGGGGGTCCCCTCTTAGGAAAGGACACCAGGTCCCTGTGAAGGCTACGGATTGTGAAATCTTTCCTCTTCTCTTTCAGCTTCTGGATTTCCTCTTCCATTGTTCTTCCTAATTCTAGTTTACCTCCACCCTGCATCCAAACCAATGACCAAAGAGGCTTCTTTATGATATCCAGTCCTAAAAGGAGGCTGAGCTCTGGCTACCGGGTTCAGAAACGATCATTTTCTAGGTGTATGCTGATCCCCCGAACTCGTGCCTTCATGACTCTTCTCTCCCTGCAGAACGAGGGGAACCACAGGTCTTACAATGAAAGACGCCCACTTCCACTCGGGCAGGACTGTCCCTTGTGGAGGACGTCATCTGGGCCATGTAGTGTAAGTGGGGTGATCAAGAATAGGTCGCAGGTGAGACATAAGCAAGCACTTACCTTTGATATCATGCTTTATTTTTTCATCCATTTATTATTTGTTAACTATTTTTTTAAATTTATTTATGTATGATAGTCACAGAGAGAGAGAGAGAGAGGCAGAGACACAGGCAGAGGGAGAAGCAGACTCCATGCACTGGGAGCCCGATGTGGGATTCGATCCCGGGTCTCCAGGATCCCGCCGTGGGCCAAAGGCAGGTGCTAAACCGCTGCGCCACCCAGGGATCCCCTAACTATTTTAATTTTATGTCCTGTCTATACCCAACACGGTGTTCAAACTCATAACCCTGAGTTCAAGATACCCCAACCAGGACAGCCAGGCACCCCAGTCCCATGTTTTAAAACTCTTTGCCTCATTGCCTATCTCTGCATCGAACTGGAACATTGAGTCCATGACGGGGAGCTTTAGTAACCTCCGAATCCTAGAACGTTCTCACTGTATCCCAATCCTAGATTGACATTTACCATTGAATAGCACTTTAAATAGTCAGTAAAATAACTACTACAGAAAAGGAAATTATCTAATTTTCACGTATGTGGTCCCTGCTCCCTGGGCTCCCAGGGAAGCTATGGTTTCTTTAACATTGATCAAGGTCCAAATGACTCCACCACACCTCAAAGCGTGGGCTCAGTTTCTGCCCTGACACATGCAACACCCCTGCTTCAATTAACCTGCATCAATCAATCAAAGGGAGCCTAACTGGCTCGGTGTGGTTTGTAAGAACATGGGACTCTTGTTCTTGGGGTAGCATGTTCAAGCCCAATGTTGGCTGTAGAGATTACAGAAAAATAAATTCTTAAAAAAAATCAATCAGTTTATCTTGGGGAGACATAGCCCCTGATCCCACAAGGGCAGGGAGCCAGCTGATGGTTCTACACACAATATTATGCAGCAGAGCACAAAATGTGAACTTTCAGAAGTCTCCTAGAGTGGGGGACACACCAGCCTTAAGGTGTTCAGGTGAGGAAGTCAGGGGCAGTCCCTGGAGCGACAGGGTGGGCTCAGGATCCCATGGGTCCCAAGGATGGTGGCACCAACTGTTCCCAGGCACAGGAACGGGAATGCGGCTTAGAGTAGCAGGACTTGGGCCAGCTGTCTGCCCTGTGTGGCCATAAGCTGCAAACCCTTGTGCAGTCACGGAGCTGCATTCCTGGGACAGACCAGCAAAGGCCAGGAGTGGGAGGACCCTCTCCCGGGCAGGAAGAGAACAGGTCTCCACCAGGGCAGCCCCTAAAATTTGGAGTTTTAAACTTCAGTATCTTGTCTGTGTGGAGGCTGACAAAATTGAGGCGGTTCCACTTTAAGTTCACTGTTAGCACAAGTACTGCCATCCCAGGCCCCTGTGAATAAGAGCTAAAATTTGCATTATTTCAGTTACAGGAAAAAAGAAAAAAACAGCTTACAGCTTAAAGTCGAATAAAGTCCCATATTAGAATGAGAACAGAACTCAATGCCCTTGAAGGCCCCATGTCAAAATGTAAACAGAACTTGAGGAATTGCTCCAGCCCTTCTGGATGTCCCTGAGACCAGCCCTTAAAACTAAGCTAAAACCCACTTCGGGGTCCAAGTGCATGCTCCTCTGTGTCGGGTGTACTTGGGCGCAAGCTCGAGTTTGGAAATCAACCATCGTGTGTTTGCATCGGTGTAGGCTCCTCAGTGGTTTCTCAGATTTGCTATCTTGGGCACAAAACCTCCATGTCCCCTCCCCACCTGCGCTGACCCCACATCCCCTCCACCCCAGGCTGACCCTCAGTCACCTCCCCACCCACAACAGCTTGGGACAGGCCCTCACACAGGTCCCATGGGCTCGGTGGGCACTCCCGCCATCCTTGGCCTCCCAGGGAAAGACAGGAGGTTTCAGCAGACCCACTCCCATTGTGGCCCCAGGGCTCCCTGCCCAGCATGGCAGCACGTGACAGGTTGGGGTCTGTGTTCCTGACGTGGGCTCCTGCTCCCCGGTTTTCCCACAGGAAATGAAGGAGGAGGCCCTGGTCTCCTCCAGGGACATCACGCAGGTAGACCTGGACGTCAACAGGACGTTCTGCAGCCACACTATGTTTTGGGCCTGCTAGGGGGTCGGATGAGGCTGCTGGGCCAGGGGGCTTAGGGGCCCCAGGGGAGGCTTGGGGGCTTCGGGGTAGGGAAAACGGGGCTTCTGAAGCCAGGGGGAGCAACAGTAGCCAACAACACACTGCTCCATGATAGGGTGATGGGGATGACCCACATGCCCCCAACCCCGGGGCCTCAGAGATGAGGAGGCCAATTGGATGGGCCTCCAGTGGTTGCCATGGGAGCAGAACCCCAAAGGGGAGAGGGATGGCGCCCTGAGAAGCAGGGGATGGGGTTGGGGAAGTGGGGGGCAGGAATCAGACCTGGGGGCCAGGAGGCATGGCCGCGGCTGGAGCAGGACACACATCAATCCCATGAGGGTCGGACGGGACAGAGTGACACCCACTCTCGGTGCTTTATATATTTCTAAATTCTATGCATTTCATTTGAGACAATTTGCAATTTGAAAACATACATAGTATGATGACCCCCAGATAATGACCCCGGTCCATCCAGGGCCCTGCACAGACCACACGGTGCCACAGGGGCAGGTGTCACAGCAAACCCTAGACTGGGGTCGCCTTTAACGGTAGACGTCTCCTTGTGCATCTTAGAGGAAGGGGATGCCCTGTGTCCGCAGGCCCCCCACGCCATCATGCTCATTCCCTACCCCCACATCATCCCCCTACATCATAATCCCCAATGGCATTCCACAAAACACCATCCCCCTCACAGCCACACAGCCCCACACAATCCTAAACCACACTACACCACAACACCATCCACCCTACACCATCCCCCACACTCCACCACCATCATACCCCTAGTCCCACAACATCTACCCCACACCATCGGCCCCCAGCAAACCCGGTGCAGGTGTCCCCTATGGGACATGTTCAGCCTCCCTGGGGTTCTCTGGATACCCTGTTCCCATCAGAAGACCGGGTGTTCAATAGAGCACACAGGGGTTGCAGGGAGGAGGGAAGCCACGGAGTCTCCAACAGAGTGGGTGTAGGTGATTGGTGCAAAGAACCCACTGTGCCCTGCCTCCGCCCACTCTCCCTCCTGGAGGGTGACACAACCTGCACAGGACAACAGCCCCTAACCCAGGGGGACCTGGGCTGCCCTGGCACCAGGATCTGTGGGGGCTGAGTTGATTTGGGCCCCCCCATGGCAACACAAGGACGAATGGACTCCAGCCCCCCATGGCCCTGTTTAGCCCTGGATTCTGGCCCCACGCTGAGCGAGCCCTCTCACAGCTGGGTGTGGCCTCCTGGGCCCTGGGCGTGACCCACAGATCCAGTTCGCAGACCTAGGGCAGCCCTGAGGATCCCGGTACACCCCAGGGTGGGGAGAGCAGGGATAGGCCAGTGGGCCCCACCTGCACCCACACCAGTAGGCAGGTTCCTCCAGATACTGGGGCCCCAGGGGGCCCGAGGCCGTGGTCCAGCTGCCCTGCGGGAACCCAGCGCAGGAGCCCATGAGCTGCAGGTCCAGTTCAGCTCTGCTGTCCTCAGAACCGTCTCTCAAGCTGAAACCTCAGGACACACGCCCCCACCCGGAGTCCACACATGCTCCAGGTGGGGGACTCCAGCACTCGACCCCCAACCCATGTGATTCTTTTCCTCCCGTAAAGGACAGAAAGGTCTCCCTCCCCAGGTGAAGGCATGCACCCACGCCTCTGAACCCGTTTACTGTAGAAAGTCAATAAAGTGTTGTGGTGTGAAAATGCACAGCCAGCCCTTTTCTGTGTCTCCCAGAACTCTGTGCATGGGGCATGGAGAGACCCACAGAGAGGAGGAGGGGGCATCACCTGGGCCCCAAACAGCCCCTGCCGGGGCACCACAAGGCACACACTGCTGATGTCCCCATGTGCCTTCCAGGGGCGGACAGACTCCAGGATCAGGACCCCACAGACTATACTGGGACTCATCCTGTGCCCCGTGGGCCAGAATGGACTAGGACAGAGTGACAGCCAGGGAACCTTAGGTCACCAGGGTCTGTGAAAAGTGACCTGTGAGGTCTGTGCTCCCTCTGTCCAGGAGGCCAGGGCTGGCCTGGTTCCGGGACATGTACTACCTTCCCCGCATCCCCATGCCAGTGTGCCTGGGGCACAGAGGGCCTGTAGGGCGCTCAGTGTGGCCCTGGATGGGATGTCAGGAGAGTAGGCCCTTGTGTTGTGCCCAAGACTACGAATCTGAGAAACCACTTAGGAGCCAACACCAATGCAAACTCCCGAGGGTTTCTCTACAAGCTGGAGCTTTGGTCCATGTGCACCTGACACAGCGGAGCAAGGACTTGGACCCCGAGACTAAGAGGCATAGCAGCTTTATAGGGTCAGTGAACTGTGGGATATGCAGAAATTTGCACAGTCATGTTGGTCCACACGCAGGTGGCTGATTGAATTGCATCTTACCCTATAGGATCCGCTAGACCTGGTCTATTACTTTGGTCAGAATCGGTGCACAGTTTTGGGGGACACAAAACAGGGTTACATTTTTATAAGCCGATTTCCGATTAGCGTGTGCCCAGCAGCTTGACTTGGGTGGGGCAGCGCTTTAAGATATAAGCTGGTCATTTGGGCTTCATAGGGGTGGTGGCGGGTATAGCACAAAATGAGATCAGTCCTGCTCTGCTTGTCCAGGGGTAGGGGATTTTTGTTAAATTTCCTGTTTCCAACTTGCAGCTCACGCACCTGGGCAACGCTCACCAGGTGGACTCAGCGTGCACACCTTGTGGTGCTGGATCTATCACACCAGCCTGTGGAGGACACCCTCCTCGCCTTAGTGAGTAGGGGCTGGGTGAGCATGGGGCTCGGCCTGAAAGCCAGGCAGCACAGGGTCTGAGGAACCCCAGCCCCATCCCCACCCCGACTTCCACAAACAGGCAGCCTCAGGGCTCCCCGCCATGGGCACTGGGCTCCAGGAGCTCCCGCCAGGGCAGCCCCGAGGTCTGACTCCCTGCTGGAGAGGCATCGGGGAGAAGAGAAGCAGCTGGCGCTCGGCAATACCCATTGCCGGACATGAGAATGTGGCTGAGACAGACCTTCCTCCTCAGCTGACCCTCCAGCTGAAATTCACTACAGGAGGGAGCCCCGGGTCAGCAAGGAGAGCCCAGCTAGCCACCCAGCATCAGCACCAGAGATGATGTTTTACCAACCATTTCGGCGATTGGGTTACCCAGCCAGAGGATCCGATAGCTGCACGTGATAGCTTCATTTGATAGACACACACACACCCCACAACCAACAAAAGTCAGAAGCCCCCCAATGTTGTCAAACAGCAGATGAATGGTTACATACACGACGCCATGGTCCCCAATAGAATACCTGGAAGACGCTATAAACCATGACTACAGAGGTGCTGGAGGCACGGAGATGTGCCTGCTGTGTTCCAAAAAGGAGCGCAGAGGGGCAGGAAGCATCCTACGGAGGGGGGGGACCCTCCTAGGAAAGGACACCAGGTCTCTGTGAAGGCTACGGATGGTGAAATCTTTCCTCCTCTCTTTCAGCTTCTGCTTTTCCTCCTAAATGCCATTTTCCTCAATCTTAATAGCAAAAATTTATTTTATGTTTTTAAATTTCTTTTTATTGGAGTCCAATTTTATGAATTCTTTCTTCAGCAAGGGTGTTATTCAGGATAGAGAGAAAGACATTCCCAGACAGGCAAAGTATAAAGGAGTTCATGACCGCTAAACCAGTCCAGTAAGGAATTTTAAGAGGGACTATTCTAGTGAGGGGAAAAAGAGACCAAAAGCAACAAAGACTAGAAAGGACCAGAGAACGTCACCAGAAACACCAACTCTACGGGTAACACAAAGGCACAAAGTTCATATCTTTGAATAAGCACTCTGAATGCTGATACTAAATGCTCCAATCAAAAGATATAGGGTATCAGAGTGGCTTAAAAAACAGGATCCAGGATGCCTACGTGGCTCAGGGGTTGAGCCTCTGCCTTTGACTCAGGGTGTGATCCTAGAGTCTGAGAACAAGTCCCATATTGGGCTCCTGGTGGGGAGCCTGCTTCTCTCTTGGCCTAATTTTCTGCCTCTCTCTCTCTCTCATGCTCTCAAAAATAAAATTGTCATTAAAATAACAAGGTCCATCGGTATGCTGCCTAGTAGATGCTCACCTTAGAACTATAGACAACAGCAGATTGAAAGTCAGGGGATGGAAAATTATCTATCACGCTAATGGTTATGAAAAGAAAGCTGGAGGACCAATACTTATATTAGACAAACTAGATTTGAAACCAAACCCTGGGGGTCACCTGGTGGCTCAGTGGTTAAGCATCTGCCTTCAGCTCAAGGTGTGTTTTTGGGATCCCAGGATCGAGTCCCACATCGGCATCCCATTGGGGAGCCTCTCTCCCTCTGCCTATGTTTCTGTCTCTGCTTCTTGTGTATCTCTCATGAATAAATAAATAAAATATTTAATCTCAAAAAAGAAAGAATACTGTAAGAAGTGATGAAGAAGGGCATTATTTCATAGTTAAAAAGACACTCTATCAGGATCAAACAACTAAATATTTATGCTGCCAACATAGGAGTACCTAAATATGGAAACCAATTACCAATAAACGTACAGGAACTCACTGATAATAATACAATGGCAGGGGATTTTAAAATCTACCCACTTATGGCAATGGACCGATCATCTATACAGAAAATCAACAGGGGAACAATAGCCTTGACACACTGGACCACAGGGACTCAACAGATATTTTCTTTACATTTCTTCCTAAAGCAAAATACACATTCCTTTCAAGTACACATGGGACATTCTCCAGAACAGATCATATCATGGGCCACAAATCAGCCCTCAAGAGGTACAACAGGTACAAGAAGGTTGATATCACACCCTGTACATTTTCGACTACAACGCTATGAAACTTGAAGTTGACAGTAAGAAATAATTTGGACAGACCAAAAATACGTGGAGATTATGAACATCCTTTGAGAGAATTAATGGAGCAACCAGGAAATTAAAGAGGAAATTTAAACAAATGAAAATGAAAACATGTTTCTCCAAACCTCTGGGATGTAGCAAAAGCAGTCCAAAGAGGGAAGTACAAAGCAATACAGGCCTATCTCAGGAAACAAGAAGTCTCTAATACACAACCTAACCTTACACCTAAAGGAGCTGGAAAAGGAATAGGAAACAAAGCCTAAAGCCTACAGAAGGGAAAAAATAAAGATGAGAGCAGAAATAAACAATACAGAAACAGTAGAATGGAATAACGAAACTAAGAGCTATTTCTTCAAAATAATTAATAAAATGGATCAAGCCCTAGCCAGCCAAATGAACGAGAAATGAGAAAAGACCTAAATAAATAAAATCACAAAAGAGAGAAGAGAGATCACAATCAACACCAGAAAAATAAGACAATCATAAGGGAATACTATGAAAGATTATATGTTAACAAACTGGGAGACCTGGAAGAAATGGACAAATCCCTAGAAATGTGCAAACAAGCAAAAGTGAAATAGGAAGAAATAGAAAATATGAATAGACCCATAACTAGCAGAGGAATTGAATTAGCAAGGCACCTGGGTGTCTCAGTGGTCGAGCATGTGCTATGGCTCAGGTCATGATCCCGGGGTCCTGGGGAATCAAGTCACACATCAGGCTGCCCGCATGGAGCTTCATTTTCCCTGTGCCTATACCTATGCATCTCTGTGTGTCTCATGAATACATAAATAAAATCTTCAAAAACGAAAAAAGATAAAAAGATGAGAAAGGACCCAAATAAAATCACAAATGAGAAAAGAGAAATAACCAACAGTAGAAAAATACAAACAATTATAAGAGATTATGATGAAAAATTACATGCCAGCAACCTAAAACCTGGAAGAAATAGATCAATCCCTAGAAATATATAACATAGCAAAAATGAAAAATGAAGAAATAAATTTGAACAGACAGTTAACCAGCAAAGAAATTGAATCAGCAATCAGGGTTCTCCCAACAAGAGATGCTTAGATCAATAGAACAGAATGGAAAGCCGAAACAAGATACAAACATGTATCTATGACCCATAATGGACAACAAGGCAAGAAGGAATATCCAATGGCACAAAGACAGTCTCTTCAACAAACCCTAACCCTGACCCCAGGATAAGAACAAATTATGTTGGGACAACCAGGCAGCCACATGCAGAAGAATGAAACTGGACCACTTTCTTACACCATATATATAAAAAATGAATTCAAAATGGATGAAATACCTAAATGTGAGATCTGAAACCATACAAAGAAGAAAAGATAGGCAGCAAAGTCTTTGACACTGGTCATTGGATATTCTTTCTTGATATGCCTCTGAGGTGAGGGAAACAAAAGCAAACATCCTATTGGGACTTCATCAAATCGAAAAGCTTCCGCAAAGTGAAGGAAACAACCAAAGCTAAAAGACAACATACAGGAGCAGGGGCAAGATGGCGGAAGAGTAGGGTCCCCAAGTCACCTGTCCTCACCAAATTACCTAGATAACCTTCACATCATCCTGAAAATCTAGGAATTCGGCCTGAGATTTATACAGAGAACAGATTGGATGCTACAGTAAGAAAAGTTCGCGCTTCTATCAAGGTAGGAAGACAGGGAAAAAGAAATAAAGAAACAAAAGGCATCCAAGTGGGAGGGGCCCCACGAGGAGCTGGGCAAAGGCCAGGGCGAGTGCTCCCTGGTCAGGAGACCTCTGTCCCAGAGAAGCAGGATCTGAACCAATCTTCCTGGGCGGAATGGCACTTGCAGGGATTCAGAGCAGGACCCCAGGAGTGCGGGGATACCCAGGGGCTCCCTGGGACACGAACAGACACCTGCACTCCCAAGAGAGTGCACCAAGCTCCCGAAGGGCTGCAGGGCACATGCACTGACTTGGGAGCAGCTCAGAGGGGCTTGGGCAGCGTTCTTCGTGTAGGGGGTTGCATGCCCCGGGAGCAGCTTGGCGGCGGTGCCTCTGGCAGAGGAAGGGGCTCAGTGCAGTGGGGGCTGCGTGGCTCCGGGAGCAACTCGGAGGTGCTCAGGCGGCGGCTCCCTGAGGGGGCTGCGGGACCAGGAGCAGCTCAGAGGGGCTGGGCGGCAGCTCTAGGAATAGGCGGCTGCGCAGCCAGGAGCGCGAATCCAACAACACAGGCCCCAGAGCACAGGGCGCCAGGACACATCCCAGGATTTGGCCTCCCCCGGGACAGGCAGAGGCCCGGAGGGCCCAGGACAACAAGGACGCTCCTGCCCAGAGCTGAGCAGATCAGCGGCCCCACCCCAGAGCCTCCAGGCCCTGCAGATGGACTGCTCCCGAGTTACTGCGGGGGCTGAATACAGGTTTCCAGAGGTGGCCGCTGCCACTGGGGTTGTTCCTCCTTGGGCCTCACAGGATAAACTATCCCCACTGAGCCCTGCACCAGGCAGGGGACAGAGCAGCTCCCCCAAGTGCTAACAACTAAAAACAGCACAACAGGATCCTCCCCTAGAAGCCCAGCTAGACGGACAAGTTCCAGGGGGAAGTCAAGGGACTTAAAGTATACATTATCAGAAGATACTCCCCCATGTTTTTTTTATTCCTGATTGCTTCCCCCACCCTTTTTCCCCCGTTTCTTTCTTTACATTTCTGTTTTTATTCCCTTTTTTCTTCTTTCTTCCTTTATTCTTTTTTCTTTTTCTCTTTTCTTTCCTTCTTTCTCTCCTCTCTTTTTCTCCTTTTCCCAATACAACTTGTTTTTGGCCACTCTGCACTCAGCAAAATTACTAGAAGGAAAACCTCAACTCAAAATAAAGAATCAGAAACCGTCCTCTCTCCCACAGAGTTACAAAATCTGATTTACAATTCAATGTCAGAAAGCCAATCCAGAAGCACTATTATACAGCTACTGGTGGCTCTAGAAAAAAGCATAAAGGACTCATGAGACTTCATGACTGCAGAATTTAGATCCAATCAGGCCGAAATGAAAAATCAATTGAATGAGATTAAATCCAAACTAGAAGTCCTAACAACGAGGGTTAATAAGGTGGAAGAACGAGGGAGTGATGTAGAAGACAAGTTGATGGCAAAGAGAGAAACTGAGGTAAAAAGAGACAGACAACTAAAAGACCAGTAAGACAGATGAAGGGAAATAAACGACAGCCTGAGGAAGAAAAACCTATGTGTAATTGGGGGTCCCGGGGTCACCAAAATGGACAGAGGGCCAGAATAAGTATTTGAACAAATCATACCTGAAAACTTTCCTAATCTGGGAAGGGAAACAGGCATTCAGATCCAGGAAATAGAGAGATACCCCCCTAAAATCAATAAAAACCGTCCAACACCTCGACATTTAATAGTGAAGCTTGCATATTCCAAAGATAAAGAGAAGATCCTTAAAGCAGCAAGAGACAAGGAATCCCTGACCTTTATGGGGAGGAGCATTAGGGTAACAGCAGACATCTCCACAGAGACGTGGCAGGCCAGAAAGGGCTGGAAGGATATATTCAGGGTCCTCAATGAGAAGACCATGCAACCAAGAATACTTTATCCAGCAAAGCTCTCATTCAAAATGGAAGGAGAGATAAAGAGCTTCCAAGACAGGCAGGAACTGAAAGAATATGTGACCTCCAAACCAGCTCTGCGAGAAATTTTAAGGGGGACTCTTAAATTCCCCTTTAAGAAGAAGTTCAGTGGAACAATCAACAAAAACAAGGACTGAATAGATATCATGATGACACTAAACCCATATCTGTCTATAGAAACTCTGAACATGAACGGGCTTAATGACCGCATCAAAGGCGCAGGGTTTCAGACTGGATAAAAAAGCAGGACCCATCTATTTGCTGTCTACAAGAGACTCATTTTAGACAGAAGGACACCTACAATCTGAAAATTAAATGTTGGAGAACCATTTACCATTCAAATGGTCCTCAAAAGAAAGCAGGGGTAGCCATCCTTATGTCAGATAAACTAAAATTTACCCCGAAGACTATAGTGAGAGATGAAGAGGGACACTAAATCGTACTTAAGGGATCTATCCAACAAGAGGACTTAACTATCCTCAATATATATGCCCCGAATGTGGGAGCTGCCAAATATTTAAACCAATTAATAAACAAAGTAAAGAAATACTTAGATAATAATACATTTCTACTTGGTGACTTCAATCTAGCTCTTTCTACCCTTGATAGGTCTTCTAAGCACAACATCTCCAAAGAAACGAGAGCTTTAAATGATACACTGGACCAGATGGATTTCACAGAAATCTACAGAACTTTACATCCAAACTCAACTGAATGCACATTCTTCTCAAGTGCATATGGAACTTTCTCCAGAATAAACCACATACTGGGTCACAAATAGGGTCTGAACCGATACCAAAAGATTGGGATCGTCCCCTGCATATTCTCAGACCATATGCCTTGAAATTAGAACTAAATCACAACAAGAAGTTTGGAAGGACCTCAAACACGTGGAGGTTAAGGACCATCGTGTTAAAGATGAAATGGTCAACCAGGAAATTAAGGAAGAATTTAAAAGATTCATGGAAACTAATGAGAATGAACATACAACCGTTCAAAACCTTTAGGATGCAGCAAAAGCAGTCCTAAGGGGGAAAAACATCACAATACAAGCATCTATTAAAAACCGGGAAACTACACAAATACAAAAGCTAACCTTACACATAAAGAGCCTAGAGAAAAAAAAAGCAGATAGATCATACACCAAACAGAAGAATAGAGTTAATTAAAATTCGAGCAGAATTCAAGGAAATCGAGACCAGAAGAACTCTGGAACAGATCAACGGAACGAGGAGTTGGTTCTTTGAACGAATTAATAAGATAGATAAACCATTAGCCAACCTTATTAAAAGGAAGAGAGAAAATATTCAAATTAATAAAATCATGAATGAGAAAGGCGAGGTCACTACCAACAACAAGGAAATACAAACGATTTTAAAAACATATTATGAACAGCCATACACCAATAAATTAGGCAATCTAGAAGAAATGGACGCATTCCTGGAAAGCCAGAAACTACCAAAACTGGAACAGGAAGAAATAGAAAACCTAAACAGGCCAATAACCAGGGAGGAAATTGAAGCAGTCATCCCAAACCTCCCAAGACACAAAAGTCCAGGGCCAGATGGCTTCCCAGGAGAATTCTATCAGAGTTTAAAGAAGAAACCACATCGGGGGATCCCTGGGTGGCGCAGAGGTTTGGCGCCTGCCTTTGGCCCAGGGCGCGATCCGGGAGACCCGGGATCGAATCCCACATCGGGCTTCTGGTGCGTGGAGCCTGCTTCTCCCTCTGCCTGTGTCTCTGCCTCTCTCTCTTTCTCTCTGTGTGACTATCATAAATAAATAAAAATTAAAAAAAAAAAAAGCAGGATCCAGGATGCCTGGGTGGCTCAGGGGTTGACCCTCTGCCTTTGACTCAGGGTGTGATCCTGGAGTCTTGGATCGAGTCCCAAACTGGGCTCCTGGTGGGGAGCCTGCTTCTCTCTCTGCCTAATTTTCTGCCTCCCTCTCTCTCTCTCTCTCCCTCTCTCTCTCACTATCATAAATAAAATTATTATTAAAAAAACAACATCCATCTGTACGCTGCCTATAAGATGCTCACCTTCGACCTATAGACACCAACAGATTGAAAGTCAGGGGATGGAAAATCACTATGACGCTAATGGATATCAAAAGAAAGCTGGAGGACTCATACTTATATCAGACAAATGAGATTTGAAACCAAAACCTGGGGGACACCTGGTGGCTCAGTGGTTGAGCATCTGCCTTCGGCTCAGGGTGTGATTCTGGGATCCCAGGATCGAGTCCCACATCAGCCTCCCTATGGGCAGCCTGCCTCTCACTCTGCTATGTTCCTTCCTCTGCTTCTCTGTGTAATTCTCATGAATAAATAAATAAATATTTTAAATTTCAAAAAAGAAAGAACAAATACTGTAAGAAGAGATGAAGAAGGGCATAATTTCATTATTAAAAAGACTCTTTGTCATGATCAAACAACTAAATATTTATGCTGCCAACATGGGAGTACCTAAATATAGAAACCACTGTTGGTGGGAATGTGAACTGATGCACCCACTCTGGAAAACTTTGTGGAGGTTCCTCAATGAGATAAAAATAGACCTTCAAGACAACCCAGAAATTGCACTGTTGGGGAGTTACCCCAAAGATTCAGATACAATGAAACGCCGGGACACCTGCACCCCGATGCTTATATTACGAATGTCCACAATAGCCAAACTGTGGAAGGAGCCTCGGTGTCCATCGAAAGTTGAATGAATAAAGAAGATGTGGTTTATGTATACAATGGAATATTACTCAGCCATTAGAAGTGGACTGCTCCCGAGTTACTGTCTGGGCTGGATACAGGTTTCCAGAGCTGGCCGCTGTCACTGGCGTTGTTCCTCCTGGGACCTCACGGGGTAAACTAACCGCACTGAGCCCTGCACGAAGCAGGGGACAGAGCAGCTCCCGCAAATGCTAACACCTGAAAATCAGCACAATAGGCCCCTCCGCCAGAAGACCAGCTAGACGGACAAGTTCCAGGGGAAGTCAAGGGACTTAAAGTACATAGAAACATAAGATACTCCCCCATGTTATTTTTTTATTTCTGATTGCTTCCCCCACCCTTTTTCCCATTTTCTTTCTTTTCTTTCTTTTTTTATTCTCTTTTATCCTTCTTTCTTCCTTTATTCTTTTTCCTTTTTCTCTTTTCTTTCCTTCTTTCTTTCCTCTCTTTTTCTCCTTTTCCCAATTCAATTTGTTTTTGGCCACTAGGCACTCAGGAAAATGACTAGAAGGAAAACCTCACCTCAAAAGAAAGAATCAGAAACAATCCTCTCTCCCACAGAGTTACAAAATCTGGATTACAACTGAATGTCAGAAAGCCAATTCAGAAGCACTATTATACAGCTAATGGTGGCTCTAGAAAAAAGCATAAAGGACTCAAGAGACTTCAAGACTGCAGAATTTAGATCCAATCAGGCTGAAATTAAAAATCAATTGAATGCAATGCAATCCAAACTACAAGTCCTAATGACGAGGGATAAACGAGGTGGAAGAACAAGTGAGTGACATAGAACACAAGTTGATGGCAAAGAGGGAAACTGAGGAAAAAAGAGACAGACAATTAAAAGACCAGGAAGACAGATTAAGGGAAAAAAACGACAGCCTGAGGAAGAAAAACCTATGTGAAATTGGGGTTCCCAAGAGTGCCGAAATGGACAGAGGGCCAGAATATGTATTTGAACAAATCATAGCTGAAAACATTCCTACTCTGGGAAGGGAAACAGGCATTCAGATCCAGGAAATAGAGAGATACCCCCCTAAAATCAATAAAAACTGTCCAACACCTCGACATTTAATCGTGAAGCTTGCAAATTCCAAAGATAAAAGGAAGATCCTTAAAGCAGCAAGAGACAAGAAAATCCTGACCTTTATGGGGAGGAGCATTAGGGTAACAGCAGACGTCTCCAGAGTGACCTGCAGCCCAGAAAGGGCTGGCAGGATATATTCAGGGTCCTCCATGAGAAGAACATGCAACCAAGAATACTTTATCCAGCAAGGCTCTCATTCAAAATGGAAGGAGAGATAAAGAGCTTCCAAGACAGGCAGGAACTGAAAGAATATGTGACCTCCAAACTAGCTCTGCAAGAAACTTTAAGGGGGACTCTTAAAATTCCCCTTTAAGAAGAAGTTCAGCGGAACAATCCACAAAAACAAGGACTGAATAGATATCATGATGACACTAAACTCATATCTGTTGATAGTAACTCTGAACGTGAACAGGCTTAATGACCCCATCAAAATGCGCAGGGTTTCAGACTGGATAAAAAAGCAGGACCCATCTATAGCTGTCTACAAGAGACTCATATTAGACAGAAGGACACCTACAACCTGAAAATGAAATGTTGGAGAACAATTTACCATTCAAATGGTCCTCAAAAGAAAGCAGGGTTAGCCATCCTTATATCAGATAAACTAAAATTTACCCTGAAGACTGTAGTGAGAGATGAAGAGGGACACTAAATCATACTTAAGGGATCTATCCCACAAGACGACTTAACAATCCTCAATATAGGCCCCGAATGTGGGAGCTCCCAAATATTTAAAGCAATTAATAACCAAAGTGAAGAAATACTTAGATAATAATACACTTATACTTGGTGACTTCAATCTAGCTCTTTCTACCATCGATATGTCTCTAAGCACAACATCTCCAAAGAAACAAGAGCTTTAAATGATACACTGGACCAGATCGATTTCACAGAAATCTACAGAACTTTACATCCAAACTCAACTGAATACACATTCTTCTCAAGTGCACATGGAACTTTCTTCAGAATAGACCACATACTGGGTCACAAATAGGGTCTGAACCAATACCAAGGGATGGGGATCGTCCCCTGCATATTCTCAGACCATAATGCCTTGAAATTAGAACTAAATCACAACAAGAAGTTTGGAAGGACCTCAAACTCGTGGAGGTGAAGGATCAACCTGCTAAAAGATGAAAGGGTCAACCAGGAAATTGAGGAAGAATTAAAAAGATACATGGAAACTAATGAGAATGAACATACAACCGTTCAAATTCTTTGGGATGCAGCAAAAGCAGTCCTAAGGGGGAAATATATCACAATACAAGAATCCATTCAGAAACGGGAAACTACTCAAATACAAAAGCTAACCTTACACATAATGGGGTTAGAGAAAAAAAAGCTGATAGATCCTACACCCAACAGAAGAAGAGTTAATTAAAATTCGAGCAGAACTCAAGGAAATCGAGACCAGAAGAACTGTGGAACAGATCAACAGAATGAGGAAATGGTTCTTTGAATGAATTAATAAGATAGATAAACCATTAGCCAACCTTATTAAAAAGAAGAGAGAGAAGACTCAAATTAATAAAATCATGAATGAGAAAGGAGAGATCACTACCAAAACCAAGGAAATACAAACGATTTTAACAACATATTATGAACAGCCATACACCAATAAATTATGCAATGTAGAAGAAATGGACGCATTCCTGGAAAGCCAGAAACTACCAAAACTGGAACAGGAAGAAATAGAAAACTTGAACAGGCCAATAACCAGGGAGGAAATTGAAGCAGTCATCCAAAACCTCCCATGACACAAAAGTCCGGAGCCAGATGGCTTCCCAGGGGAATTCTATCACGTTTAGAAGAAAACATACCTATCCTACTAAAGCTGTTTGGAAAGATAGAAAGAGATGGAGTACTTCCAAATTCGTTCTATGAAGCCAGCATCACCTTAACTCCAAAACCAGACAAAGACCCCACCAGAAAGGCGAATTACAGACCAATAGCCCTGATGAACATGGATGCAAAAATTCTCAACAAGATACTAGCCAATAGGATCCCACAATACATTAAGAAAATTATTCACCATGACCAAGTAGGACTTATCCCTGGGACACAAGGCTGGTTCAACACTCATAAAAGAATCACTGTGATTCATCATATCAGCAAGAGACAAACCAAGAACCATATGATCCTCTCATTAGATGCAGAGAAAGCATTTGACAAAATAGAGCATCCATTCCTGGTCAAAACACTTCAGAGCGTAGGGATAGAGGGAACATTCCTCGACATCTTAAAAGCCATCTAGGAAAAGCCCACAGCAAATATCATTCTCAATGGGGAAGCACTGGGAGCCTTACCCCTAAAATCAGGAACAAGACAGGGATGTCCACTCTGACCACTGCTATTCAAAATAGTACTGGAAGTCCTGCCTCAGCAATCAGACAACAAAAAGAAATAAAGTCATTCAAATTGACAAAGAAGTCAAACTCTCCCTCTTTGCCAATGACATGATACTCTACCTAGAAAAACCAAAAGCCTCCACCCCAGAATAGCTAGAACTCATACAGCAATTTGGTAGCGTTGTAGGATACAAAATCAATGCCCGGAAATCAATGGCATTTCTATACACTAACAATGAGACTGAAGAAAGAGAAATTAGGGAGTCAGTCTCATTTACAATTGCACCCCAAAGCATAAGATACCTAGGAATAAACCTAACCAAGGAGGTAAAGCATCTATACCCTAAAAACTATAGAAAACTTCTGAAAGAAATTGAGGAAGACACAAAGAGATGGAAAAATATTCCATGCTCATGGATTGGCAGAATTAACATTGTGAAAATATCAATTTTACCAAGGCAATGTTCACCTTTAATGCAAACCCTATCAAAATACCATGGACTTTCTTCAGAGACTTAGAACTAATTATTTTAAGATTTGTGTGGAATCAGGATCCCTGGGTCATGCAGCGGTTTGGCGCCTGCCTTTGGCCCAGGGCACGATCATGTAAATCCAGGATTGAATCCCATGTCAGGCTCCTGGTGCATCGAGCCTGCTTCTCCCTCTGACTGTGTCTCTGCCTCTCTCTCTCTCTCTCTGTTTGTGACTATCATAATAAAAAAAGACTTGTGTGGAATCAGAAAAGACCCTGAATAGCGACGCGAATTTTAAAAAAGACAACCATATCTAGGGGCATCACAATGCCAGATTTCAGCGTGTACTACAAAGCTGTGGTTCAAGACAGTGTGGTACTGGCACAAAAACAGACAAATGGATCAATGGAACAGAAGAGAGAACCCAGAAGTGGACCCTGAACTTTATGGTCAACTAATATTCGATAAAGTTGGAAAGACTATCGATTGGAAGAAAGACAGTCTATTCAATAAATGGTGCTGGGAAAATGGACATACACATGCAGAAGAAAGAAGGAAACTACACCACTCTCTTTCACCATACACAAAAATAATCTCAAAATGAATGAAAGATCTAAATGTGAGACAAGAGTCCATCAAAATCCGAGAGGAGAACACAAGCTATATCTTTTTTTGAACTTGGCTACAGTAACCTCTTGGAGATACATCCACGAAGGCAAAATAAACAAAAGCAAAAATGAACTATTGTGATTTCATCAAGATAAGAAGCTTTTGCACAGCAAAGGATACAGTCAACAAAACTAAAAGACAACCTACAGAATGGGAGAAGATATTTGCAAATGACGTATCAGATAAAGGGTTAGTTTCAGAGATCGATAAAGAACTTCTTAAAAACAACAACAAAGAGACAAAGAATCCAATCATGAAATGGGCAAAAGACATGAAGAGAAATCTCACAGAGGACGACATTGCTATGGCCAACATAAACATAAAAAAAATGCTCTGCATCACTTGCTATCATGGAAATACAAATCAAAACCACAATGAGAACCACCTCACACCACTGAATGGGGATAATTAACAAGGCAAGAAAAAAACAAATGTTGGAGAGGATGCAGAGAAAAGGGAAGACTCTTACACTTTTGGTGGTAATGTGAACTGGTGCAACCACTCTAGAAAACTGTGTGGAGGTTCCTCAAAGAGTTAAAAATAGACCTGCCCTATGACCCAGCAATTGCACTGTTGGGGATTTACCTCAAAGATTCAGATGCAATGAAACGCGGGGACACCTGCACCCCGATGTTCATAGCAGCAACGTCCACAATAGCCAAAATGTGGAAGGAGGCTTGGAGTCCTTTGAAAGATGAATGGATAAGCAACATGTGGTTTATGTATACAATGGAATATTACTGAGCCATTAGAAACGACAAATATCCACCTTTTGCTTCAACCTGGATGAAACTGGAGGGTTTGACGCTGAGTGAAGTAAGTCAATCGGAGAAGGACAAACATATGTTCTCATTCAATTGGTTAATATAAATAATAGTGAAAGGGAATATAAGGGAATGTAGAAGAAATGTGTGGGAAATATCAGAAAGGGAGACAGAACATAAAGACTCCTGACTCTAAGAAAGGAACAAGGGATGCTGGAAGGGGAGGAGGGCAGGAGGTGCGGGTGAATGGGTGACGGGCACTGAGGGGGGCACTTGCCGGGATGAGCCTCGGTGTTACTCTGCTTGTTGGTAAATTGAACACCAATAAAAAATAAATTTATTTTTTAAAAAAAGTTCAAACAACTAAATATTTATGCTGCAAACATAGGAGTACCTAAATATAGAAACCAATTAATAACAAACGTACAGGAACTCACTGATAATAATACAATGACAGGGGATTTTACCACCCAATGATGGCAATGGACTGATCGTCTATGCAGAAAATCAACAGGGGAACAATTGCCTTGACACACTGGACCACAGGGACTCCACAGATATAGTCTGAACATTTCATCCTAAAGCAGAACACACATTCCTTTCAAGTGTACATGGGACATTCTCCAGAACAGATCATATCATGGCCCACAAATCAGTCATCAACAGGTACAACAGGTACAAGAAGGTTGATATCACACCCTGTACATTTTTAGACCACGACGCTAAGAAACTCGAAGTCGACAGTAAGAAAAAATTTGGACAGATCAAAAATACGTGGAGATTATGAACATCCTACTAGATAATGAATGGAGCAACCAGGAAATTAAGGAGGAAATATAAAACAAATGAAAATGAAAACATGTTTCTCCAAACGTCTGGGATGTAGCAAAGGCAGTCCTAAGAGGGAAGTATATAGCAATCCAGGCCTACCTCAAGAAATAAGAAGTCTCCAATACACAACCTAACCCTACACCTAAAGGAGCTGGTAAAGCTATAGCAAACATCCTAAAGCTGACAGAAGAAGGAAAAAAATAAAGATGAGAGCAGAAATAAACAATACAGAAAAAACAAAACAGTAGAATGGAATAACGAAACTAAGAGCTAGTTCTTTTTTTTTTTGATAGTCACACAGAGAGAGAGAGAGAAAGGCAGAGACACAGGCAGAGGGAGAAGCAGGCTCCATGCACCGGGAGCCCAACGTGGGATTCGATCCCGGGTCTCCAGGATCGCGCCCTGGGCAAAAGGCAGACAACAAACCACTGCGCCACCCAGGGATCCCTAAGAGCTGGTTCTTCAAAATAATTAATAAAATGTATCAAGCCCTAGCCAGCCTTATCAATGAGAAAAGAGAAAACCTAAATAAATAAAATCACAAATGAGAGAAGAGAGATCACAATCAACACTAGAAAAATAAAACAATTATAAGGGAATACTATGAAAGATTATATGCTAACAAACTGGGAGACCTGGAAGAAATGGACAAATCCCTAGAAATGTGCAAACGAGCAAAACTGAAATAGGAAGAAATAGAAAATATGAACAGACCCATAATTAGCAAAGAAACAGAATCAGTAAGGCACCTGGGTGCCTCAGTGGTTGAGCATCTGCTTTAGCTAAGGTCATGTTCCCAGGCTCCTGGGGGATCACGTCCTACATCAGGCTCCCCGCATGGAGCCTCATTTTCCCTCTGCCTATAACTCTGCCTATCTGTGTCTCTCATGAATACGTAAATAAAGGTGCAGCCACTGTGGAAAACAGTCTGGAGGGTCCTTGAGAAGTTAAAGATAGGGGAACCCTGGGTGGCACAGCGGTTTGGCAACTGCCTTTGGCCCAGGGCCTGATCCTGGAGACCCAGGATCGAATCCCACGTCGGGCTACTAGTGCATGTAGCCTGCTTTTTTCTCTGCCTGTGTCTCTGCCTCTCTCTCTCTGTGACTATCATAAAAAAAATTTTAAAAAAGAAGTTAAAAATAGAGCTATCCTATGATTCCAAAATTGAACAGCTAGGTATTTACCCTGAGGATACAAAAGTAGTTTAGTAGATTCGAAGGGGAACACGCAGCCCAGTGTTGGTAGGAGCATTATCAACAACAGCGAAACTGTGTATACAGCCCAGATGTCCATCGACGATGAATGGACAGAGACGATGTGGTAAATATACACACTGCAACATCACTGGGTCATCAAAAGGGATGAAATGAAGCCATTTACAATGATGTGGGAGAAGTAGAAGGGACTTACACTAAATGAACTCAGTCAGTCGGAGTAAGACAGGTACCAAATACCATACAATTGCATTCACATGTGAATTTTAAGAAACCAAACTGGCAAAGGGGCAAATGGGGGGATGAGAGATGCAAACCAAGATACACACTCTTAACCACACAAAATAATCTAATAAATACCTGAGGAAGGTGGGGCGGATGGGGAATCAGGGGATGGGGATAGTGGAGGTCACCTCGGACCAGTACCAGGCGTTGTATTCAAGGGTTGAATCACTATGTTGTAAACCTGAAACTATATCATACTGTGTTTACAAAGAGGAATTCAAGTAAAACTTTAAAATAAAAATTGGTAGTATAGAAGATACATGTGCACACAAGAGATAAAATCAGAAAGGCAACTGAAAATCCAAACAAAACTCTTTAGAGCCACAAACCCCTCCTTAGCTGAGCTCAGGAGAAGCCTGCCATGCCTATTCTCACTCCAGCAGAAGCCTGGATTTTGATTCTCTGGGGAGGCCACTGACTTGGTGGAGTCAGGCTATCTTTGAAACCAAAACCTAAATAGAGTGCATAAAACTAAACTGCCCAAGATGCTAGGAGTCCCAGTGCAGGCACATGCCAAGACCCAAACTCTAACCATACACAGACATAACCCTTACCCTACACTTAAGCGTAATATTAACCTAACCCTTAAACAAGAACTATCACTAATCAAAAACCAAACACAAACCCCAAGACTGAAACACATTCACTGAACCTTCCTGCCAACCCTCACCCTAACTCCTAAACCTATTCTAAACCCTTAACCCTTACCCTTACCTTAAATCTAACCCTAACCTCTAACCATAACCTTAACTTTATGTACTCAAATTGTATTCCTAAACTTAACCTGTACCCTAACCCTAACCTTCTAATACTAATCCTATCTCATACCCAAAAGTGTACCCTAACCCGTACCCTAAAACTAATCCCTAACCCACTGCCTAGCCCTCTCTTAACCTTTTCCAAGCCGTACCCTGACCCTGACCTGACCCTAAACCTAACCCCTACCAAACACTAACCCTAATCCTATCCCTAACCCCTATCCTAAACCTAACCTTCGCCCTAACACTAAACCTAGCCGTAACTTTTACTCTAACCCCTAACCCTAACCCCTGACCCTAACTCACACCCTAAACCCTAACCGCAAACCTAGCCCAAACCTAACTCTCTCCATAACCCAAACCTCAACTCCTAATCTCCTGCCCTAATCCCTAAAGTCTAAACCCTATCCCTAACTCTAACTCCTGTCCCTCACACAAACCCCCATCCTAACTCCTAACCACTGACCCTTACCCTTATCCCTCACCCTAACCTCTAATCCGTAACCATAAGCATAATAACCCCTAACATCTAACCTAAGCCTAACCACCAAATGCCTCCCCTCCCCTGACCCTACCATTCATTCTACCCATTCACTTACCCTACGGTTCTGAGGAGTCCCTACTGATATGGACGTGGTCCCCAATGGCACCTCCAGAGTCCTCCAGGACATCCTGTGGAAGCCGGGGTCCTGTGAGTGCAGACGTGGCCCCACGTGTTCCAGAGACTTAGTCAGCGGGTCCTGAGTACGCCTGGTCTCCTGTCACCGTGGGTATGCCTCACATCCTCTGGAAGCCTCACAGCAGGTTCTCAGGAGGCCCGGGGCTCCTGTCAGCCTGGACATGGCCCCATGTCCCCCAGAAAACTCACCGCAGGTCCTGAGGAGTCTGTGGGTTCCTGTCAGCCTAGATGCAGCCCCATATCTCCCAAAGCCAAAGTGCAGGTCTTGAGGAGGACGGGGGTCCTCTCAGTCTTGACGTGGCCCCACATTTTCCTCAGCCTCACCATAAGACCTGAGGAGGTTGGGGGCTCCTGTCAGCATGGACGTGGCCCCAAATAATCCCAGTCCTTCACAGTGCATCCTGAGGAGGCCGGAGACTCCTGTCAGTGTGGATTCGGCATCCACATTTTTCTTAGGCCTCACCACAGGCTCTGACAAGGCTGGGGTCTTCTGTCCGCACGGACGCATCCCCATATTTCCCAACATCTACACCGGGGGTCCTGAGGACATCAATGTCCGGTTGTGTGGACGTGGCCCCACGTCCTCCCGAAGCATCACCACAGGTTCTGAGGTGGCCAAGGCTCCTGTCACTGTGGATGCGGCCCCCAGCTTCCAGAAGCCTCAACTTTTGTCCTGAGGGGCCCATTAGCTCCTGCCAGAGTGAACGCAGCACCACGTCTTTCAGAAGCCTCCCCGCGTGTCCTGAGGTGGCCCAGGGGCTCCTGTCAGCGTGGATGCGGACCCACATCTTACTGAAGCCACCCCGCGGGTCCTGAGGCAGCCCAGGGGCTCGGGTCAGGGTGGATGTGGGCCCACATCTTCCTAAAGCCTCACCATGTGTCCTGAGGAGACCGGGGCTCCTGTCATCATGAACGCTGCCCAGTATCCCCCTGAAGACTCCCCGCAGATTCTGAGGAAGCTGTGGCTCATCAGCGTGGACGTGTCCCCACGTCTTACTCAGGTCTCCTCAGCACAGGCTTGCTCCTGTTAGTGCAGGCAGACGAGGCCTACTGCACATGCGTGCCCTCTGGGTGGTGCCTGGGCTCAGGCGCCCGCTGCGGGATGCTCAGGCGCTGCAGGAGGCTGTGCAGGAGGCAGAGTGCCCATCCCCAGGCCCACCTCTGCCTCCTTCCAGGCTCCAGCTGTGGCCTGTTATCTCCGGAAACGTCTGAATGAAAAGGAGCCCAACACCCAGTTTCCCCAAAAATACTTAAGGAGAAGGAATTGGAGCCCAAAAAGCGAAATGAAATGTGGACCAGACTTTTGCCACGTCCTGTAAAACTCACTCAACCCTCTTCCACTGTGGGCGGGACAACGGGCTGGTGCAGCCGCCCTGGAAACAGTGTGGAGGCTCCTCAGGAAGTTACAAATAGAGCCGCCCTGCGACCAGCAGGTGTACAGCCTGGAGCTCACTCTGAAGATACAAATGCAGTGAGACGTGGGACAACTGCACCCCAATTTCCACAGCAGCCGTGTCCAAAGTAGCCACACTTGGGAGGAGCCTCGGTGCCCTCTGCCAGATGATGGATAAGAGGATGGGAGATAGATGATGGTCATAGAGAGAGGAATGGTACTCAGCTATCAAAGAGAAGGAAATCTTGCCATTTGCAATGACGTGGATAGAACTAGAAGGATCATCCTAAGTGTAATAGGTCAGTCGGAAAAGAGAATGACCGTGTGGTGTCATTCATAGCTGGAATTAAAGAAACAAAGCAGATGAACATCTGTGAAGGGAAGGAAAAACAAATAAGATGAAAACAGATGCAGGAAATACAGACTCTTAATTAAAGGAAACAAACTGGGGATCCCTGGGTGGCGCAGCAATTTGGCACCTGCCTTTGGCTCAGGGCGCGATCCTGGAGACCCGGGATCGAATCCCACATCAGGCTCGTCCATGGACCAGCCCAGGGAGAGAACTCAGGACCCTGATATCAGGACCGCAGGTGAGGTCAGGAGTCGGATGCTTAACTGATGGAGCCTAGAGGGGTCCTGAGGAAAACACTGCTTTATCCTTTGTCTCTGTGACATCGTTTGAAATAGGAAAGTGCTGCGTCCCACTCTGTCCTGCTTTTCCAATACTGATTTGCTGCCCGGGGTCATTTGTGGGGGCGGATGGATGTTATGGTTTTTTTTTCCTATTTATAGTATGTGCCACCATGATATGACAGGAATGACATTTAAATTGAGGGTGGCTTTAGGAACTGCTGTAATTTTCACACGATGAGGTTCCCAACCCACGAGCCCAGGACGGCCTCCCAAAGCCTGGTATGGCTAAGTGCACAAGTCTTGTGCTCCTTTGGTTCAGTCTCATTTATTCTCTGTGATGTTCCTGAGAAGGGAGTCACGTCCGTCATTTCCTTCCTGAGGGCTCATTGTCAGGACACAGCAAGCCCCACAATAGAATAAAAACTGAGCCCAGGCCAAGGGCAGGAAGCCTCTATTAGAACAGATCTCAATGCCCTTGAAGGCCCCATATCAAAATGTAAACCGAACTTGAGGAATTGCTCCAGCCCTTTGGGAGTTCCCTGAGACCAGCCCTTAAAACTAAGCTAAAACCCACCTCGGGGTCCAAGTCCCTGCTCCGCTCTGTCGGGTATACTTGGACACAAGCTCGAGCTTGTAAATAAACCCTCGTGTGTTTGCATCAGTGTCAGCTTCTTGGTGGTTTCTCAGATTCGCAATCTTGGGCACAACAGTCTGAGATAAAAAAACAAAACCAAAAGAAGCTCGGATGCAGGTAGAGTGAACGCAGGGTTCTGGGAGCAGCGGCGGAGACCCGGGGGCTTGGGGGCTCTTCTCTGGAGGCCGCCACAGACAGGGGGGTGGGATGCTCAGCCCCAGAGCCAGAGGACCTAGCATCCCCACCGGCATCCCGCCCATCAGGGCCGGGTCTCAGGGAGCAGCCCAGCGCTGCCCGCTTGAGCCCAGAGACGCTGACGCCCACCCCGCCTCTGACCCCCGCAGGATCAACTCCTAGGCAGATGTGCACCTGACAATCAGCACCACGGCCCATCCCCAGACCCCACACAGACCATTTGCTGCCGCCAAGTTGTTGGACCACAGAGGCTGCAGAGCTTCAGCTCTGCCTGGAATGTAGGGTCTAGATTCCTTTGTACACTGTGCTCTTTTTTAACTTATTTTCTTTGATTCTTTTTTATTAATTGCCTTATTTTAATTTTTTGTATGTACCTTAGATATTTCTTTTTTTACTTTCATGGTACTTTAATTGTTTTTCATATTTTGGGATTTAGAATCTTTTAACAAACAGGCTAAAATAATCTGTTTTTTTGGGGGGGAGGGCAGTTGTTATTGTTTTTCTTGATTTTTCTTTTTCTTTCTTCTTTCTTTTTTGGAAAAAATAATGAGATTGAGAAATTATCCTCCATAAAATAACATGAAGTAGTACTCACAGCCAGGAAGTTCATCAATAAACATATATGATGTCTAACTACAGTTTAAAGCAATGATAATAAAGATAGCAGCTGGGCTGGAAAAAGAGCACAGAAGCAAACTAGAGAATCCCTTACTGTAGAAATAAAAGAACTTAAATCAAGTCAGTCCAACGTTAAAAATTCTATAACTGAGATGTAGTCCCAAGTGGAAGTCTTCAAAACAAGAAAGGTTATGGACCAAAGAGGCAGACTTAGGGAGTTCAGCCACTTATTAAAACTATAACATTCATATCATAGGAGACTCAGAAGATGAAGAGAGAGAAAAGGTGGACTTGATCAGCCATTAGCAACGACAAATACCCACCATGTACTTCAAGGTGGATGGAACTGGAAGGTATTATTCTGAGTGAAGTAAGACAATCAGAGAAGGACAAACCTTGTATGTTCTCATTCATTTGGGGAATATAGTGAAAGGGAATATAAGGGAAGGGAGTAGAAATGTGTGGGAAATATCAGAAAGGGAGGCAGAATATAAAGTCTTCTAACTCTGGAAATGAACTAGGGGTGATTGAATGGGAGGAGGGCAAGGGTGAGGATGAATGGGTGATGGGCACTGAGGGGGGCACTAGACGGGATGGGAACTGGGTGTCATTCTATATTTGGCAAATTGAACACCAATAAAAAATAAATTTATTATTAAAAAAAAAGAAAGAGTGGCACCTGGGTGGCTGAGTTAGTTAAGCTTCTGCTTTTTTTTTTAATTTTTTTTTAAATTTTTATTTATTTATGATAGTCACACACACACAGAGAGAGAGAGAGAGGCAGAGACACAGGCAGAGGGAGAAGCAGGCTCCATGCACCGGGAGCCCGACGTGGGATTCGATCCTGGGTCTCCAGGATTGCGCCCTGGGCCAAAGGCAGGCGCTAAACCGCTGTGCCACCCAGGGATCCCTTTTTTTTTATTTTTATTTATTTATTTTTTTAAAAAAATTTTATTTATAAGCTTCTGCTTTAGGCTCAGATCATGATCCAGGTCCCAGGGCAGGTTCCCTGTTCAGCATGGAACCTGTCACCCTCTCCCTCTACCCCTCTCGCTCATGCTTTTTCTCCTCTCTCTCTCTCATATAAATAAATAACATCTTTGAAAAAAAATTAAACAAACCTAGAGGGAAGAGAAATCTCCCATGTAGAAGAATTTCAAAGAATTTGTGCAGACATTCCACCGTCAAGTTCATGAGCATACCTTCCCACTCTTATGTGTGCAATACACATGGTAACTTCCTTCTAAAAATATATTATGAAATACCTAAAATAATAATGTTAATACACTAATAATAATAAATATAATAATAAAAATAACAAAAATGAATCAGTTTACTACGGAGAAAGCTGACAAACACTACCTTAGCAAGATGATCAGATCGATACCACGACTGATAAATCATGTGATAGTATCTATCCTTTATATGATATAATAAAAATGGCAGTATATCTCTGTATATAATCTACAAAAACAGTTCAATCATGAGATAAACGACAGACATGTCCCAACTGAGGGAAGTTTTTCAAAATACTCTCCTTCTCAAAGTGTTCCAGTTCAACAACAACAAAAAGGCTGAAATACTGTCACAATCCAGAGGAGCCTAAGAAAACATGAGGACAAATGGAATGTAATACGAGGGATGGTAACTTAACAAAAACTAAGGAAATCTGAATAAAGTATGGTCTTTGGTTAATGCGAGTATTTTAATATTGATTCATTAGCTAATATTTGTACTGTACTAATATAAGATATCAATAATTGGAGAAATAGAGTGCCAGTGCATGTGAATGCACTATACTATCTTCTCAATTTCCCTATAAATCTTTGTTTTTTTCCTAATAAATAAGATTTAATTTGAAAATTGACTTAAATGAATCAGGCTCCAAGAGTGAAGACATTTTAAGAATAGTTGAATTAACTTTTGCCTTATTCTTAAAGAGTTCCTTTGATGGAAACAAAGTAAGAATTTTAGATCAGAAGGAAAGAAAAACACTTATGAACATGTATAATGCATCCTCAACCTGAAAAGCAGGAACGGATAATAAATAGCAAAAATCAGATAAAAATAATTCTAGTATAATAGACACCAACTGGAAGTGCATTTAAAATTAGCAATGGGGGATCCCTGGGTGGCATAGCGGTTGGGCGCCTGCCTTAGGCCCAGGGCGCAATCATGGAGACCCGGGATCGAGTCCCACGTCGGGCTCCCGGTGCATGGAGCCTGCTTCTCCCTCTGCCTGTGTCTCTGCCTCTCTCTCTCTCTCTGTGACTATCATAAATAAATAAAAGAAAAAAAATAAAAAAATAAAATTAGCAATGCATAACATTTATTTCCTTGACATTTGTCTTCCAAAGAGTTCACAGTGTTTCAGTGTCAATTGAAATAGGGGAAGAATCTCAGGGAAGAATCCTTCACATAATAATAGGACCATTGGTAATAATGTCTCTCAGTTCATTCCAAATCCATAAAGATGCATTTCCTGATGAGTGACTGAACTGTGAAGAAAGAGATGAGAAACACTTCCCTCTGAATTACTTGTGTCAGAATATTTAAACCATAGTACTACAGATAGTAGTAAATTATCCTTATTAACAGGAAATTCATCTCAGATTGGAATCTGAGCAATCAGATGTGCAGAGATAAAACTCTATGACTTGCTCCTCAACTTTTAAGGACAAAGGAGAGCTTTTCTACGTACAAAGTCAGTTGTCAAGATAGCCTCAGGGAATAAGATTCTGCAGCTTCGAATCCCGCTGCACAGCTGGGACGCCCGTGCTCCAGGTCTTCCTGATCCTAAATCACTGGGCCTGTTGCCCAACACAGGATGCCACGCTGAGGTTATTTGCAATTGCTCTCTTAGGAGCTCTTGGGAAGGGGGAAGGAGCTAGATAGGTGGGACAGGAAGCAAGGAGGCTGAGAAAATTCAGGCCATTCCAATTTAAATTCAGCATTAGCACACGCCCAGCCATCCCAGGCCCCTGTGAAGAAGAGCTGAAATTTACATTACTTCAGTTACAGGAAAAAAACAAAAGTTTACAGCTTAATGTCCTAGAAAGCCCCACAATTGAATCAAAACTAAGCCCATGCCAAGGGCTGGAACCCTCTATTAGAATGAGAGCAGATCTCAATACCCTTGAAGGCCCCATATCAAAATGTCAACAGAACTTGAGGAATTGCTCCAGCCCTCTGTAGGACCCCAAGACAAGCCCTTAAAACTAAGCTAAAACCCACCTCGTGGTCCAAGTCTCTGCTCCGCTGTGTTGAGAGTATTTGGACGCAAGCTCGAGTTTGGAAATCAACCCTTGTGTGTTTGCATTGGTGTCAGATACTTAGTGGTTTCTCGGATTCGCAATCTTGGGCACAACACTCCCATGTTCCCTCACACCTTGGGTGAACCCCTATCCCCTCCCACGCAGGGGAAACTCAGTCACCTCCCCGCCCACAACAGCTGGGCACAAGCCGTCACACAGGTCCCACGGGCACGGTGGGCACTCCCGTCATCCCTGGACTTCCCGAGGAAGGAAGGAGGTTTCCGCAGGACACACTCCCATTGTGGCCCCAGGGCATCCTGCCCAGCATGGCAGCTCGTGACAGGTCGGGGTCTGTATCCCTGGCGCCTGTTCCTCCTCCCTGGTTTTCCCACAGGAAATGAAGGAGGATGCCCTTTTCTTCTCCAGGGACATCACGGAAGTAGACCTGGACGTCAACAGGACGTTGGGAAGCCACATCATGTTTTAGTACTGCTAGGGGGTCGGGTGAGGCTGCTTGTACAGGGGGCTTTTGGGTCCCGGGGGCTTCTGGGTAGGGAAAATAGGGCCTCTGTGCCAGGGGGAGCAACGGCAGCCAACAACACACTGCTCAATGGTAGGGTGATTGGGATGACCCCCGTGCCCACCCCCCGGGCCTCAGGGATGAGTGGCCAGTAGGATGGGGCCTCCAGGGGTTGCCATGGGAGCTGAACACCAAAAGGGATAGGGACGGCCCCATGAGAAGCAGGGGATGGGGTGGGGGATGTGGGGGGCAGGGACCGGACCTGGGGGCCAGGCAGCATGGCCGCGGCTGGAGCAGGACACACATCGATCCCATGAGGGTCGGATGGGTCAGAGCGACACCCACTCTTGGTACTTTATATATTTCTAAATTCTATGCATTTAATTTTAGACAATAACATTCATATCATAGGAGACTCAGAAGATGAAGAGAGAGAACAGGTGGGCCTTGCTCAGCCATTAGGAACGACAAATACCCGCCATTTGCTTCAACGTGGTTGGAAGTAGAAGGTATTATGCTGAGTGAAGTAAGTCAATCGGAGAAGGACAAACATTGTATGTTCTCATTCATTTGGGGAATATGGATAATAGTGAAAGGGAATATAAGGGAAGGGAGAAGAAATGAGTCGGAAATATCAGAAAGCGAGACAGAACATAAAGACTCGAAACTCTGGGAAATGAACCTGTGGTGATGGAATGGGAGGAGGGCGGTGGGTGGGGGTGAAAGGGTGACGGGCACTGAGGGGGGCACTTGACGGGATGAGCACTGGGTGTTATTCTGTATGCTGGCAAATTGAACACCAATAAAAAAATAAATTTATTATTAAAAAGGAAAGAAAGAAAGAAAGAAAGAAAGAAAGAAAGAAAGAAAGAAAGAAAGAAAGAAAGAAAGAGTGGCACTTGGGTGGTCATTCAGTTAAGCTTCTGCCTTAGGCTCAGATCAAGATCCAGGTCCCAAGTCAGGCTCCCTGTTCAGCAGGGAACCTGATTCTCCCTCTCCCTCTGCCCCTCTCGCTCATGCTTTATCTCTCCTCTCTCTCACAAATAATTAAATAACATCTTTGAAAAAGAAACAAACCCAGAAGGAAGAGAAATCTCCCATGTAGAATAATTTCAAACAATTTGTGTAGACATTCCAACCTCAAGTTCATGAGCAGAGCTTCCCACTCTTATGTGTGCAATACACACAGTAAATTGCTTCTAGAAAATATATTATGAAAAACTTAAATTAATAATAATATAATAATAATAATAATAATAATAAAAGAATCACTTTACTATGGAGAAAGCTGACAAACACCTCAGCAAGATGACCAGATCGATACCAAGACTGATAAATCATGTTGATTCTATCTATCCTTTATATGATATAATGAAAATGGGAGTATATCTCTGTATATAATTCAAAAAAACAGTTCACTCATGAGATAAACAACAGACATGTCCCAACTGAGGGAAATTTTACAAAATATTCTACTTCTCAAAGTGTTCCAGTTCAACAACAACAAGGAAATGCTGAAAGACTGTAACAATCGAGAGGAGCCTAAGAAAACAGGAGGACAAATGGAATGTGATATGAGGGATGGTAACTTAGCAAAAACTAAGGAAATCTGAATAAATTATGGTCTTTGGTTAATGCGACTATTTTAATATTGATTCATTAGCTAATATTTGTACCGTACTAATATAAGATATCAATAAATGAGAAATTGAGCGCAAGTGCATGCGAATGCTCTGTACTATCTTCTCAATTTCCCTGTAAATCTTTGTTTTTTTCCTAATAAATAAAATTTATTTTGAAAATTGACTTAAATGAATCAGGCTCCAAGTCTGAAGACATTTTAAGAATCATTGAATGAACTTTTGTCTTATTCTTAAAGAGTTCCTTCGATGGGAACAAAGTAAGAATTTTATATCAGAAGGAAAGAAAAACACTTATGAACACGTATAATGCCTCCTCAACCTGAAAAGCAGGAACGGATAATAAATAGCAAAAATCAGATAAAAATACTTCTATTATAATAGACACCATATTGCAAGTGCATTTAAAATTAGCAGCGCATAACATTTATCTCCTTGACATTTGTCTTCCAAAGAGTTCACAGTGTTTCAGTGTCAGTTGAAACAGGGGAAGAATCTCAGGGAAGAATCCTTCACATAATAATAGGACCATTGGTACTAATGTCTCTCAATTAATTCCAAATCCATACAGATGCATTTCCTGATGAGTGACTGAGCTGTGAAGAAAGAGATGAGAAACCCTCATCCCTCTGAATTACTTGTGTCAGAATATTTTCACCATAGTACTACAGAATGTAAATTATCCTTATTAACAGGAAATACGTCTCAGATTGGAATCTGAGCAATCAGATGGGCAGAGAAAAAACGCTTTGACTGGCTCCTCATCTTTTAAAGACAAAGGAGAGGTTTTCTATGTACAAAGTCAGTTGTCAAGACAGCCTTAGGGAATAAGAGCCTGCAGCATCGAATCCAGCTGCACAACTGGGACGCCCGCGCCCCAGATCTTCCTGATCCCAAATCCCTGGGCCTGTCCCCCAACACACACTGCCAGGCTGAGGTCATTTGCAATTGCTCTCTTAGGAGCACCGGGGAAGGGTGAAGGAGCTAGATAGGATGGGAAGGGATGCAAGGAGGCCAAGAAAATGAAGGCCTATCCACTTTACGTTCAGCGTTTGAACAAATCCAGCCATCACAGGCCCCTGTGAAGAAGAGCTGAAATTTACATTACTTCAGTTACAGGAAAAAAAAACAAAAGTTTACAGCTTAATGTCCTAGAAAGCCCCCACAATAAAATAAGAACTGAGCCCACGTCAAGGGCTGGTGCCTATTAGAATGAGAACAGAGCCCACGTCAAGGGCAAGTGCCTATTAGAATGAGAACAGAGCTCAATGCCCTTGAAGGACCCATATCAAAATGTAAACAGAACTTGAGGAATTGCTCCAGCCCTTCTGGAGGACCCCGAGACAAGCCCTTAAAACTAAGCTAAAACCCACCTCGGGGTCCAAGTCCCTGCTCCGCTGTGTTGGGTGTACTTGGACGCAAGCTCAAGTTTGGAAATCAACCCTGTGTGTTTGCATTGCTGTCAGCTCCTTAGTGGTTTCTCGGATTCGCAATCTTGGGCACAACACCCACATGTCCCCTCCCACCTGGGCTGAACCCCTATCCCCTCCCAACCAGGGTGACACTCAGTCACCTGCCCGCCCACAACAGCTGGGCACAGGCCGTCACACAGGTCCCACGGGCATGGTGGGCACTCCCGCCGTCCCTGGCCTCCCAGAGGAAGGAAGGAGGTTTCGGCAGGACACATTCCATGGTGGCCCCAGGCCTGCCTGCCCAGCATGGCAGCTTGTGAGAGGTCAGGTCTGTGTCCCTGACACCTGCTCCTCCTCCCCGGTTTTCCCACAGGAAATGAAGGAGGACGCCCTTGTCTCCTCCTAGGACATCACGCAGGTAGACCTGGACGTCAACAGGACGTTGGGCAGCCACATCATATTTTAGGACTGCTAGGGGGTCAGGTGAGGCTGCTGGGCCAGGGGGTTTCGGGGCCCCGGTGGCTTCTGGGTAGGGAAAACGGGTTCTCTGAGGCCAGGGGAGCAACAGCAGTCAACAAGTCACCACTCCATGGTAGGGTGATGAGGATGACCACCGTGCCCACACCCCTGGGGCCTCAGGGATGAGGAGGCCACTAGGATGGGGACTCCAGGGGTTGCCATGGGAGCCGAAAACCATAGGGGAGAGGGACAGCCCCTTGAGAAACAGGGGACGGGATGGGGGACGTGGAGGGGCAAGAACTGGACCTGGGGGCCAAGCACCCCCACAGCATTTACCCCCAGCAAGGACCAGGTGCAGGTGACCCCTGTGGGACATGCTCAGCCTCCCCGGGGTTCTCGGCATACCCTGATCCCATTAGAAGCCCGGGTGTCCCATAGAGTACCCAAGGGTTGCAGGGAGGAGGAAAGACAGGGAGCCCCCGACAGGGTGGGTGCACCTGAGTGGTGTAGAGGATGCGTCATGCCCTGCCTCTGCCCACTGTCCCTCATTTAGGGCGGCACACCCTGCACAGGACACCAGCCCCTAACCCATAGGGACCTGTGCTGACCTGGCCCTGGGCTCTGTGGGGGCTGAGTTGATTTGAGCCCCCACCAGGCCCAACACAAAGACTAATAGGATCCAGCCCCCCATGGCCCTGGCCAGCCCTGGAATCTGGCCCCGGGCTGAGCGAGCCCTCTCACAGCTAAACGTGGCCTCTTGGGCCCTGGGTGTACCCCACAGATCCAGGTCGCTGACCTAGGGTGCCCTGTGGATCCTGGGACACCCCAGGGTGGGGAGGCAAGGGTAGGCCGGTGGGCCCCACCCGCACCACACCAGGAGGCAGGCTGCTCCAGGTGCTGGGGCCCCAAGGTCCCTGAGGCCGGGGACCAAGTGCCCTTCGAGGACCCATCACAGGAGCCCATGGGCTGTAGGTCCAGATCAGCTCTGCTGTCCTAAGCACCGTCTCTCAGGCTAAAACCTCAGGACACATGTTCCCACCTGGATTCCACACATGCTCACAGGTGGGGGACTCCAGCACCTGCCCCCCCAACCCATGTCATACGTGCCCTCCCCTAAAGGACAGAATGGTCTCCCTCCCCAGGGAAGGCACGCACCCTCGGCTCTGAGCCCATTTGCTGTAGAAAGTAAATGAAGTGTTGTGGTGGGAAAATGCACAGCCAGCCCATTTCTGTGTCTCCCAGAAAACTGTGCACGGGGCTTAGAGAGACCCCCAGAGAGGAAGAGGGGGCACAACCCAGGCCCCACCAGCCCCTGCAGGGGCGCTGCCATGCACACACAGCCGACTTCCCCATGTGCCTTGCAGGGGCGGCCAGACGCCAGGGTCAGGACCTGACAGACTTTACTGGGACTCAGGCTGTGCCCCGCAGGCCAGGAGGGGTGGGACAGAGTGACAATCAGGAAGCCTCTGGTCACCACGGTCTGTGCAAAGCCACCCGGAGGTCTGTGCTCCCTCTGTACAGGGGGCAGGGGCTGGCTGGGTTCCGGGGCAATTCCTCCACCCATCATCCCCGTGCCTGTGTGCCTGGGGCAGAGAGGGCCTGCGCGGTGGTCAGCATGGCCCTGGAAGGGATGTCAGGACAGCAGTCCCTTGTGTTGTGCCCAAGATTGTGAATCCAAGAAACCACCGAGGAGCCAACACCATTGCAAACTCCCAAGGGTTTCTTTAAAAGCTGGAGCTTGTGTCCAAGTGCACCCGACACAGAGGAGCAGGGACTTGGACCCTGAGACTAAAAGGCGTAGTAGCTTTATAGGGGCCAGTGCACATGCATATGCAGAAAGTTGCACAGTCATGTCGGTTCACACGCAGGTGGCCGATTGAATTACATCTTACCCTATAGTATCCACTTGAGCTGGTGTATTACTTTGGTCAGAATCGGGGCACAGTTTTGGGGGCCGAAAGCAGGGTTACATTGTTATGAGCTGATTTCTGATTAGGGTGAGCCCAGCGGCCTGACTAGGTTGGGGCAGTGCCTTCAGCCATAAGCAGGTCATGTGGGTGTCATCCTGGAGATGGCGGGTGTAGCACAAAATGGAAACAGTCCTGCGCTGCTAGTCCAGGGCTAGGAGATTTTTGTAAAATTTCTTGGGTCCCACACTTGCAGCTCACGCACCTGAGCCACCCTCACTAGGTGGACTCAGCGTGCACACCTTGTGGTGTGGGATCTCTCACACCAGAGTGTGGAGGGCACCCTCCTTGCCCGAGTGAGTAGGGGCTGGGTGAGCATGGGGCTCGGCCTGAAGGCCAAGCAGCACAGCAGACCGAAGAACCCCAGCCCCATCCCCACCCCAACTCCCCCACACAGGGAGCTCCTGCGCTCCCCATCATGGGCACCCAGCTCCTCAGGAGCTCCCCTCAGGGTGGCACCGAGGTCTAGCTCCCTGCTGGAGAGGCATCGGGGAAAAGATAAGCAGCCAGCGCATGGCACGACCCACTGCCGCACATGAGAATATGGCCAAGCCGGACATTCCAGCTCAGCTAACCCTCCAGCGGAAAGTCACTGCATGAGCGAGCCCTGGGTCTGCCAGGAGAGCCTAGCTATCTGCCCAGCGCCAGCACCAGAAATGATGTTGTGCCAACCGTTTTGGCATTTGGGTGACCCAGCCAGAGGATCCAATAGCTGCATATGATAGCTGCATGTGATGGAGACACACACACCACAAAACCAACAAAAGTCGGAATCCCCCCAATGTTGTCTAACACCAGCCGGATGATTCCATACACGACGCTGTGGTCCCAAATAGGATACATGGAAGACGCAATAAACCACGACTGCAGAGGTGCTTGAGGCACAGAGATGTGCCTGCTGGGTTCCAACAAGGAGCACAGAGGGGAAGGAAGCATCCTACGGAGGGGAGGCCCCTCCTTGGAAAGGTCATCATGTCCCTGTGAAGGCTACAGATGGAGAAATCTGTCCTCCTCTCTTTCAGCTTCTGGTTTTCCTCCTAAATGCCATTTTCCTCAATCATAAGACCAAAAATTTATTTTATGTTTTTAAATTTCTTTTTATTGGAATCCAATTTGTATGAATTCTTGCTTCAGCAAGGGTGTCATTCAGGAGAGAAGGAGAGAGAACAATTTTCCCAGACAGGCAAAATATAAAGGAGTTCATGACCACTTAAACATTCCAGTAAGGAATTTTACAAGGGACTCTTCTGGTGGGGGAAAAAAAGAGAACAAAAGCAACAAAGACTAGAAAGGCCCAGAGAACATCACCAGAAACATCAACTCTTCCGGTAACACAAAGGCACAAAGTTCATATCTTTGAATAATCACTCTGAATGCTGATAGACTAAATGCTTCAATCAAAGATATAGGGTTTCAGAGTGGCTTAAAACACATGATCTGGGATGCGAGGGTGGCTCAAGGGGTTGAGCATCTGCCTTTGACTCAGGCTGTGATCCTGGAGTCTGGGATCGAGTCCCATATTGGGCTCCTGGTGGGGAGCATGGTTTTCTCTCTGCCTAATTTTCTGCCTCTCTCTCTTTCTCTGTCTCTCTCTCTCTTTCTCATAAATAAAATCGTTATTAGAAAAACAAGATCCATCAGTATGCTGCCTACAAAATGCTCACGTTAGACCTATAGACACCAGCAGATTGACAGGGGAAGGAAAATCATCTACCACGCTATGGATATCAAACAAAAGCTGGAGGACCCATACTTATATCAGACAAATGAGATTTGAAACCAAACCCTGGGGGACACCTGGTGGCTCAGTGGTTGAGCATCTGCCTTCGGCTCAGGGTGTGATCCTGGGATCCCAGGATCAGCCTCCCTTTGGGGAGCCTACCTCTCCCTCTGCCTATGTTTCTGCCCCTGCTTCTCTGTGTATCTCTCATGAATAAATAAATAAAATATTTATATTTCAAAAAAGAAAGAACAAATACTGTAAGAAGTGATGAAGAAGGGCATTATTTCATAATTAAAAAGACTCTCTATCATGAACAAACAACTAAATATTTATTTTCTGCCAACATGGGAGTACCTAAATATAGAAACCAATTAAAAACAAACATACAGAAACTCACTGATAATAATACAATGACAGGGGATTTTAACAACCACTTATGGCAATGGACCGATCGTCTATACAGAAAATTAACAAGGGAAAAATAGCCTTGACACAGTGGACCACAGGGACCCAACAGATATACTCTGAACATTTCAACCTAAAGCAGAATACACATTCCTTTCAAGTGCACATGGGACATTCTCCAGAACAGATCATTCATGGCCCACAAATCAGCCCTCAACAGGTACAACAGGTACAAGAAGGTTGATATCACACCCTGTACATTTTCGGACCAGGACGCTATGAAACTCAAAGTCGACAGTAAGAAAAAATTTGGACATAGCAAAACTACGTGGAGATTATGAACATCCTACTAGAGAATGAATGGAGCAACCAGGAAATTAAAGAGGAAATTTAAAACAAATGAAAATGAAAACATGTTTCTCCAAACCTCTGGGATGTAGCAAAGGTAGTCCTAAGAGGGAAGTACATAGCAATACAGGCCTACCTCAAGAAACAAGAAGTCTCCAATACACAGCCAAACCCTACACCTTCAGGACCGGGTAAAGGATAGCAAACAATGCCTAAAGGCTATAGAAGAGGGGAAAGAAAAGATGAGAGGAGAAATAAACAATACAGAAACAACAAAGCAGTAGAATGGAATAACAAAACAAAGGGTCGGTTCTTCAAAACAATTAAGAAAATGGATCAAGCCCTACTCACCCTTATCAATGAGAAAAGAGAAAAGACCTAAATAAATAAAACCACAAATGAGAGAAGAGAGATCACAATCAACACCAGAAAAATAAGACCATTTTAAGGGAATACTATGAAAGCTTATACACTAACATACTGGGAGACCTGGAGGAAATGGACAAATGCCTAGAAATATGCAAATGAGTAAAACTGAAATAAGAAGACATAGAAAATGTGAACAGACCCATAACTAGCAAAGGAATTGAATCAGCAATGCATCTGGGTGCCTCATTGGTTGAACATCTCCTTTGGCTCAGGTCATGATCCCGGGGTCCTGGGGAATCAAGTCCCACATCAGGCTCCCCACATGGAGCCTCAATTTCCCTCTGCCTATGCCTCTGCCTCTCTGTGTCTCTCATGAATACATAAATAATATCTTTAAAAAAGTAAAAGATAAAAAGATGTGCAAGGACCCAAATAAAATCACAAATGAGAAAAGAGAAATAACAACCAACACTAGAGAAATACAAACGATTATAAGAGAACATTATGAAAAATTATATGCCAGCAACATAGAACCTGGAAGAAATAGATCAATTCCTGGAAATATATAACATAGCAAAATGAAAAAGGAAGAAATAAGAAACTTGAACAGACAGATAACCAGCAAAGAAATTGAATCAGCAATCAAGGAACTCCCAACAGGAGACGCTTAGATCAATAGAACAGAATGGAAATCTGAAACAAGATACAAACCTGTAACTCTATGATCCATTAATTGACAACAAGGCAGGAAGGAATATCCAAAGCACAAAGACAATCTCTTCAACGAACCCTAACCCTGACCCCTGGATAAGAACAAATGGTGTTTGGAAAACCAGGCAGCCACATGCAAAAGAATGAAACTGGACCACTTTCTTACACCATATATATAAAAAATAAATTCGGGATCCCTGGGTGGCGCAACGGTTTGGCGCCTGCCTTTGGCCCAGGGTGCGATCCTGGAGACCTGGGATTGAATCCCATATCGGGTTCCCGATGCATGGAGCCTGCTTCTCCCTCTACCTGTGTCTCTGCCTCTCTATCTCTCTGTGACTATCATAATTAAATAAAAATCTTTTCTTTCACTCTTTCTCTCTACTCTTTTTCTCTTTTCCAAATTCAACTTGTTTTTGGCCACTCTGCACTGAGCAAAATGACTAGAAGGAAAACCTCACCACAAAAAGAAAGAATCAGAAACAATCCTCTCTCCCACAGAGTTACAAATCTGGATTACAATTCAATGTCAGAAAGCCAATTCAGAAGCACTATTATACAGCTACTGGTGGCTCTAGAAAAAAGCATAAAGGACTCACGAGACTTCATGACTGCAGAATTTAGATCCAATCAGGCAGAAAGTAAAAATCAATTGAATGAGATGCAAACCAAACTAGAAGTCCTAACTACGAGGGTTAATGAGGTGGAAGAACGAGTGAGTGACATAGAAGACAAGTTGATGGCAAAGAGGGAAACTGAGGAAAAAAGAGAGACAATTAAGATACCAGGAAGACAGATTAAGGGAAATAAACGACAGCCTGAGGAAGAAAAACCTATGTGTAATTGGGGGTACCGAGGGCACCAAAAGGGACAGAATGCCAGAATATGTATTTGAACAAATCCGAGCTGAAAACTTTCCTAATCTGGAAACGGAAACAGGCATTCAGATCCAGGAAATAGAGAGATACCCCCATGAAATCAATAAAAAGCGTCCAACACCTCGACATTTAATAGTGAAGCTTGCAAATTCCAAAGATAAAGAGAAGATCCTTAAAGCAGCAAGAGACAAGAAATCCCTGAGCTTTATGGGGAGGAGCATTAGGGTAACAGCAGACCTCTCCACAGCCACCTGGCAGCCCAGAAAGGGCTGGCAGGATATATTCAGGGTCCTCCATGAGAAGAACATGCAACCAAGAATCCTTTATCCAGCAAGGCTCTCCTTCAAAATGGAAGGAGAGATAAAGAGCTTCCAAGACAGGCAGGAACTGAAAGAATATGTGACCTCCAAACCAGCTCTGCAAGAAATTTAAAGGGGGACTCTTAAAATTCCCCTTTAAGAAGAAGTTCAGTGGAACAATCCACAAAAACAAGGACTGAAGAGATATCATGACGACACTAAACTCATATCTGTCGATAGTAACTCTGAAAGTGAACGGGCTTAATGACCCAATCAAAAGGCGCAGGGTTTCAGACTGGATAAAAAAGAAGGACCCATCTATTTGCTGTCTACAAGAGACTCATTTTAGACAGAAGAACACCTACAGCCTGAAAATAAAAGTTTGGAGAACCATTTACCATTCAAACGGTCTAAAAGAAAGCAGTGGTAGCCATCCTTATATTAGATAAAATAAAATTTACCCCGAAGACTGAAATGAGAGATGAAGAGAGACACATCATACTTAAAGGATCTATCTAATAAGAGGACTTAACGAACCTCAATATATATGGCCCAAATGTGGGAGTTGCCAAATATTTAAACCAATTAATAACAAACGTGAAGAAATACTTAGATAATACTTATCTTATGCTTGGTGACTTCAATCTAGCCCATTTTATACTTGATAGTTATTCTAAGCACAACATCTCCAAAGAAATGAGATCTTTAAATGATACACTGGACCAGATGGATTTCACAGATATATACAGAACTTTACATCCAAACTCAACTGAATACACATTCTTCTCAATTGCACATGGAACTTTCTCCAGAAAAGACCACATACTGGGTCACAAATCGGGTCTGAACCGATACCAAAAGATTGGGATTGTCCCCTGCAGATTCTCAGAGCATAATGCCTTGAAATTAGAACTAAATCACAACAATAAGTTTGGAAGCGCCTCAAACACGTGGAGGTGAAAGACTATTCTGCTAAAAGATGAAAGGGTCAACCAGGAAATTAAGGAAGAATTAAAAAGATACATGGAAACTAATGAGAATGAACATACAACCATTCAAAATATTTGGGATGCAGCAAAAGCATTCCTAAGGGGGAAATACATCGCAATACAAGCATCCATTCAAAAACTGGAAAGAACTCAAATACAAAAGCTAACCTTACACATAAAGGAGCTAGAAAGAAACAACAGATATATCCTACACCCAACAGAAGAAGAGACTTAATTAGAATTCCAGCAGAACTCAAGGAAATCGAGACCAGAAGAAATGTGGAACACATCAACAGAACCAGGAGGTGGTTCTTTGAACAAATTAATAAGAAAGATAAACCATTAGCCAACCAGATTAATAAGAAGATAGAGAAGACTCAAATTAATAAAATCATGAATGAGAAAGGACAGATCACTACCAACACCAAGGAAATACAAATGATTTTAAAAACATATTATGAACAGCTATACGCCAAAAAATTAGGCAATCTAGAAGAAATGGACGCAATCCTGGAAAGCCACAAACTAACAACTGGAACAGGAAGAAATAGAAAACCTGAACAGGCCAATAACCAGGGAGGTAATTGAAGCAGTCATCCAAAACCTCCCACGACACAAAAGTCCAGTGCCAGATGGCTTCCCAGGGGAATTCTATCAAACGTTTAAGGAAGAAACCATACCTCTCCTACTAAAGCTGTTTGGAAAGATAGAAAGAGATGGAGTACTTCCAAATTCTTTCTATGAGGCCAGAATCACCTTAATTCCAAAACCAGACAAAGGCCCCACCAAAAAGGAGAATTACGGACCAATATCCCTGATGAACATGGATGCAAAAATTCTCAACAAGATACTAGCCAATAGGATCCAACAGTACATTAAGAAAATTAATCACCATGACCAAGTAGGATTTATCCCCGGGACACAACGCTGGTTCAACACTTGTCAAACAATCACTGTGATTCATCGTATCAGCAAGAGAGAAACCAAGAACCATATGATCCTCTCATTTGATGCAGAGAAAGCATTTGACAAAATAGAGCATCCATTGCTGATCAAAACACTTCAGAGCGTAGGGATAGAGGGAACATTCCTCGACATCATAAAGGCCATCTACGCAAAGCCCACAGCAAATATCATTCTCAATGTGGAAGCACTGGGAGCATTTCCCCTAAGATCAGGAACAAGACAGGGATGTTCACTCTCACCACTGCTATTCAACATAGTACTGGAAGTCCTAGCCTCAGCAATCAGACAACAAAAAGACATTAAAGGCATTCAAATTGGCAAAGAAGCAGTCAAACTCTCCCTCTTCGCCGATGACATGATACTCTACCTAGGAAACCCAAAAGCCTCCCCCCCAAGATTGCTAGAACTCATACAGCAATTTGGTAGCATGGCAAGATACAAAATCAATGCCCAGAAATCAATGGCATTTCAATACACTAACAATGAGGCTGAAGAAATAAAAATTGAGGAGGCAATCTCATTTACAAATGCACCCAAAAGCATAAAATACCTAGGAATAAACCTAACCAAGGAGGTAAAGGATCTCAACCATAAACACTATAGAACACCTCTGAAAGAAATTGAGGAAGACACAAAAAGATGGAAAAATATATTCCATACTCATGGATTGGCAGAATTAATATTGTGAGTGGAGGTTCCTCAAAGAGATAAAAATTGAATTGCCCGACGACCCAGCAATTGCACTTTTGGGAATATACCCCAAAGACTCAGATGCAAGGAAACGCCAGGCCTCCTGCACCCTGATGTTTATAACAGAATGTCCAAAATAGCCAAACTTTGGAAGGAGCCTTGGTGTCCATTGAAAGATGAAAGTGTAAAGAAGATGAGGTTTATATATAAAATGGAATATTATTTAGGCATTAGAAATGACGAATACCCACCATATGCTTCAACATGGATGAAACTGGAGGGTATTATGCTGACTAAACTAAGTCAATCGGAGAAGGACAAACAGTTTATGTTCTCATTCATTTGGAGAATATAGATAATAGTGAAAGGAATTTAAGGGAATGGAGAAGAAACGTGTGGGAAATATCAGAAAGGGAGACAGAACATTAATACTCCTAACTCTGAGAAAGGAACTAGGGATGCTTTACGGGGAGGAGGGCGGGGGGTGCGGGTGAATGGGTGAAGGGCACTGAGGGGGGCCCTTGCGGGGATGAGCACTGGGTGTTATTCTGTTTGTTGGTAAATTCAACACCATAAAAATTAAATTTATTTTTAAAAATATGTTCAAACAACTAAATATTTATGCTGCCAACATGGGAGTACCTAAATATAGAAACCAATTAACAACAAACATACAGAAAGTCACTGATAATAATACAATGACAGGGGATTTTAACACCCACTTATGGCAATGGACCGATCGTCTATACAGAAAATCAACAAGGGGAAAATAGCTTTGACACACTGGACCACAGGGACTCAACAGATATAGTCTGAAGATTTCATCCTAAAGCAGAATACACATTCCTTTCAGTTGTACATGGGACATTCTCCAGAACAGATCATATCATGGCCCACAAATCAGCCTTCAACAGGTACAACAGGTACAAGAAGGTTGATATCACACCCTGTACATTTTTGGACCACGACGCTATGAAACTCGAAGTCGACAGCAAGAAAAAATTTGGAGAGACCAAAAATATGTGGAGATTATGAACATCCTACTAGAGAATGAATAGAGCAACCAGAATATTAAAGAGGAAATTTAAAACAAATGAAAATGAAAACATGTTTCTCCAAAACTCTAGGATGTAGCAAAGGCAATCCTGAGAGGGAAGTACATAGCAATACAGGCCTACCTCAAGAAAGAAGAAGTCTCCAATACACAGCCTAACCCTACACCTTAAGGAGCTGGTAAAGGAATAGCAAACAAAGCCTAATGCCTATGGAAGAGGGGAAAATAAAGATGAGAGGAGAAATAAACAATACAGAAACAACAAAGCAGTAGAATGGAATAACGAAACAAAAAGATGGTTCTTCAAAATAATTAAGAAAATGGATCAAGCCCTAGCCAGCCTTATCAACGAGAAAAGTGAAAATACCTAAATAAATAAAACCACAAATGAGAGAAGAGAGATGACAATCAACACCAGAAAAATTAGACAATTATAAGGGAATATATTGAAAGATTATATGCTAACATACTGGGAGACCTGGAAGAAATGGACAAATCCCCAGAAATGTGCAAATGAGCAAAATTGAAATAGGAAGAAATAGAAAATGTGAACAGACCCATAACTAGCAAAGGAATTGAATCAGCAAGGCACCTGGGTGCCTCAGTGGTTGAGCATGTGCTTTGGCTCAGGTCATGATCCCGGGGTCTTGGGGAATGAAGTCCCACATCAGGCTCCTCGCATGGAGCCTCAATTTCCCTGTGTCTATACCTCTGCCTCTCTGTGTCTCTCATGAATACATAAGTAAAGTTGCAGCCACTGTGGAACAGACTGGAGGGTCCTCGAGAAGTTAAAAATAGGGGATCTCTGGGTGCCGCAGTGGTTTGGCGCCTGCCTTTGGCCCAGGGCGTGATCCTGGAGACCCGGGATCGAATCCCACATTAGGCTCCCGGTGCATGGAGCCTGCTTCTCCCTCTGCCTGTGTCTCTGCCTCTCTCTCTGTGACTATCATAAAAAAAATATAAAAGAAGAAGTTAAAAATAGAGCTACCCTATGATTCCAAAATTGCACAGCTAGGTATTTACCCCGAGGATACAAAAGTCGTTTAGTAGATTCGAAGAGGAACACGCAGCCAAGTGTTGGTAGCAGCATTATCAACAACATGAAACTGTGAATAGAGCCCAGATGTCCATCGACAGATGAATGGGCAGAGACGATGTGGTAAATATACACACTGCGACATCACTCGGTCATCAGAAGGGATGAAATGAAGCCATTTACAATGATGTGGGAGAAGGGGAAAGGACTTATGCTAAATGAACTCAGTTAGAGGAAGACATATACCAAATATCATACAATTGCATTCACATGGGAATTTTAAGAAACCAAACAAACTGACAAAGGGGCGGAGGGGGGGATGAGATAGCAAATAAAAAAACACACTATTAACCCCAGAGAATAAACTAATAAATACCAGAGGAAGGTGAGGGGGATGGGGAATCAGGCAATGGGGATAGTGGAGGACACCTGTGACCAGTACCAGGCGTTGTATCCAAGGGATGAATCACTATGTGGTAAACCTGAAACTATATCATACTGTGTTTACAAACAGGAATTCAAGTAAAACTTTAAAATAATAATTGGTAGTATTGATGAAAAATGTGCGCACAAGTGATAAAATCAGAAAGGCAATTGAAAATCCAAATAAAGAGTCTTTAGAGCCACAAATCCCCTCCTTAGCTCAGCTCGGGAGAAGCCTGCCATGTCTATTCTGACCACAACAGAGGCCTGGATTTTGATTCTCTGGGGAAGCCACTGACTTGGTGGAGTCAGGCTATCTTTGAACCCTAAACCTAAATAGAGTACATAAAACTAAACTGCCCAAGATGCTAGGAGTCCCAGTGCAGGCACATGCCAAGACCCAAACTCTAACCATAAACATAAGCCTACACTTAAGCCCAATGTTAACCTAAACCTTAAACAAGACCTATCACTAATCGAAAACCAAACAGAAACCCCAAGACCGAAACACATTCACTGAACCTTCCTGCCAAACCTCAACCTAACTCCTAAACATATTCTAAACCCTTAACCCTGACGGATACCTTAAATGTAACCCTAACCCTAACCCTCTAATACTAATCCTATCTCATACCCGAAACTGTACCCTAACCCATACCCTAAAACTAACCCCTAACCCACTCCCTAAATGTATCTCTTACCCTCTTCCAAAACCGTATCCTGACCCTGACCTGTCCCTAACCCTAACACCTAACCAAACAGTAACCCTAACCCTATTTCTAACCCCTATCCTAACCCTAACCCTTGCCCTAATTCTAAACCTAGACCTAACTATAAACCAACCCCTCACCCTAAACCCTAACCCTAACTCACACCCTAACCCCTAAACCTAACTGCAAACCTAAGCCCAACCCTAACACTAACCATAACCCTAACCCCAAATCCTAACCTCCATATGTCCTGAAGCCAAAGTGCTGGTCCTGAGGAGGACGGGGTTCCTGTCAGGGTTGACGTGGCTCCACATTTTCCTCAAGCCTCACCATAAGACCTGAGGAGGCTGGGGGCTCCTGTCAGCATGGATGTGGCCCATAATCTTCCCAAACCTTCACAGTGGGTTCTGAGGAGGCTGGAGACTCCTGTCAGTGTGGATGCGGCACCCACATTTTTCTTAGGCCTCACCACAGGTCCTGACAAGGCTGGGGTCTTCTGTCCCCATGGACGCATCACCATATTTCCCCAAGTCTACACTGGGGGTCCTGAGGAAGTCAGCATCCTGTTGTGTCCATGTGGCCTCAAGTCTTCCCGAAGCGTCACTGAGGTTTCTGAGGAGGCCGGGGCTCCTGTAACCATGAATGCGGCCCCCAGCTTCCAGAAGCCTCAACTTATGTTCTGAAGGGCCTGGGAGCTCCTGTCAGAGTGGACGTGGCACCACATCTTCCTGAAGCCTCCCCGCGGGTCCTGAGGCTGCTCTGGGGCTCCTGTCAGCATGGATGCGGGCCCACAATTTCCTGAAACCTCCCCGCGGGTCCTGAGGTGGCTCAGGGCTCCTGTCATTGTGGATGTGAGCCCACATCTTCCTGAAGACTCCCCGCAGTTCCTGAGGCGGCCCAGGGGCTCCTGTTAGGGTGGATGCGGGCCCACATCTTCCTAAAGCCTCACCGTGATTCCTGAGGTGACTGGGGCTCCTGTCAGCATGAACGTGACCCAATTTCCCCCTGAAGACTTCCCGCAGGTCCTGTGGAGGCTGCAGCTCATCAGCGTAGACCCGTCCCCACGTCCCCCTCAGGCCTCCCCAGCACAGGCAGTTAGTGCAGGGAGAGGAGGCCTACTGCACATGCATGCCCCATGGGAGGGGCCTGGGCTCGGGCGCCCCCTGCGGGACACTCAGGCGCTGCAGGAGGCAGTGCAGGAGGCAGCAGGTGCTCCATGGTCCCCACCTGCCTCCTTTCAGGCTCCAGCTGGGGCCTGTTAGCTTCGGAAACATCTCACTGAAAAGGAGCCCAACACCTGGTTTCCCCAGAAATACGTAAGGACAGGAATTGGAGCCCACAGGACGTGAAATGAAATGTGGACCAGACTTTTACCACGTCCTGCAATACTCACTCAACACTTTTCCACTGTGGGCGGGACCGCGGGTTGGTGCAGCCACCCTGGAAACAGTGTGGAGGCCCCTCAGGAAGTTACAAATAGATCCACCCTGCGACCAGCAGGTGAACTGCCTGGAGCTCACTACGAAGATACAGATGCAGTGAGACGTGGGACAACTGCACCCCAATGTCCACCGCAGCTGGATCCACAGTAGCCACACTGTGGGAGGACCTCGGTGCCCTGAGGCAGATGATGCATAAAGAGGATGGGAGATAGATGATGGTCATAAAGAGCGAAATGGTACTCAGCTATCAAAGAGAAGGAAATCTTTCCATTTGCAATGATGTGGATAGAACTAAAGATATCATGTTAAGTGAAGTAAGTCACTCGGGAAAGAGAATGACTGTGTGGTGTCATTCATAGGTGGAATTAAAGAAGCAAAGCAGATGAACTATTGTGAACGGAAGGAAAGACAAATAAGATCAAAACAGATGCAGGAAACAGAGACTCTTAATGATAGGAAACGAACTGAGGGTCGCTGGAGGGGTGGGGGCATATCAGGGGAAATAGGAAAGTGCTGCGTCTCACTCTGTCCTGCTTCTCCAATACTGATTTGCCGTATAGGGTTATTTGTTGAGGAGGATGGATGTTATGGTTTTTTTTCCCCTATTTTTAAGGTCTGCCACCGAATTTTGATAGGAATGACATTGAAACTGAGGGTGGCTTCAGGAACTGTGGACATTTTCACAAGATGAGGCACCCACCCCACGAGTCTAGGACAGCCACCCAGAGCCTGGTATGGCTCAGTGCACAAGTCTTGTGCTCCTTTGGCTCAGTCTCATTATTTATTCTCCTTGATGCTCCTGAGAAGGCCTTCACATCCTTCCTTTGCTTCCTGAGTGCTCATTGTCGGGAAACAGCAAGGCTACTCTGCTCTGTAGGGTCAGTTTGTGTCCCGTGACTTTACTGAACTCACTCCTTAGTTCTAACAAGTTTTGGTGGAGGCTCTGGGGTTGCCTGTTTCTAGTTCCGCATCTTCAGCATATAGGGACAGTGTGACGTCCCCCTTCCAGTTGTGGAACCTTTTATTTTTACAGCTTAATGTCATAGAAATCCCTACTATTGAATCAAAACTAAGCCCAGGCCAAGGGCAGGGAGCCCCTATTAGAATGAGAACAGAGCTCAATGCCCTTGAAGGCCCCATATCAAAATGTAAACAGAACTTGTGAATTGCTCCAGCCCTTCTGGAGGTCCCTGAGATCAGCCCTTAAAACTAAGCTAAAACCCACCTCAGGGTCCAAGTCCCTGCTCCGCTCTGTCAGGTATACTTGGACACAAGCTCGAGGTGGTAAATAAACCCTCGTGTGTTTGCGTCAGTGTCGGCTTCTCGGAGGTTTCTCGGATTCGCAATCTTGGGCACAACAGTCTGAGATAAAAAAAGAAAACCAAAAGAAGCTCGGACGCAGGTAGAGTGAACGCAGGATTCTGAGAGAAGCGGCGGAGACCCGGGGGCTTGGGGGCTCTTCTGTGGAGGCCCCTGCAGCCTGGGTGGCAGGATGCTCAGCCCCAGAGCAGAGGACCCAGAGACCCCACCCGCATCCCGCCCATCTGGGCCTGGTCTGAGGGAGCAGCACAGCGCCGCCTGCTGGAGACCAGACAAGCTGACGCCCACCCCGCCTCTGACCCCGCAGATGCATCTCCCAGGTAGATGTGCACCTGACAATCAGCGCCATGGCCAATCCCCAGACCCTGCACAGACCACTCGCTGCCACCAAGGTGTTGGACCACAGAGGCTGCAGAGCTTCAGCTCTGCTTGGAAAGTAGGGTCCAGCTTCCTTTGTACTTTGTGCTTTATTTTCATTTATTTTCTTTGATTCTTTTTTATTAATTGCCTTATTTTAATTCTTATGTATGTACCTTATATATTTATTATTTTTGCTATCATGGTACTTTAATTGTGTTTCTTATTTTGGAATTTAGAATCTTTAACAAGCAGGCCAAAATAATCTGGTGTTTTTTATTTTGGGAGGGCAGTTGTTATTGTTTTTCTTGGTTTTCTTTTTCTTCCTTCTTTCTTTTCTGGAAAAAATAATGATATGGAGAAATTCAACTCCAAAAAATAATATGAGGTAGTACTCACAGCCAGGAAGTCCATCAATACAAATATATGATGTCTAACTACAGTTTAAAACAATGATTATAAAGATAGCATCTGGGGTGGAAAAAGAGCACAGAAGAAAACTAGAGAATCCCTTACTGTAGAAATATAAGAATTAAAATCTAGTCAGACAACGTTAAAAATGCTATAACTGAGATGCTGTCCCAAGTGGAAGCCATAAAAACAAGGAAGGTTATGGACAACAAAGGCAGACTTCGGAACTCAGCCACTTATTAAAACAATAACATTCATATCATGGGAGACCCCAAGATTAAGACAGAGGGAAGGTGGGCTTTCTCAGCCATTAGAAACGACAAATACCCACCATTTCCTTCAACGAGAATGGAACAGGAAGTTATTATGCTGAGTGAAGTAAGTCAATCAGAGAAAGACAAATATTGTATGTTCTCAATATGGATAATAGTGAAAGGAATATAAGGGAAGGGAGAAGAAATGTGTGGGAAATATCAGAAAGGGAGACAGAACATAAAGACTCTTAACTCTGGGAAACGAACTAGGAATGATGTAAGGGGAGGAGGACGGGGGTGGGGGTGAATGTGTGACGGGCACTGAGGGGGGCACTTGACACGATGAGCACTGGTTGTTATTCTGTATGTTGGCAAATTGAACACCAATAAAAATAAATTTATTATTAAGTAAAAAGAAAGAAAGAAAGAAAGAAAGAAAGAAAGAAAGAAAGAAAGAAAGAAAGAAAGAAAGAAAGAGTGGCACCTGTGTGGCTCAGTTAGTTAAGCTTCTGCCTTAGGGTCAGATCATGATCCAGGTCCCAAGGAAGGCTCCCTGTTCAGCAGGGAACCGGCTTCTCCCTCACCCTCTGCCCCTCTAGCACAGGTTTTTCACTCCTCTCTCTCTCAAATAAATAAATAGCATCTTTGAAAAATAAACAGACAAACCCAGAGGGAAGAGAAATCTCCCATGTAGAAGATTTTCAAACGATATGGGCATACATTCTACCCTCAAGTTCCTGAGCATAGCTTCCCAATCTTATGTGTGCAATACACATAGTAACTTCCTTCTACAAAATATAATATGAAAAACTTAAAATAATAATGATAATATAATAATAATAATAGAATAATAAAGAATCACTTTACTACAGAGAAACCTGACAAACACTACCTCAGAAAGATGATCAGATCGATACCAAGACTGATAAATCATGTTGATTCTATCTATCCTTTATATGATATAATGAAAATGGCAGTATATCTCTGTATATACTCCACAAAAACAGTTCAATCATGAGATAAACAACAGACATGTCCCAACTGAGGAAAATTTTACAAAATACTCTACTTCTCAAAGTGTTCCAGTTCAACAACAACAAGGAAAGGCTGAAAGACTGTCACTATCCAGAGCCTAAGAAAACATGAGGACAAATGGAGGGTGGTATGAGGGATGGTGATTTAGCAAAAACTAAGGAAATCTGAATAAAGTATGGTCTTAGGTTATTGCGAAAATTTTAATATTGATTCATTAGCTAATATTTGTACCATACTGATATAAGATATCAATACTTGGAGAAATTGATGCAAGTGCATGAGAATTCTCTGTACTATCTTCTCAATTTCCCTATGAAGCTTTGTTTTCTTTCTAAGAAATAAGATTTAATTTGAAAATTGACTTAAATGAATCAGGCTCCAGTGTGAAGACATTTTAAGAATCGTTGAATTATCTTTTGCCTTATTCTTAAAAAGTTCCTTCGATGGGAACAAAGTAAGAATTTTATATCAGAAGGAAAGAAAAACACTTATGAACACGCATAATGCCTTCTCAACCTGAAAAGCAGTAAAGGATAATAAATAGCAAAAATCAGATAAAAATACTTCTATTATAATAGACACCATATTGCAAGTGCATTTAAAATTAGCAATGTATAACTTTTATTTCCTTGACATTTGACTTCCAAAGAGTTCATAGTGTTTCAGTGTCAGTTGAAACAGGGGAAGAATCGCTGGGAAGAATCCTTCACATAATAATAGGACCATTGGTATTAATGTCTCTCAATTATTTCCAAATCCATAAAGATGCATTTCCTTATGAGTGACTGAGCTGTGAAGAAAGAGATGAGAAACCCTCATCCCTTTGAATTACTTGTGTCAGAATATTTTAACCATAGTATTATGGATAGTAAATTATCCTGGAAACAGGAAATATGTCTCAGAGTGGAATCTGAGCAATCAGATGGGGAGATAAAAATGCTTTAACTCGCTCCTGCACTTTTAAAGACAAAGGAGAACTTTTCTATGTACAAAGTCAGTTGTCAAGATAGCCTTAGGGAATAAGAATCTGCAGCATGGAATCCTGCTGCACAGCTGGGACGCCAATGCCCCATGTCTTCCTGATCTCAAATCCCTGGGCCTGTCCCCCAACACAGGTAGCCACGCTGAGGTCATTTGCAATTTCTCTCTTAGGAGCTCCAGGGAGAGCGGCATGAGCTAGATAGGATGGGACGGGTTGCGTGGAGGCCGAGAACTTTATGGCCATTCTACTTTAAGTTCAGTATTAGCACAAGTCCAGCAATCCCAGGCCCCTGTGAAGAAGAGCTGAAATTTGCATTACTTCAGTTACTGTAAAAAAACAAAGTTTACAGCTTAATGTCTTAGAAAGCCCCACAATAGAATAAAAACTGAGCCTAAGCAAAGAGCTGGAAACCCCAATTAGAATGAGAAGAGAGGGATCCCTGGGTGGCCCAGCAGTTTGGCACCTGCCTTTGGCCCAGGGCGCGATCCGGGAGACCCGGGACTACTCCCGCTGCATGGAGTCTGCTTCTCCCTCTGCCTATGTCTCTGCCTCTCTCTCTCTCTCTCTGTGACTATCATAAATAAATAAAAATTTAAAAAAAGTTTTAGAATGAGAAGAGAGCTCAATGCCCTTGAAGGCCGCATATCAAAATGTAAACAGAACTTGAGGAATTCCTCCAGCCCTTCTGGAGGTCCCCAAGACCAGCCCTTAAATCTAATCTAAAACCCTCTTCAGGGTCCAAGTCCCTGTTCCGCTGTGTGGCATATACTTGAACCCATGCTCGAGTTTGTAAAACAACCCTCGTGTGTTTGCATCGGTGTCGGCTCCTTAGTGGTTTCTTGGATTCGCCATCTTGGGCACAACACCCCCATGACCCCTCCCCACCTGGACTGACCCCCTGTCCCCTCCCACCCATGCTGACCCTCAGTCACGTCCCTGTCCACAACAGCTCAGCACAGGCTCTCACAGTTCCACAGGCACGGTGGGCACTCCCGCCCTCCCCAGCCTCCCAGGGGAAGGAAGGAGGTTTTGGCAGGACACACTACCATGGTGGCCCCAGGGCTCCCTGCCCAGGAGAGCACCTGGTGACAGGTCGGGGTCTGTGTCCCTGATGCCAGCTCCTCCACCCGGTTTTCCCACAGGAAACGAAGGAGGAGGCCCTGGTCTCCTCCAGGGACATCATGCAGGTGGACCTGGACGTCAACAGGACGTTCAGCAGTCACATCATATTTTGGAACTACTACGGGGTAGGGTGAGGTTGAGGGTCCAGGGGGGATCAGGACCCAGGGGAGAACCGGGGCATTCCGGGTAGGGAAAACGGGTCTTCTGAGGCGGGGGGCAGAACAGCAGCCAACAACACATCGCTCCATGGTAGGGTGTTGGGGATGACCTCTGTGCCCCCACACCCAGGGCCTCGGGGATGAGGAGGCCACCAGGATGGGGCCTCCAGGGGTTGCCATGGGAGCTGAACCCCAAAGGGGTGAGGGACGACCCCCTGAGAAGCAGGGGATGGGGTCGGGACATCGGGGGAAGGAACCGAACCTGGGTGCCAGGCAGAATGGCCACGGCGGGAGCAGGACACACTTCTATCCCATGAGGGTCGAACGGGTCAGAGTGACACCCACTCTCGGTGCTTTACATGTTTCTAAGTTCTATGCATTTTATTTGAGACAATTTGCAATTTGAAAACACACATAGTATGATGAACCCCAGATAATGCCCTGGTCCAGCCAGGTCCGTTCACTGACCACACCCGACCCCAGGGGCAGGTGTCACAGCAAACCCCAGACTGGAGTCTCCTTTAAGTGTAGACTACTCCTTGTGCATCTTAGAGGAAGGGGATGCCCTGTGTCCGCAGGCCCCCCACGACATCTCCCTCATTCCCCACTGCCACTCCATCCACCTACATCATCATCCTCAATGGCATCCCACCTACACCATCCCCCTCAAACCCACACAGCCCTACATAATCCCCACCCACTCTATACGACAACACCATCCCCCCTACACCATCCCCCACACTCCACCACCATCATACCCCTGCCCCCACACGATCCACCCCCACACCATCAGCGCCCAGCAAGGACCCGGTGCAGGTGCACCCTGTGGGATATGCTCAGCCTCCCAGGGTTTCTCTGGATACCCTACTCTCTTCAGAAGCCTGTGTGTCCCATAGAGTACCCAGGAGTTGCAGGGAGGAGGGAAGACAGGGAGCCCCAGACAGGGTTTGTGCAGGTGAGTGGTGCAGAGGAAGCACTGTGCCCTGCCTCTGCCCACTGGCCATCCTGGAGGGCGGCACACCCTGCACAGGACACCAGCCCCTAACCCAGGGGGATCAGGACTGGCCTGGCCCCGGGCTCTGTGAGGGTGCGTGTGATTTGAGCCCCCGCCCCAGGCCCAACAAAAAGACTAATGGGATCCAGCCCCCCATAGCCCTGTCCAGGCCTGGATTCTGGCCCCATGCTGAACGAGCCCTCTCACAGCTTTATGTGGCCTCCTGGGCCCTTGGCATGCCCCACAGATACAGGTCATTGAGCTAGAGCAGCCCTGGGGATCCCGGGACACCAAAGGTTGGGGAGAGCAGAGGTAGGCTGGTGGGCCCCACCCACACCCACACCAGGAGGCAGGTTCTTCCAGTTGCTGGGGCCCCAGGGGCCCCGAGGCTAGGGTCCAGCTGCCCTGCAGGGACCCAGCTAGGAACCCATGAGCTACAGGTCAAGGTCAGCTCTGCTGTCCTCAGAACCATCTCTAAGGCTGAAACCTCAGGATACACGCCCCCACCCAGAGTCCACACATGCTCCCAGGTGCGGGACTCCAGCACTCGCATCGCCACCCATGTGATTCTTGCCCTCTCCTAAAGGACAGAATGGTCTCCTTCCCCAGGGGAAGGCGCGCACCCTGAGCTCTGAGCCCATTTGCTGTAGAATATCAATAAATTGTTGTGATGTGAAAATGCACAGCCAGCGTGTTTCTGTGTCTCCCAGAACTCTGTGCACGGGGCATGGAGAGACCCACAGAGAGGAGGAGGGGGCAACAACCAGGCCCCAAATAGCCCCTGCTTGGGCACTGCAAGGCACACACAGTTGACGTACCCACGTGCCTTCCAGGGGTGGCCAGACACCAGGGTCATGACCCCACAGACTATACTGGGACTCGGCCTGTGCCCCATGGGCCAGGAGGGCCTGGGACAGAGTGACAGCCAGGGAGCCTCAGGTCACCAGGGTCTGTGTAAAGCGACCTGGGAGGTCTGTGCTCCCTCTGTCAAGGGGCCTGGGGCTGGCTGGTTTCTGGGGCACTTCCTGCCATCCCCGCATCTCTGTGCCTGTGTGCCTGGGGAACAGAGGGCCTGCGAGGCGGTCAGTGGGACCCAGGAAGGGATGTCAGGACAGCAGGCCCTTGTGTTGTGCCCAAGATTGCAAATACAAGAAACCACAGATGAGCCGACACCGATGAAAACTCCCGAGGATATCTTTACAAGCTGGAGCTTGAGTCAAAGTGCACCCGACACAGCGGAGCAGGGATTTAGACCCTGAGACTAAGAGGCGTAGCAGCTTTATAGGGGCCAGTGGCCCTTGGGATACACAGAAAGTTGCACAGTCATGTCGGTCCACATGCAGGTGGCCGATTGAAATCCACCTTACCTTATGGGATCCACTTGACCTGTCATATTACTTTGGTCAGAAACGGCCCGCAGTTTTGGCGGGCACAAAGCAGGGTTACATTCTTATGAGCAGATTTCTGATTAGGGTGTGCCGAGTGGCTTGACTGGTTTGGGGCAGCGCCTTAAGACATAAGCAGGTCATGTGGGGGTCATAGGGGAGGTGGCGGGTGTAGCACTAAATAGAATCAGTCCTGCTCTGCTTGTCCAGGGGTAGGGGATTTTTGTTAAATTTCCTGGGTCCCACACTTGCAGCTCATGCACCTGGGCCACCCTCACCAGGTGGACTCACTGTGCACACCTTGTGGTGTTGGATCTCTCACACCAACATGTAGAGGGCACCCTCCTCGCCCTAGTGAGTAGGGGTTGGGTGAGCATGGGGCTCACCACAAGGCCAGGCAGCACAGGGTACCGAGGAACCACAGCCCCATCACCACCCCTACTCCAGCTCCATGGCTCCCCGTAATGTGCACCCGGCTCCTCTGAGATCCCCCCAGGGTGGCCCCGTGGTCTGGCTCCCTGCTGGAGAGGCATGGGGGGGAAGAGAAGCAGCCGGGGCACAGTGGGACCCACTGCCGGACATAGGAATGTGGCGGAGCCAGACCTTCCGGCTCACCTGACCCTCCAGTGGGAAGTCACTGCACGAGCGAGCCTTGGGTCAGCCAGGAGAGCCCAGCAAGCCGCCCAGTGGCAGCACCAGAAAAGATGTTGTGCCAACCATATCGGTGTTTGGTTACCCAGCCAGAGGGTCAGATAGCTGCACATGATAGCTGCATGTAATAGACACACACGACCCAAAACGAACAAAAGTCAGAATCCCCCAATGTTGTCAAACAGCAGGTGGATGCTTACATACACGATGGTGTGGTCCCCAATAGGATACATGGAAGACGCTATAAGGTATAATTGCAGAGGTGCTGGAGGCACGGAGATGTGCCTGCTGGGTTCCAAAAAGGAGCACAGAGGGGCAGGAAGCATCCTACGGAGGGGGGGGCATGATGAGCATGTGCTTTGGCTAAGGTCATGATCCCGGGGTCCTGGGGAATCATGTCCCACATCAGGCTCCCTGCATGGAGCCTCATTTTCCCTCTGACTATACCTCTGCCTCTCTGTGTCTCTCATGAATACATAAATAAAATCTTTAAAAAAGACAAAAGATAAAAAGATGAGAAAGGACCCAAATAAAATCACAAATGAGAAAAGAGAAATAACAACCAACACTACAGAAATACAAATGATAATAAGAGAATATGATGAAAAATTCTATGCCAGAAACCTAGAACCTGGAAGAAATTGATCAATTCCTAGATATACATATATATATATATACACACACAGAAATGAAAAATGAAGAAATAAGAAATTTGAACAGACAGATAACCAGCAAAGAAATTGAATCAGCAATCAGGGATCTCCCAACAGGAGACATTTAGATCAATAGAACAGAATGGAAAGCTAAAACAAGATACAAACATGTATCTATTTTCCAAAAATGGACAACAAGGCAGGAAGGAATATCCAATGGCACAAAGACAGTCTCTTCAACAAACCCTAACCCTGACCCCAGGATAAGAACAAATGGTGTTTGGAAAACCAGGCAGCCACATGCAGAAGAATGAAACTGGACCACTTTCTTACACCATATATATAAAAAATAAATTCAAAATGGATGAAAGACCTAAATGTGAGACCTGAAACCATACAAAGAAGAAAAGATAGGCAGCAACATCTTTGACATTGGCCATTGGATGTTCTTTCTAGATATGCCTCTGAGGTGAGGGAAACAAAAGCAAACATCCTATTGGGACTTCATCAAATTGAAAAGCTTCTGCAAAGTGAAGGAAACAACCAACGCTAAAAGGCAACATACAGGAGGAGAGGCAAGATGGCGGAAGAGTAGGGTCCCCAAGTCACCTATCCCTACCAAATTACCTAGATAACCTTCACGTCATCCTGAAAATCTACGAATTCGGCCTGAGATTTAAACAGAGACCAGATCTAATGCTACAGTGAAAAAAGTTTCTGCAACTATCAAGGTAGGAAGATGGGAAAAAGAAATAAAGAAACAAAAGGCATCCAAGGGGGATGGGCCCCATGAGGAGCCGAGCTAAGGCCAGGCCGAGTGCCCCTGGGTCAGGAGAGCTCTGTCCCAGAGAATCAGGAACTGCACCAATCTTCCAGGGTGGAATGGGCCTGCAGGGATTCAGAGCAGGACCCCAGGAGGGCGGGGATACCCTCGGGCTCCATGGAACACTAACAGACACCTGCACTCCCAAGAGAGTGCATCGAGCTCCTGAAGGGCTGCAGGGCACATGCATGACCCAGGAGCAGCTCTGAGGGGCTCGGGCGGTGGCTCTCTGTGGAGAGGGCTGCGGGTCCCTCTGAGGAAAACAGAGACAAACAACTAAAAGACCAGGAGACAGATTAAGGGAAAAAAACGACAGCCTGAGAAAGAAAAACCTACGTGAAATTTGGGTTCCCAAGGGTGCTGAAATGGACAGAGGGCCAGAATATGTATTGGTACAAATCATAGCTGAAAATTTTCCTAATCTGTGAAGGGAAACAGGCATTCAGATCCAGGAAATAGGAGATCTCCCCCGAAATCAATAAAACCTGTCCAACACCTCGACATTTAATAGTGAAGCTTGCAAATTCCAAAGATAAAGAGAAGATCCTTAAAGCAGCAAAAGACAAAAAAATCCTGACCTTTATGGGGAGGAGCATTAGGGTAACAGCAGACGTCTCCACAGCGACCGGGCTGTATAGAAGAGACTCATATTAGACAGAAGGACACGTACAATCTGAGAATAATGGGTTGGTGAAACATTTACCATTCAAATGGTCCTCAAAAGAAAGCAGGGGTAGCCATCCTTATATCAGGTAAACTAAAATTTACCCCGAAGATTGTAGTGAGAGATGAAGACGGACACTAAATCATACTTAAAGGATCTATCCAACAAGACGACTTAACAATCCTCAATATAAATGCCCCGAATGTGGGAGCTGCCAAATATTTAAACCAATTAATAATGAAAGTGAAGAAATATTTAGATAATTATTATCTTATACTTGGTGACTTCAATCTAGCTATTTCTACCCTCGGTAGGTCTTCTAAGCACAACATCTCCAAAGAAACGAGAGCTTTAAATGATAAACTGGAGCAGATAGATTTCACAGAAATCTATAGAACTTTACATCCAAACTGAACTATTGAATAAACGTTCTTCTCAAGTTCACATGGAACTTTCTCCAGAATCGACCACATACTGGGTCACAAATCACATCTAAACCGATACCAAAAGATTCAGATCATCCCCTGCATATTCTCAGACCATATGCCTTGAAATTAGAACTAAATCACAACAAGAAGTTTGGAAGGACTTCAAACACGTGGAGGTTAAGGACCATCCTACTAAAAGATGAAAGGGTCAACCAGGGGATCCCTGGGTGGCGCAGCGGTTTGGCGCCTGCCTTTGGCCCAGGGCGCGATCCTGGAGACCCAGGATCGAATCCCACATCAGGCTCCCGGTGCATGGAGCCTGCTTCTCCCTCTGCCTGTGTCTCTGCCTCTCTCTCTCTCTGTGACTATCATAAATAAATAAAAATTAAAAAAAAAATAAAAATAAAAAAAAAGAAAGGGTCAACCAGGAAATTGAGCAACAATTAAAAAGTTTCATGGAAACTAATGAGAATGAAGATACAACCATTCAAAATCTTTGGGATGCAGCACAAGCAGTCCTAAGGGGGAAATACATCACAATACAAGCATCCATTCAAAAACTGGAAAGATCTCAAATACAAAAGCTAACCTTACTCATAAAGCAGCTAGAGAAAAAAACAGCAGATAGATCCTACAGCCAAAAGAATAAGAGAGTTAATTAAAATTCGAGCAGATCTCAAAGGAAATCGAGACCAGAAGAAATGTGGAACAGATCAACAAAACCAGGAGTTGGTTCTATGAAAGAATTAATACCATACATAAAACATTAGCCAGTCTTATTAAAAAGAAGAGAGAGAAGACTCAAATTAATAAAATCATGAATGAAAAAAAAATAAAATAAAATCATGAATGAGAAAGGAGAGATCACTACCAACACCAAGAAAATATAAACGATTTTAAAAACATATTATGAACAGCTATACGGAAATAAATTACACAATGTAGAAGAAATGGACGCATTCCCGGAAAGCCACAAACTACCAAACTGGAACAGGAAGACATAGAAAACCTGAACAGACCAATAACCAGAGAGGAAATTGAAGCAGTCATCCAAAACCTCCCAAGACACAAAAGTCCAGGGCCAGATGGCTTCCCAGGGGAATTCTATCAAACGTTTAAAGAAGAAACCATACCTCTCCTACTAAAGTTGTTTGGAAAATAGAAAGAGATGGAGTCCTTCCAAATTAGTTCTATGAAGCTAGAATCACCTTAACTCCAAAACCAGACAAAGACCCCACCAAAAAGCAGAATACAGACCAATAGCCCTGATGAACATGGATGCAAAAATTCTCAACAAGATACTAGCCAATAGGATCCAACAATACATTAAGAAAATTATTCACCATGACCAAGTAGGATTTATCCCTGGGACATAAGGCTGGTTCAACACTCGTAAAAAAATCAATGTGATTCACCATATCAGCAAGAGAAAAACCAAGAAACATATGATCCTCTCATTAGATGCAGAGAAAGCATTTGACAAAATAGGGCATCCATTCCTGATCAAAACACTTCAGAGCGTAGGGATAGAGGGAATAATCCTCGACATCTTAAAAGCCTTCTAGGAAAAGTCCACAGCAAATATCATTCTCAATGGGCAGGACTTGGAGCCTTTCCCCTAAGATCAGGAACAAGACAGGGATGTCCACTCTAGCCACTCCTATTCAACATAGTACTGGAAGTCCTAGCCTCAGCAATCAGACAACAAAAAGACATTAAAGGCATTCAAGTTGGCCAAAAAGTAGTCAAACTCTCCCTCTTCACCGACGACATGATACTCTACCTAGAAAACACAAAACCCTCCCCCCAGGATTGCTAGAACTCATACAGCAATTTGGTAGCGTTGCAGGATACAAAATCAATGCCCAGAAATCAATGGCATTTCTATACAATAACAATGAGACTGAAGAAAGAGAAACTAAGGAGTCAATCTCATTTACAATTGCACCCAAAAGAATAAGATACCTAGGAATAAACCTAACCAAGGAGGTAAATGATCTATACCCTAAAAACTATAGAACTTCTGAAAGAAATTGAGGAAGACACCAAGAGATGGAAAAATATTCCATGCTCATGGAATGGCAGAATTAATATTGTGAAAATGTCAATGTTACCCAGGCCATGTTCACATTTAATGCAATCCCTATCAAAGTACCATGAAATTTCTTCAGAGAGTTAGAACAATTTATTTTAAGATTTGTGTGGAAACAGAAAAGACCCCGAATAGCCAAGGGGATTTTAAAAAGAAAACCATATCTGGGGGCATCACAATGCCAGATTTCAGGTTGTACAACAAAGCTGTGTTCACCAAGACAGTGTGGTACTGGCACAAAAGTAGACACATAAATCAATAGAACAGAATAGAGAACCCAGAAGTGGACCCCGAATTTTATGGTCAATTCATATTTGATAAAGGAAGAAAGACTATCCATTGGAAGAAAGACAGTCTCTTCAATAAATGGTGCTGGGAAAATGGATATCCACATGCAGAAGGATGAAACTAGACCACTCTCTTTCACCATACACAAAGATAAACTCAAAATGGATAAAAGATCTAAATGTGAGACAAGAGTCCATCAAAATCCTAGAGGAGAACACAGGCAACACCTTTTTGAACTTGGCCGCAGTAACTTCGCAAGATACATCCACGAATGCAAAAGAAACAAAAGCAAAAATGAGCTACTGTGACTTCATCAAGATAAGAAGCTTTTGCACAGCAAAGGATACAGTCAACAAAACTAAAAGACAACTTACAGAATGGGAGAATATATTTGCAAATGACGTATGAGATAAAGGGCTAGTTTCCAAGATCTATAAAGAACTTATTAAACTCAACACCAAAGAAACAAACAATTCAATCATGAAATGGGCAAAAGGCATGAAGAGAAATCTCACAGAGGAAGACATTGACATGGCCAACATGCACATGAAAAAATGCTCTGCATCACTTGCCATCAGGGAAATACAAACCAAAACCACAATGAGATACCACCTCACACAGGTGAGCATGGGGAAAATTAACAAGGCAGAAAACCACAAATGTTGGAGAGGATGCGGAGAAAAGGGAACCCTCTTACACTGTTGGTGGGAATGTGATCTGGTGCAGCCACTCTGGAAAACTGAGTGGAGGTTCCTCAAAGAGTTAAAAATAGACCTGCCCTACAACCCAGCAATGGCACAGTTGGGGATTTACCTCAAAGATTGAGATGCAATGAAACGCCGGGACACCTGCACCCTGATGTTTATGACAGCAATGTCCACAATAGCCAAAATGTGGAAGGAGGCTTGGTGTCCATCGAAAGATGAATGCATAAAGATGATGTGGTTTATGTATACAATGGAATATTACTCAGCCATTAAAAACGACAAATACCCACCATTTGCTTCAACGTGGATGAAACTGGAGGGTATTACACTGAGTGAAGTATGTCAATCAGAGAAGGACAAATAGTGTATGTTCTCATTCATTTGGGGAATATAAATAATAGTGAAAGGGAATATAAGGGACGGGAGAAGAATTGTGTGGGAAATATCAGAATTGGAGACAGAACATAAAGACATCTAACTCTGGGAAACGAACTAGGGGTGGTAGAAGGGTAGGAGGGTGGGTGGTGGGGAGAATGGTGATGGACACTGAGGGGAGCACTTGATGGGATGAGCACTGGGCGTTCTTATGTATGTTGGTAAATTGAACACAAATAAAAAATTAATTTATTAAAAAAATGTTTCATGGAAACTAATGAGAATGAAGATACAACTGTTCAAAATCTTTGGGATGCAGCACAAGCAGTCCTACGGGCGAAATACATCACAATAGAAGCCTCCATTCAAAAACTGTAAAGAACTCGAATACAAAGGTAACCTTACACATAAACTAGCTAGGGAAAAAAACAGCAGATAAATCCTACACCCAGCAGAGAAAGAGAGTTATTTAAGATTCGAGCGGAACTCAACGAAATCGAGACCAGAAGAACTGTAGAACAGATCGACAAAACCAGGAGTTGCTTCTTTGAAAAGAATAAGATACAAAAACCATTAGCCAGACTTATTAAAAAGAAGAGAGAGAAGATTCAAATAAATAAAATCATGAATGAGAAAGGAGAGATCACTACCAACACCAAGGAAATACAAACGATTTTAAAAACATATTATGAACAGCCATACGCCAATAAATTAGGCAATCTAGAAGGAATGGACGCATTCCTGGAAAGCCAGAAACTGCCAAAACTGGAAAAGGAAGAAACAGAAAACCTGAACAGGCCAATAAGAAGAGAGGAAATTCAAGCAGTCATACAAAACCTCCCAAGACACAAAAGACCAGGGCCAGATGGCTTCCCAGGGGAATTCTATCAAACGTTTAAAGAAGAAACCATACCTCTCCTACTATTACTCAGCTATTAGAAATGACAAATACCCACCATTTGCTTCAACGTGGATGGAACTGGAGGGTATTATGCTGAGTGAAGCAAGTCAGTCGGAGAAGGACAAACATTATATGTTCTCATTCATTTGGGGAATATAAATAATAGTGAAAGGGAAAAGAAGGGAAGGGGGAAGAAATGTGTGGGAAATATCAGAAAGGGAGACAGAACGTAAAGACTGCTAACTCTGGGAAACGAACTAGGGGTGGTAGAAGGGGAGGAGGGCGGGGGGTGGGAGTGAATGGGTGACGGGCACTGGGTGTTATTCTGTATGTTAGTAAATTGAACACCAATAAAAAAATAAAAAATAAAAAATAAAAAAAAATAAAGTTGTTTGGAAAGATAGAAAGAGATGGAGTACTTCCAAATTCGTTCCATGAGGCCAGCATCACCTTAATTTCAAAACCAGACAAAGACCCCACCAAAAAGGAAAATACAGACCAATAGCCCTGATGAACATGGATGCAAAAATTCTCAACAAGATACTAGCCAATAGGAGCCAACAGTACATTAAGAAAATTATTCCCCATGAAATAGTAGGATTTATCCCAGGGACACAAGGCTGATTCAACACTCGTCAAACAAACAATGTGATTCATCATATCGGCAAGAGAAAAACCAAGAAGCATATGATCCTCCCATTAGATGCAGAGAAAGCATTTGACAAAATAGAGCATTCATTGCTGATGGAAACCCTTCAGAGCATAGGGATATCGGGAACATTCCTCGACATCTTAAAAGCCATCTACGAAAAGCCCACAACAAATATCATTCTCAATGGGGAAGCACTGGAAGCCTTTCCCCTAAGATAAGGAACAAGACAAGGATGTCCACTCTCACCACTCCTATTCAAAATAGTACTGGAAGTCCTAGTCTCAGCAATCAGACAAAAAAAGACATGAAAGGCATTCAAATTGGCCAAAAAGTAGTCAAACTCTCCCTCTTCACCGATGACATGATACTCTACCTAGAAAACACAAAAGCCTCCATGCCAAGATTGCTAGAACTCATACAGCAATTTGGTAGCATTGCAGGATACAAAATCAATGCCCAGAAATCAATGGCATTTCTATACACTAACAATGAGTCTGAAGAAAGAGAAATTAAGGAGTCAATCTCATTTACAATTGCAACCAAAAGCATAAGATACCTAGGAATAAACCTAACCAAGGAGGTAAAGATCGAAACCATAAACACTATAGAACGCTTCGGAAAGAAATTGAGGAAGACACAAAGAGTTGGAAATATATACCATGCTCATGGATTGGCAGAATTAATATTGTGAAAATGTCGTGTAACGCAGGGCAATGTACACGCTTAATGCAATCCCTATCAAAATACTATGGACTTTCTTTGGAGAGTTAGAACAAATTATTTCAAGATTTGTGTGGAATTAGAAAAGACCCCGAATAGCCAGGGGGATTTTAAAAAAGAAAACCATACCTGGGGGCAACACAATGCCAGATTTCAGGTTGTACTACAAAACTGTGGTCATCAGGGCAGTGTGGAACTGGCACAAAAACAGACACATATCAATGGAACAGAATAGAGAACCCAGAAGTGGACCTTGAACTTTATGGTCAACTAATAATCGATAAAAGAGGAAAGACTATGCATTGGAAGAAAGACAATCTCTTCAATAGATGGTGGTAGGAAAATTGGACATCCACATGCAGAAGAATGAAACTAGACCACTCTCTTTCACCATACACAAAGATAAACTCAAAATGGATAAAAGATCTAAATGTGAGACAAGAGTCCATCAAAATCCTAGAGGAGAACACAGGCAACACCCTTTTTGAACTCGGCCTCAGTAAATTCTTGCAAGATTCATCCACAAAGGCAAAAGAAACAAAAGCAAAAATCAACTATTGTTACTTCATCAAGATAAGAAGCTTTTGCACAGCATAAATACAGTCAACAAAACTAAAAGACAACTTACAGAATGGGAGAAGATATTTGCAAATGACGTATCAGATAAAGGGCTAGTTTCCTAGATCTATAAAAAATTCTTAAAATCAACACCAAAGAAACAAACAATCCAATCATGAAATGGTCAAAAGACATGAACAGAAATCTCACAGACGAAGACATAGACATGGCCAACATGCACATGAGAAAATGCTGTGCATCACTTGCCTCAGGGAAATACAAATCAAAACTACAATGAGATACCACCTCACACCAGTGAGCATGGGGAAAATGAACAAGGCAGGAAACCACAAATGTTGGAGAGGATGCGGAGAAAAGGGAACCCTCTTACACTGTTGGTAGGAATGTGATCTGGTGCAGCCACTCTGGAAAACTGTGTGGAGGTTCCTCAAAGAGTTAAAAATAGACCTGCCCTATGACCCAGCAATTGCACTCTTGGGGATTTACCCAAAATATTCACATGCAATGAAATGTCGGGACACCTGCACCCCAATGTTTTTAGCAAGAATGTCCATAATACCGAAACTGTGGATGGAGCCATGGTGTCCATCGAAAGATGAATGGATAAAGAAGATGTGGTTTTTGTATACAATGGAATATTACTCAGCCATTAGAAACAACAAATACCCACCATTTGCTTCTACGTGGATGGAACTGGAGGGTATTATGCTAAGTGAAGTAAGTCAATCGGAGAAGGATAAACGTATGTTCTCATTCAAATAGTTAATATAAATAACAGTGAATGGGAATATAAGGGAATGGAGAAGAAACGTGTGGGAAATATCAGAAAGGGAGACAGAACATAAAGACTCCTAACTCTGAAAAAGGAACAAGGGATGCTGGAAGGGGAGGAGGGCGGGGGGTGCGGGTGAATGGGTGAAGGACACTGAGGGGGTCCCTTGCCGGGATGACCACTGGGTGTTATTCTGTTGTTTGGTAAATTGAACACCAATAAAAAATAAATTTATTTGAAAAAAAAGTTAAAACAACTAAATACTGATGCTGCCAACATGGGAGTACGTAAATCTAGAAACCAATTAACAACACACATACAGGAACTCACTGATAATAATACAATGACAGGGGATTTTAAAACCTACCCAGTAATGGCAATGTACCGATCGTCTATGCAGAAAATCAACAGGGGAACAATAGTCTTGACACACTGGACCACAGGGACTCAACAGATATAGTCTGAACATTTCTTCCTAAAGCAGAATACACATTCCTTTCAAGTGCACATGGGACATTCTCCAGAACAGATCATATCATGGCCCACAAATCAGCCCTCAACAGGTACAACAGGTAGAAGAAGGGTGATATCACACCCTGTACATTTTCAGACCATGACTCTATGAAACTCGAAGTCGACAGTAAGAAAAAAATTGGACAGACCAAAAATACGTGGAGATTATGAACATCCTACTAGAGAATGAATGGAGCAACCAGGAAATTAAAGATCAAATTTAAAACAAATGAAAATGAAAACGTTTCTCCAAACCTCTGGGATGTTGCAAAGGCAATCCTAAGAGGGAAATACATAGCAATCCAGGCCTATCTCAAGAAACAAGAAGTCTCCAATACACAACCTAACCCTACGCCCAATAGGCTGGAAAAGGAATAGCAAACAAAGCCTAAAGCCTACAGAAGAAGGGAAAAAATAAAGACGAGAGAAGAAATAAACAATGCAGAAAAAAACAAAACAGTAGAATGGAATAATGAAACTAAGAGCTGGTTCTTCAAAATAATTAATAAAATGGATCAAGCCTTAGCCAGCCTTATCAACGAGAAAAGAGAAAAGACCTAAATAAATAAAATCACAAATGAGAGAAGAGAGATCACAATCAACACCAGAAAAATTAGACAATTATAAGGGAATACTATGAAAGATGATATGCTAACAAACTGGGAGTCCTGGAAGAAATGGACAAATCCTTAGAAATGTGCAAACGAGCAAAACTGAAATAGAAAAAATAGAAAATATGAACACACCCATAACTAGCAAAGAAATTGAATCAGCAAGTCACCTGGGTGCCTCAGTGTTTTAGCATCTGCTTTGGCTCATGTCATGATCCTGGGGGAATCACGCCCCACATCAGGCTCCCCACATGGTGCCTCATTTTCCCTCTGCGGATAACTCTGACTCTCTGTGTCTCTCATGAATACATAAATAAAGGTGCAGCCACTGTGGAAAACAGTCTGGAGGGTCCTCGAGAAGTTAAAAATAGGGGATCCCTGGGTGCACAGTGGTTTGGCGCCTGCCTTTCGCCCAGGGCCTGATCCTGGAGACCCGGGATCGAATCCCACGTCGGGATCCCGGGGCATGTAGCCTGCTTCTCCCTCTATCTGTGTCTCTGCCTCTCCCTCTATCATAAAAAAAATTTTTTTAAAAAGAAGTTAAAAATAGAGCTACCCTACGATTCCAAAATTGCACAGCTAGGTATTTACCCCGAGGATACAAAAGCAGTTTAGTAGATTTGAAGAGGAACACGCAGCCAAGTGTTGGTAGAAGCATTATCAACAATAGCAAAACTGTGTATACACCACAGATGTCCAACGACAGATGAATGGGCAGAGACGATGTGGTAAATATACACACTGCGACATCACTCGGTCATCAGGAAAGATGAAATGAAGCCATTTACAATGATGTGCGAGAAGTGGAAGACACTTATGCTAAATGAACTCAGTCAGAGAAAGACAGATACCAACTACCATACAATTTCATTCACATGTGAATTTTAAGAAACCAAACAAACTGGCAAAGGGGCAGAGGGGGGCATGAGAGAAGCAAACAAAAAAAAAACCACACTCTTAGTCACAGAGAATAAAGTAATCAATACCAGAGGAAGGGGGGGGGATGGGGAATCAGGGGATGGGGATAGTGGAGGTCACCTCTGACCAGTACCAGGCGTTGTATTCAAGGGTTGAATCACTATGTGGTAAACCTGAAACTATATCATACTGTGTTTACAAAGAGGAATTCAAGTAAAACTTTAAAATAATAATTGGTAGTATAGAGGAAACATGTGCGCACAAGAGATAAAATCAGAAAGGCAACTGAAAATCCAAACAGTCTTTAGAGTCACAAATCCCCTCCTTAGCTCAGCTCAGGAGAAGCCTGCCATGCCTATTCTCACCCCAGCAGAAGCCTGGATTTTAATTCTCTGGGGAGGCCACTGACTTGGTGGCGTCAGGCTATCTTTGAACCTGAAACCTAAATAGAGGGCATAAAACTAAACTATCCAAGATGCTAGGATTCCCAGTGCAGGCACATGCCAAGACCCAAACTCTAACCATACACAGACATAACCCTAACCATACACTTAAGCCTAATGTTAAGGTCATCCTTAAACAAGAACTATCACTAATCAAAAACCAAACACAAACCCCAAGACCGAAACACATTGACTGAACCTTCCTGCCAGCCCTCACCCTAACTCCTAAACCTATTCTAAACCCTTAACTCTGACCCTTACCTTAAATCTAACCCTAACCTTAACCTCTAACCCTAACCTTATCTTAATGTACTCAAATCCTAATCCTAACCTTAACCTGTACACTAACCCTAACCCTCTAATACTAATCCTATCTCATACCCCAAACTGTACACTAAACTGTACCCTAAAACTAATCCCTAACACACTGCCTAACCCTCTTACCCTTTTCCAAAACCGTACCCTGACCCTGACCTGCCCCTAACCCTAACCCCTAAACAAACACTAAACCTAACCCTAGCCCTAACCCCTATCCTAAACCTAACCCTCACCCTAACCCTAAACCTAGCCTACCTTTAACTCTAACCCCTAACCCTAAACACTAACACTAACTCACACCCTAACTTGTAACCCTAACTGCAAATCTAGCCCAACCTTATTCTAACCATAACCCAAACCCCAACTCCTAATCTCCTGCCCTAATCACTAAAGTCTAAACCCTAACCCTAACTCTAACTCCTGTCCCTAACCCAAACCCCCATCTTAACTCCTAACCACTTAACCTTACCCTTATCCCTCACCCTAACCTCTAATCCATAACCATAAGCATAATGACTAACCCCTAACATGACTAACCCCTAGGCCTAACCACAAACTGCCTCCCCTCCCCTGACCGTACCATTCATTCTACCCATTCACTTACCCTATGGTTTTGAGGAGTCCCTTCTGACATGGACGAGGCCCACAATGGCGCCTCCAGTGTCCTCCAGGGGGTCCTGAGGACGCCGGGCTCCTGTGAGCGTGGACGTGGCTCCACGTGTTCCAGAGTCATAGTCAGCGGGTCCTGAGTACGCCAGGTCTCCTGTCACAGTGGAGTATTCCTCACATCCTCTGGAAGCCTCACAGCAGTTTCTCAGGAGGCCGGGGGCTCCTGTCAGCCTGGACATGACCCATGTCCCCTAAAAACTCACCGCAAGTCCTGAGGAGGCTGTGGGTTCCTGTCAGCCTAGACGCAGCCCCATGTGTCCTGAAGCCAAAGTGCAGGCCCTGAGGAGGACGGGGGTCCTCTCAGACTAGACGTGGCCCCAGAATTTCCTCAGCCTCACCATAAGAGCTGAGGAGGCTGGGGGCCTCTGTAAGAATGGACGTGGCCCCAAATCATCCCAATCATTCACAGTGGGTCCTTAGGAGGCCAGAGACTCCTGTCAGTGTGGATTCAGCTTCCACATTTTTCTTAGGCCTCACCACAGGCTCTGACAAGGCTGGGGTCTTCTGTCTGCATGGACGCATCCCGATATTTCCCGATGTCTACACCGGGGGTCCTGAGGACATCAGCGTCTGGTTGTGTGGACAGGGCCCCACGTCCTGCTGAAGCGTCACCGCAGGTTCTAAGGTGGCCGGGGCTCCTGTCACTGTGGATGCGGCCCCCAGCTTCCAGAAGACTCAACTTATGTCCTGAGGGGCCCATTAGCTCCTGCCAGAGTGGTCGCAGCGCCACATGTTTCAGAAGCCTCCCCGCATGTCCTGACGTGGCCCAGGGGCTCCTGTCAGTGTGGATGCGGGCCCACATCTTACTGAAGCCTCCACGTGGGTCCTGAGGCAGCCCAGGGGCTCCTCTCAGGGTGGGTGTGGGCCAACTATTTCCTGAAGCCTCCTGGGAAGTCCTGAAGCGGTCCAGGGGCTCCTGTCAGGGTGAATGTGGACCCACATCTTCCTGAAGCTTCACCGTGTGTCGTGAGGAGACTGGGACTCCTGTCAACGTGAACGCTGAGCAATATCCCCCTGAAGACTCCCCACAGGCTCTGAGGAGGCTGTGCTCATCAGCGTGGATATGTCCCCCCGTCTTCCTCAGGCCTCCCCAGCACAGGCTGGCTCCTGTTACTGGAGGCAGAGGAGGCCTACTGCGCATGAGGGCCCCCTGTGCAGTGCCTGGGCTCGGGCGCCCCCTGCGGGATGCTCAGATGCTATAGGAGGCTGTGCAGGAGGCACCTGCCCAGCCCTGGGCCCACATCTGCCTCCTTCCAGGCTCCAGCTGGGGCCTGTTAGCTTCGGAAACATCTCACTGAAAAGGAGCCCAACACCCGGGTTCCTCAAAAATACTTAAGGAGAAGGAATTGGAGCCCAAAAAGCGAAATGAAATGTGGACCAGACTTTTACCACGTCCTGTAAAACTCACTCAACCCTCTTCCACTGTGGGCGGGACAGCAGGCTGGTACAGCCGCCCTGGAAATAGTGTGGAGGCCCCTCAGGAAGTTACAAATAGAGCCGCCCTGCGACCAGCAGGTGTATGGCCTGGAGCTCACTCCGAAGATCAGATGCAGTGAGACTCGGGACACCAGCACCCCAAAGTCCACAGCAGACATGTCCACAGTAGCCACACTGTGGGAGGAGCCTCGGTGCCCTCTGACTGATGATGGATAAAGAGGATAGGAAACAGTTGATGGTCATAGAGAGAGGAATGGCACTCAGCTATCAAAGAGAAGGAAATTTTGCCATTTGCAATGACGTGGATAGAAGTAGAGGGATCATCTTAAGTAAAATAGGTCAGTCAGAAAAGAGAATGACCGTGTGGTATCATTCATAGGTGGAATTAAAGAAGCAAAGCAGATGAACATCTGCGAAGGGAAGGAAAAACAAATAAGATGAAAACAGATGCAGGGAATACAGACTCTTATATATAGGAAACAAACTGTCGCTGCAAGGGAGGGGACGAGGGAGGGGATAACAGGGGACCAGCATGAAGGAGGGCACATGATGTCACGAGGACTGCTGTTAGCTCCAACTGGTGAATCCCTGAATTCATCCTCTGAAAGTATAATACACTATATGTTAATTAATGGGCTTTAAATTAAATTAAGTTAAAAAATCATTTGTATCAGAGCACGTTTCCTACTGGACTTTCTGTTCTGCTCCTTCAGCTTATGCTGGGACCACCCTCGTGGGTCTGGTTTGTTTACGTAGGCATCAGGCCTCGTCCATGGACCAGCCCTGGGCTAGAACTCACGGCCCCGAGATCAGGACCGGAGGTGAGGTCAAGAGTCAGATGCTTAACCAACGGAGCCAGGCAGAGTCCTGAAGACAACACTGCTTTATCATTTGTCTCTGTGACATCGTTTGTTTTATTATTTTTTTAAAATATTTTTTTAAATTTTTTAATTAACTTATAGTCAGAGAGAGAGACAGAGACACAGGCAGAGCGAGAAGCAAGCTCCATGCACTGGGAGCCCGATGTGGAATTCGATCCCGGGTCTCCATGTTCGCGCCCTGGGCCAAAGGCAGGCGCCAAAACGCTGTGCCACCCAGGGATCCCTGTAACATCGTTTGAAATAGGAAAGTGCTGCGTCCCGCTCTGTCCTGCTTCTCCAATACTGATTTGCTCTCCGGGGTCATTTGTGGGGGCTGTTGGATGTTTTGGGGTTTTTTTTCCTATGTATAGGATCTGCCACCATGACTTGACAGGAATGACATTGAAATTGAGGGTGGCTTCAGGAACTGCGGACATTTTCACAAGATGAGGCTCCAAACCAATGAGCCCAGGACGGCCTCCCAGAGCCTAGTGTGGCTCAGTGCACAAGTCTTGTGCTCCTTTGGTACAGTCTCATTATTTATTCTCTGTGATGCTCCTGAGAAGGGATTCACGTCCGCCATTTCCTTCCTGATTGCTCATTGTCTGGACACAGCAAGCCCCACAATAGAATAAACTCTGAGCCCAGGCCAAGGGCAGGAAGCCCCTATTAGAAAAGATCCACTGCCCTTGAAGGCCAATGTCAAAATGTAAACAGAACTTCAGGAAATGCTCCAGCTCTTGTGGTGGTCCCGGAGACCAGCCCTTAAAACTAAGCAAAAACCCACCTTGGGGTCCAATTCCCTGCTCCGCTGTGTCAGGTATACTTGGACAAAAGATTGAGCTTGTAAATAGTCCCTCGTGTGTTTGCATCGGAATTGGCTTCTCGGTGGTTTCTCAGATTCGCAATCTTGGGCACAACAGTCTGAGATAATAAAACAAAACCAAAAGAAGCTCGGACGCGGGCAGAGAGAAAGCAGGGGTCTGAGAGAAGCGGCGGAGACCCGGGGGCTTGGGGAATCTTCTATGGAGGACATGCAGACTGGGGGGCGGAATGCTCAGCCCCAGAGCCAGAGGACCCAGAGACCCCACCCGCATACCGCCCATCAGTGTGGAGTCTCAGGGAGCAGCACAACACTGCCCACTGGAGGCCAGAAGTGCTGACGCCCACCCCGCCTCTGACCCCGCAGGTGCATCTCCCAGGCAGATGTGCACCTGACAATCAGCGCCATGGCCAATCTCCAAACCAGCACAGACCACTCGCTGCCACCAAGGTGTCGGACCACAGAGGCTGTAGACATTCAGCTCTATCTGGAAAGTATGGTCTAGTTTCCTTTGTACTTTGTGCTTTATTGTCATTTATTTTCTTTGATTCTATTTTATAAATTGCCTTATTTTATTTTTATGTATGTACCTTATATATTTCTTATTTTTAGTTTCATGGTACTTTAATTTTGTTTCTTATTTTGGGATTTAGAATCTTTTAACAACCAGGCCAAAATAATCTCGTGGTTTTTTTGGGAAGGCAGTTTTAATTGTTTTTCTTTTTCTTCCTTCTTTCTTTTCTTGGAAAAAAATAAAGAGATGGAAAAATTCGCCTCCATAAAATAATATGAGGTAGTACTCACAGCCAGGAAGTCCATCAATACAAATATATGATGTCTAACTACAGTTTAAAACAATGATTATAAAGATAGCAGGTGGGTTGGAAAAAGAGCACAGAAGAAAACTAGAGAATCCCTTACTGTAGGAATAAAAGAACTAAAATCTAGTCAGGCCAACGTTAAAAATGCTATAACTGAGATGCAGTCCCAAGTGGAAGCCTTAAAAACAAGGAAGTTTATGGACCACAAACGCAGACTTGGAAACTCAGCCACTTATTAAAACAATAGCATTCATATCATGGGAGACTCAGAAGACGAAGAGAGTGAAAAGGTGAGCCTTGCTCAGCCATTAGAAATGACAAATAACCACCATATCCTTCAACGTGGATGGAACTGGAAGGTATTATGCTGAGTGAAGTAAGTTAATCAGATATTGTATGTTCTCATTCACTTGGGAGATATAGACAATAGTGAAAGGGAATATAAGGGAAGGGAGAAGAAATGTGGGGGAAATATCAGAAAGGGAGACAGAACATAAAGACTCCTAAATCTGGGAAACGAACTAGGGGTGATGGAAGGGGAGGAGGGCAGGGGTGGGGGTAAATGTGTGATGGGCACTGAGGGGGGCACTTGACGGGATGAGCACTGGGTGTTATTCTGTATGTTGGCAAATTGAACACCAATAAAAAGTAAATTTATTATTAAGAAAGAAAGAAAGAAAGAAAGAAAGAAAGAAAGAAGGAAAGAAGGAAAGAAGGAAAGAAGGAAAGAAAGAAAGAAAGGCACCTGTGTGGCTCAGTCTGTTAAGCTTCTGCCTTAGGGTCGGATCATGATCCAGGTCCAAGGAAGGCTCCCTGTTCAGCAGGGAACCTGCTTCTCCCTCTCCCTCTGTCCCTCTAGTACATGTTTTTCACTCCTCTCTCTCTCAAATAAATAAATAGCATCTTTGAAAAAGAAATAAACAAACCCAGAGGGAAAAGAAATCTCCCATGTAGAAGATTTTCAAACAATTTGTGCAGACATTCCACCGTCAAGTTCATGAGCATGCTTCCCACTCTTATGTTTGGAATAGACATGGTAACTTCCTTCTACAAAATATAATATGAAAAACTTAAAACAATAATGATAATATAATAATAATAATAATAGTAGTAGTAATAATAATAATAAAGAATCACTTTACTACAGAGAAACCTGACAAACACTACCTCAGCAAGATGATCAGATCGATACCAAGACTGATAAATCATGTTGATAGTATCTAACCTTTATATGATATAATAAAAATAGCAGTATATCTCTGTATATAATCCACAAAAACAGTTCAATCATGAGATAAACAACAGACATGTCCCAACTGAGGGAAATTTTACAAAATACTCTACTTCTCAAAGTGTTCCAGTTCAACAACAACAAGGAAAGGCTGAAAGACTGTCACAATCCAGAGGAGCTTAAGAAAACATGAGGACAAATGGAGTGTGATATGAGGAATGGAGACTTAGCAAAAACTAAGGAAATCTGAATAAAGTATGGTCTTTGGTTATTGGAAAAATTTTAATATTGATTCATTAGCTAATATTTGTACCGTACTGATATAAGATATCAATAATTGGAGAAATTGAGTGCAAGTGCATGAGAATTCTCTGTACTATCTTCTCAATTTCCCTATGAAGCTTTGTTTTCTTTCTAAGAAATAAGATTTAATTTGAAAATTGACTTAAATGAATCAGGCCCCAGTGTGAAGACATTTTAAGAATCATTGAATTAACTTTTGCCTTATACTTAAAGATTTCCTTCGATGGGAACATAGTAAGAATTTTATATCAGAAGGAAAGAAAAACACTTATGAACACGTATAATGCCTCTTCAACCTGAAAAGCAGGAAAGGATAATAAATAGCAAAAATCAGATAAAAATACTTCTAGTATAATAGACACCATTTGCAAGTGCATTTAAAATTATCAATGTATAACATTTATTTCCTTGACATTTGTCTTCCAAAGAGTTCACAGTGTTTCAGTGTCAGTTGAAACAGGGGAAGAATCTCAGGGAAGAATCCTTCACTTAATAATAGGACCATTGGTACTAATGTCTCTCAATTATTTCCAAATCCATAACGATTCATTTCCTGATGAATGACTGAGCTGTGAAGAAATAGGTGAGAAAGCCTCATCCCTCTGTATTACTTGTGTCAGAATATTTTAAACATAGTACTATGGATAGTAAATTATCCTTATTTACAGGAAATACGTCTCAGATTAGAATCTGAGAAATCAGATGGGCAGAGAAAAAATGCTTTAAATCGCTCCTCAAGTTTTAAAGACAAAGGAGAACTTTTCTATGTACAAAGTCAGTTGTCAAGATATCCTTAGGGAATAAGATTCTGCAGCATCTAATCCTGCTGCACTGCCGGGACGCCCGCGCCCCAGGTCTTCCTGATCCCAAATCCCTGGGCCTGTCGCCGAACACAGGCTGCCAGGCTGAGGTCATTTGCAATGTCTCTCTTAGGAGCTCCAGGGAGGGGGGCATGAGCTAGATAGGACAGGACGGGATGCGTGGAGGCCGAGAACATTATGGCCATTCTACTTAAGTTCAGTATTAACACACGTCCAGCAATCCCAGGCCCCTGTGAAGAAGAGCTGAAATTTGCATTACTTCAGTTACTGTAAAAAAACAAAGTTTACAGCTTAATGTCTTAGAAAGCCCCCAATAGAATAAAAACCGAGCCGAAGCCAAGGGCTGGAAGCCCCAATTAGAATGAGAACTCAATGCCCTTGAAGGACCCATATCAAAATGTAAACAGAACTTGAAGAATTGCTCCAGCCCTTCTGGAGGTCCCTGAGACCAGCCCTTAAAACTAAGCTAAAACCCTCCTCGGGGTCCAAGTCCCTGCTCCACTGTGTGGGGTATACCTGGACCCTTGCTTGAGTTTGTAAAACAACCCACGTGTGTTTGCATAAGTGTCGGCTCCTTAGTGGTTTCTCGGATTCGCAATCTTGGACACAACACCCGAATGACCGCTCCCCACCTGGACTGACCTCCTGTCCCCTCCCACCCAGGCTGACCGTCAGTCACCTCCCCACCCACCACAGCTGGGCACAGGCCCTCACACAGTTCCATGGGCACGGTGGGCACTCCCGCCGTCCCCGTCCTCCCAGGCAATGGAAGGAGGTTTCGGCAGGACACACTCCCATGGTGGCCCCAGGGCTCCCTGCCCAGGAGAGCACCTGGTGACAGGTCGGGGTCTGTGTCCCTGATGCCAGCTACTCCTCCCAGATTTTCCCGCAGGAAATGAGAGGAGGACCTGGTCTCCTCCAGGGACATCACGCAGGTGGACCTGGACGTCAACAGGATGTGCAGCAGTCACATCATATTTTGGGACTACTACGGGGTAGAGTGAGGTTGAGGGGCTAGGGGGGATCAGGACCCAGTGGAGGACCAGGGGATTCTGGGTAGGGAAAATGGGGATTCTGAGTCGGGGGGCAGAACGCAGCCAACAACACACCACTCCATGGTAGGGTGTTGGGGATGACCTCTGTGCCCCCACCCCCGGGGCCTCGGACTTGAGGAGGACACTAGGATGGGGTCTCCAGGGCTTGCCATGGGAGCTGAACCCCAAAGGGGTGAGGGACGGTCCTCTGAGTAGCAGGGGATGAGGTGGGGGACGTGGGGGGCAGGAACTAGACCTGGTGGCCAGGCGGCATGGCCACGGCTGGACCAGGACACACATTGATTCCATGAGGGTCGGACGGGTCAGAGTGACACCCACTCTCGGTGATTTATATATTTCTAAGTTTTATGCATTTAATTTGAGACATTTTGCAATTTGAAAACACACATAGTATGACGAACCCCAGATAATGCCCCCGGTCCAGCCAGGGTCCTGCAATGACCACACCCCGCCCCAGGGACAGGTGTCTCAGCAAACCCTAGACTGGAGTTGCCTTTAAGTGTAGACGTCTCCTTGTGCATCTTAGAGGAAGGGGATGCCCTGTGTCCGCAGGCCCGCCATGATATCCCCCTCATTCCCCACTCCCACTCCATCCCCCTACATCATCATTCCCCATGGCATCCCACCTACACCACCCGACTCAAACCCACACAGCCCCACACAATCCCCACCCACACTACCCCAACACCATGTCCCCATAACATCCACCCCCACACCATGAGCCCCCATCAAGGACCTGGTGCAGGTTCCCCCTTGTGGGACATGCTCAGCCTCCCCGGGGATATCTCGATACCCTACTCCCATCAGAAGCCTTGGGGTCCCATAGAGTACCTAGGGGTTGCAGGGAGGAGCGAATACAAGGAGCCCCCAACAGGGTGTGTGCAGGTGAGTGGTGCAGAGGATGCACTGTCCCTCCTGGAGGGCGGCACACCCTTCACAGGACACCAGCCCATAACCCAGGGGGATCTGGGCTGGCCTGGCCCCAGGCTCTGTGAACGTGGGGGTGATTTCAGACCCCACCCCAGGCCCAAAAAAGACTAATGGGATCCAGCCCCCCATGGCCCTGTCCAGCCCTGGATTCTGTCGCTACACTGAGCAAGCCTTCTCACAGCTGGATGTGGCCTCCTGGGCCCTGGGGGTGCCCCACAGATCCAGATCGCTGACCTAGGGCAGCCCTGGGGATCCCGGGACACCCAAGGTTGGGGAGAGCAGAGGTAGGCCGGTGGACCTTACCCGCACCCACACCAGGAAGCAGGCTCCTCCAGGTGCTTGGGCCACAGGAGCCCCATGACCAGGGTCCACCTGCCCTGTAGGGACCCAGCGCAGGAACCCATGAGCTGGAGGTCAAGGTCAGCTCTGCTGTCCTCACAACCGTCTCTCATGCTGAAACCTCAGGACACACGCCCCCACCCGGAGTCCACACATGCTCCCCGGTGGGGGACTCCAGCACTTGCCCCGCATCCATGTGATTCTTGCCCTCCCCTCAAGGACAGGATGGTCTCCCTTCCCAGGGGAAAGCATGCACCCTCGACTCTGAGCCCGTTTGCTGTAGAATGTCAATAAAGTATTGTGGTGTGAAAATGCACAGCCAGCCCGTTTCTGTGTCTCCCAGAACTCTGTGTACGGGGCGTGGAGAGACCCACAGAGAGGAGGAGGGGGCACCATCCAGGCCCCAACAGCCCCTGCATGGGCACTGCAAGGCACAGCTGACGTCCCCACGTGCCTTCCAGGGGTGGCCAGATGTCAGGGTCAGGACCCCACACACTATACTTGGACTCAGCCTGTGCCCCATGGGCCAGGAGGGCCTGGGACAGAGTGACAGCCAGGGAGCCTCAGGTCACCAGGGTCTGTGAAAAGCGACCTGGGAAGTCTGTGCTCCCTCTGTCCAGGGGGCCGAGGCTGGCCCGGTTCCGGGGCATGTACTCCCCTCCCTGCATCCCCGTGCCAGTGTGCCTGGGGCACTGAAGGCCTGTGGGGCGCTCAGAGTGGCTGTGGAAGGGACGTCAGGACAGCAGGCCCTTGTGTTGTGCCCAAGACTGCGAATCTGAGTAACCACCGATGAGCTGACACCAATGCAAACTCCTGAGGGTTTCTCTACAAGCTGTAGCTTGGGTCCAAGTGCACCCGACACAGCGCAGCAGAGACTTGAACCCCGAGACTAAGAGGCATAGCAGCTTTATAGGGGCAGTGGACCGTGGGATATGCAGAAATTTGCAGTCATGTTGGTCCACACGCAAGTGGCTGATTGAATTACACCTTACCCTATAGTATCCACTTGAGCTGGCCTATTACTTTGGTCAGAATTGGCTCACAGTTCTGGGGGGCACAAAGCAGGGTTACATTGTTATGAGCCAATTTCCGGTTAGGGTGTGCCCAGCTGTTTGACTCGGGTGGGGCAGCACCTTAAGCCATAAGCAGGTCATGTGGGGGTCAGAGGGGAGGTGGCGGGTGTAGCACAAAATGGAATCAGTCCTGCTCTGCTTGTCCAGGGGTAGGGGATTTTTATTAAATTTCCTGTGTCCCAACTTGCAGCTCATCAACCTGGACAATGCTCACCAGGTGGACTCAGCGTGTACACCTTGTGGTGCTGGATGTCTCACACGAGCATGTGGATGGCACCCTCCTTGCCCTAGTGAGTAAGGGCTGGGTGAGCATGGGGCTCGGCCTGAAAGCCAGGCAGCACAGGGGACCAAAGAACCCCAGCCCCGTCCCCACCCGGACCTCCACACACAGGCAGCCCCAGGGCTCCCCGCCATGGGTACCCGACTCCTCAGGAGCTCTCCCCAGGGTTGCCCTGAGGTCTGACTCCCTGCTGGAGAGGCATCGGCGAGAAGAGAAACAGCTGGTGCTCGGCGAGACCCACTGTCGTACATGGGGTTGGCTGAGCCAGTCCTTCCACCTCAGCTGAACCTCCAGTTGAAATTCACTACAGGAACGAGCCCCGGGTCAGCCAGGAGAGCCCAGCTAGCCACCCAGCGCCAGCACCAGAAATGATGTTATACCAACCATTTCGGTGTTAGGGTTACCCAGCCAGAGGATCCGAGAGCTACACGTGATAGATTCATGTGATAGACAAACACACACCCCACAACGAACAAAAGTCAGAATCACCCCAATGTTGTCAAACAGCAGCTGGATGGTTACAAACATGACTCCGTGATCCCCAATAGGATACATGGAAGACGCTATAAACCACGACTGCAGAGGTGCTAGAGGCACGGAGATGTGCCTGCTGGGTTCAAAAAAGGAGCGCAGAGGGGCAGGAAACATCCTACGGAGGGGGGCCCCCTTAGGAAAGGACACCAGGTCCCTGTGAATGCTAAGGATGGTGAAATCTGTCCTCCTTCCTTTCAGCTTCTGCTTTTCCTCCTAAATGCCATTTTCCTCAGTCATATGAGCAAAAATTTATTTTATGTTTTTAACTTTCTTTTTATTGGAGTCCAATTTGTATGAATTCATTCTTCAGGAAGTGTGTCATTCAGGAGAGAAGGAGAGAGAAAGATTTTGCCTGACAGGCAACGTATAAAGGAGTTCATGACCGCTAAACCAGTCCAGTAAGCAATTTTAAGAGGGACTCTTCTAGTGGGGGAAAAAAAGATACCAAAAGCAACAAAGACTAGAAAGGACCAGAGAACGTCACCAGAAACACCAACTCTACCACTAACAACAAGGCACAAGTTCATATCTTTGAATAAGCACTCTGAATGCTGATACTAAATGCTCCAATCAAAAGATATAGGGTGTCAGAGTGGCTTAAAACACAGGATCCGGGATGCCTTGGTGGCTCAGAGGTTGAGTTCTGCCTTTGACTCAGGGTGTGATCCTGGAGTCTGGGATCGAGTCCCATATTGTGTTCCTGGTGGGGAGTCTGCTTCTCTCTCTGCCTAATTTTCTGCCTCTCTCTCTCTCTCTCTCTCTCTCTCTGATGCTCTCAAAAATAAAATTGTTATTAAAAAAACAAGATCCATCAGTAAGCTGCCTACTAGAGGCTCACCTTAGACCTATAGACACCAGTAGATTGAAAGTCAGGGAATGGAAAATCATCTATGACACTAATTTTTATGAAAAGAAAGTTGTAGGACCAATACTTATATAAGACAAACTAGATTTGAAACCAAACCCTGGGGGACATCTGGTGGCTCAGTGGTTGAGCATCTACCTTCGGCTCAGGGGTTGATTCTGGGATCCCAGGATCGAGTCCCACATTGGCATCCTTTGGGGAGCCTGTCTCTCCCTCTGCCTATGTTTCTGCCTCTGCTCCTCTGTGTATCTCTCATAAATAAATAAATAAAATATTTAAATCTCAAAAAGAAAGAACAAATACTGTAAGAAGAGATGAAGGAGGGCATTATTTCATAATTAAAAAGACTCTCTATCAGAATCAAACAAATAAATATTTATGCTGCCAACATGGGAGTACCTAAATATGGAACCCAATTACCAATAAACATACAGGAACTCACTGATAATGATACAATGACAGGGGATTTTAAAACCTATCCAGTAATGGCAATGGACTGATCGTCTATGCAGAAAATCAACAGGGGAACAATAGCCTAGACACACTGGACCACAGGGACTCAACAGATATAGTCTGAACATTTCTTCCGAAAGCAGAATACACATTCCTTTCAAGTGCACATGGGACATTCTCCAGAACAGATCATATCATGGGCCACAAATCACCCCTCAACAGGTACAAGAATGTTGATATCACACCCTGTACCTTTTCGGAGCATGATGCTATGAAACTCGAAGTCAACAGTAAGAAAAAATTTGGACAGACCAAAAATACGTGGAGATTATGAACATCCTACTAGAGAATGAATGGAGCAACCAGGAAATTAAAGAGGAAATTTAAAACAAATGAAAATGAAAACATGTTTCTCCAAATCTCTGGGATGTAGAAAAGGCAGTCCAAAGAGAAAAGTACATAGTAATATAGGCCCACTTCAAGAAACAAGAAGTCTCCAATACACAGCCTATCCCTACACCTAAAGGAGCTGGAAAAGGAATAGCAAACAAAGCCTAAAGCCTACAGAAGAAGGGAAAAAAATAAAGATGAGAGCAGAAATAAACAATACAGAAATAAAAAAACATTAGAATGGAATAACGAAACTAAGAGCTATTTCTTCAAAATAATTTAAAAAATGGATCAAACCCTATCCACCCTTATGAACGAGAAAAGAGAAAAGACCTAAATAAATAAAATCACAAAAGATAGAAGAGTGATCACAATCAACACCAGAAAAATTAGACAATTATAAGGGAATACTATGAAAGATTATATGCTAACAAACTGGGAGACCTGGAAGAAATGGACAAATCCCTAGAAATGTGCAAACGAGCAAAACTGAAATAGGAAGAAATAGAAAATGTGAACAGACCCATAACTACCAACGGAATTGAGTCAGCAAGGCAACTGTGTGCCTCAGTGGTTGAGCATGTGCTTTGGCTCAGGTCAGGATCCCAGGATCCTGGTGGATCAAGACCCACATCAGGCTCCCCGCATGGAGCCACATTATCCCTCTGCCTATACCGCTGCCTCTCTGTGTCTCTCATGAATACAAAAATAAAATCTTTTAAAAAGGTAAAAGATAAAAAGATGAGAAGACCCAAATAAAATCACGAATGAGAAAAGAGAAATAACAATCAACACTACAGAAATTCAAACAATAATAAGAGAATATGATGAAAAAGTATATGCCAGCAACCTAGAACCTGGAAGAAATAGATAAATTCCTAGAAATATATAACATATCAAAAATGAAAAATGAAGAAATAAGAAACTTGAACAGACCGTTAACCAGCAGAGAAATTGAATCAGCAATCAGGGATCTCCCAACATGAGATGCTTAGATCAATAGAACAGAATGGAAAGCCAAAACAAGATACAAACCTGTAACTCTATGATCCATTAATGGACAAGAAGGCAGGAAGGAATATCCAATGGCACAAGGACAGTCTCTTCAAGAAACCCTAACCCTGACCCCAGGATAAGAACAAATGGTGTTGGGATCCCTAGGTGGCGCAGCGGTTTGGCGCCTGCCTTCGGCCTAGGGCGCGATCCTGGAGACCCGGGATCGCATCCCACATCGGGCTCCCAGTGCATGGAGCCTGCTTTTCCCTCTGCCTGTGTCTCTGCCTCTCTCTCTCTCTCTCTCTCTGACTATCATAAATAAATAAAAATTAAAAAAAAAAAGAACAAATGGTGTTGGGTAAACCAGGCAGCCACAGGCAGAAGAATGAAACTGGACCACTTTCTTACACCATATATATAAAAAATAAATTCAAAATGGATGAAAGACCTAAATGTGAGACCTGAAACCATACAAAGAAGAAAAGATAGGCAGCAAAGTCTTTGTATTGGCCATTGGATCTTCTTTCAGGATATGCCTCTGAGGTGAGGGAAACAGAAGCAAAAATACTATTGGGATTTCATCAAATTGAAAAGCTTCTGCAAAGTGAAGGAAACAACTAAAGCTAAAAAGCAACATACAGGTGGAGAGGCAAGATGGCGGAAGAGAAGGGTCCCCAAGTCACCTGTCCTGATCAAATTACCTAGATAAACTTCAAATCATCCTGAAAATCTAGGAATTCAGCCTGAGACTTAAACAGAGACCAGATAGAATGCTATAGTGAGAAAAGTTCACACTTCTATCAAGGTAGGAAGATGGGGAAAAAGAAATAAAGATACAAAAGACATCCAAGGGGGAGGGGCCCCACAGAGCCAGGCTAAGGCCAGGGCGAGTGCCCCCCGGGCAGGAGAGCTCTGTCCCAGAGAAGCAGGAGCTGCACCATTCTTCCAGGGGGAAATGACGCCCCCAGGGATTCAGAGCAAGACCCCAGGAGGGCGGGGATACCCTTGGGCTCCATGGGACACAAACATACACCTGCACTCCCAGGAGTGCACCGAGCTCCCTAAGGGCTGTAGGGCACATGCACTGACCCAGGAGCAGCTCTGAGGGGATCCGCAGCGGCTCTGTGCGGAGGGGGCAGCGGGTCCCTGGGAACAGCTAGGTGGCGGCGCCTAGGGCAGAGGAAGTGGCTTCGTGTGGAGGGGGCTGCGGGGCTCCAGGAGCAGCTCAGAGGGGCTATGGCGGCTCCGTGGAGAGGTGCCTACCCGGCCGGAAGCGAGAATCCAACAGCGCAGGTCGGGGAGCACAGGGCTGGGACACAGCCCAGGATTCGGGCTCCCCCGGGACAGGCAGAGGCCTGGACGGCCCAGGACAGCAAGGACGCTCCTGCTCAGAGCTGAGAAGATCAGCAGCCCTGCCCCAGAGCCTCCAGGCCCTGCAGACGGACTGCTCCAGAGTAACTGGGGAGGCTGAATACAGGTGTTCCGACCTGGCTGCTGCCACTGGGGTTGTTCCTCCTTGGGCGTCACAGGGTATACAACCCCCACTGAGCGCTTCACCAGGCAGGGAGAGAGGAGCTCCCCCAAGGGCTAGCACCTGAAAATCAGCACAACAGGCCCCTCCCCCCAGAAGACCAGCTAGACGGACAAGTTCCAGGGGAAGTCAAGGGACTTAAAGTATATAGAATCAGAAGATACTCCCCCATGTTTTTTTTTTTTAATTTCTGATTGCTTCCCCCATCCTTTCCCCCCTTTCTTTCTTTTTCTTTCTCCTTTTTTTTCTTTCTCCTTTTATTCTCTTTTTTGCTTTTTTCTTCCTTTTTCCTTTTTTCTTTTTCTCTTCTCTTTTTTTTCTTTCTCTCTTCTCTTTTTCTCCTTTTCCCAATACAACTTGTTTTTGGCCACTCTGCACTGAGCAAAATGACTAGAAGGAAAACCTCACCTCAAAAGAAAAAACAGTCCTCTCTCCCACAGAGTTACAAATCTGGATTACAACTCAATGTCAGAAAACCAATTCAGAAGCACTAGTATACAGCTACTGGTGGCTCTAGAAAAAAGCATAAAGCACTCAAGAGACTTCATGACTGCAGAATTTAGATACAATCAGGCAGAAAGTAAAAAACAATTGAATGAGATGTAATCCAAACTAGAATTCCTAATGATGAGGGTTAACGAGGTGGAAGAACGAGTGAGTGACATAGAAGACAAGTTGATGGCAATGAGGAAAACTGAGGAAAAAAGAGACAGACAATTAAGAGACCAGGAAGACAGATTAAGGGAAATAAACGACAGCCTGAGGAAGAAAAACCTATATGTAATTGGGGATCCTGAGGGCGCCGAAAGGGACAGAGGGACAGAATATGTATTTGAACAAATCCTAGCTGAAAACTTTCCTAATCTGGGAAGGGAAACAGGCATTCAGATCCAGGAAATAGAGAGATCCCCCCCCTAAAATCAATAAAAACCGTCCAACACCTCGATTTAATAGTGAAGCTTTCAAATTCCAAAGATAAAGAGAAGATCCTTAAAGCAGCAAGAGACAAGAAATCCCTGAGCTTTATGGGGAGGAGCATTAGGGTCACAGAAGACCTCTCCACAGCGACCTGGCAGGCAAGAAAGGGCTGGCAGGATATATTCAGGATCCTAAATGAGAAGAACATGCAACAAAGAATACTTTATCCAACAAGGATCTCATTCAAAATGGAAGGAGAGATAAAGAGCTTCCAAGACAGGCAGGAACTGAAAGAATAAGTGACCTCCAAACGAGCACTGCAAGAAATTTTAAGGGGGACTCTTAAAATTCCCCTTTAAGAAGAAGTTCAGTGGAACAATCCACAAAAACAAGGGCTGAATAAATATCATGATGACACTAAACTCATATCTGTTGATAGTAATTCTGAATGTGAACAGGCTTAATGACCCCATCAAAAGGCGCAGGGTTTCAGACTGGATAAAAAAGCAGGACCCATCAATTTGCTGTCTAAAAGAGACTCATTTTAGACAGAAGGACACCTACAGCCTGAAAATAAATGTTTGGAGAACCATTTACCATTCAAATGGTCCTCAAAAGAAAGTAGGGGTAGCCATCCTTATATCAGATAAACTAAAATTTACCCCGAAGACTGTAGTGAGAGATGAAGAGGGACAGTAAATCATACTTAAAGGATCTATCCAAAAGAGGACTTAACAATCCTCAATATATTGCCCCATATGTGAGAGCTGCCAAATATTTAAAACAATTAATAACCAAAGTGAAGAAATACTTAGATAATAATACACTCACACTTGGTGACTTCTATCTAGGTCTTTCTACCCTTGATAGGTCTTCTAAGCACAACATCTCCAAAAAAACGAGAGCTTTAAATGATACACTGGAGCAGATGGATTTCACAGAAATCTACAAAACTTTACATCCAAACTCAACTGAATACACATTCTTCTCAAGTGCACATGGAACTTTCTCCAGAATCGACCACATACTGGGGCACAAATCGGGTCTGAACCGATACCAAAAGATTGGGATTGTTCCCTGCATATACTCAGACCATAATGCCTTGAAAGTAGAACTAAGGTATCCCTGAGTGGCGCAGCAGTTTGGCGCCTGCCTTGGCCCAGGGCGTGAATCTGGAGACCCGGGATTGAATCCCACGTCGGGCTTCCGGTGCTAGAAGCCTGCTTCTCTCTCTGCCCGTGTCTCTGCCTCTCTTTCTCTCTCACTGTGTGACTATCATAAATTAAAAAAAATAATAAAATAATGAAAAAATGAAATTAGAACTAAATCACAGCAAGAAGATTGGAAGGAGCTCAAACACGTGGAGGTGAAGGATCATCCTGCTAAAAGACGAAAGGGTCAACCAGGAAATTAAGGAAGGATTAAAAAGATTCATGGAAACTAATGAGAATGAACATACAACCGTTCAAATTATTTGGGATGCAGCAAAAGCAGTCCTAAGGGGGAAATACATCACAATACGAACAGGGGCAGCCAATGTGGAAAACACTGTGGAGGGTCCTCGAGAAGTTAAAAAAAGGGGATCCCTGGGTGGTGCAGTGGTTTGGCACCTGCCTTTGGCCCATGTCGCGATCCTGGAGACCCGGGATGGAATCTCATGTCGGACTCACAGTGCATGGAGCCTACTTCTCCCTCTGCCTGTGTCTCTGCCTCTCTCTGTGACTATCATAAAAAAAAATTATAAAAGATGTTAAAAATAGAGCTACCCTACGATTCCAAAATTGCAGAGCTAGGTATTTACCCCGAGGATACAAAAGTCGTTTAGTAGTTTCAAAGAGGGACACGCAGCCCAGTGTTTGTAGCAGCATTATCAACAAGAGCCAAACTGTGGATACAGCCCAGATGTCCATCGACTGATGAATGGGCAGAGACGATGTGGTAAATATACCGACTGCGACATCACTGGGTCATCAGAAGGGATGAAATGAAGCCATTTACAATGACGTAGGAGAAGTGGAAAGGACTTATGCTAAATGAACTCAGTCAGTCAGAGAAAGACAGATACCAAATACCATACAATTGCATTCACATGTGAATTTTAAGAAACCAAACAAACTGGCAAAAGGGCAGAGGAGGGGATGAGAGAAGCAAACAAACAAAAAAAAAAACACACTCTTAACCACAGAGAATAAACTAATAAATACCAGAGATATGTGGGGGGGATGGGGAATCAGGGGATGCGGATAGTGGAGGGCACCTGTGACCAGTACCAGGCGTTCTATCCAAGGGTTGAATCACTATGTGGTAAACCTGAAACTATATCATACTGTGTTAGAAACAGTAATTCAAGTAAATCTTTAAAATAATAATTGGTAGTATTGATGAAATATGTGTGCACTAGAGATAAAATCAGAAAGGCAACTGAAATTCCAAATAAAGAGTATTTAGAGCCACAAATCCCCTCCTTAGCTCAGCTCGGGAGAATCCTGCCATGTCTATTCTGACCCCAACAGAAGCCTGTATTTTGATTCTCTGGGGAGGCCACTGACTTGGTGGAGTCAGGCTATCTTTGAACCCAAAACCTAAATAGAGTGCATAAATCTAAACTGCACAAGATACTAGGATTCCCAGTGCAGGCACATGCCAAGACCCAAACTCTAACCAAACACAGACATAACACTAACCCTACACTTAATCATAATGTTAACCTAACCCTTAAACAAGACCCATCAGTAATCGAAAACCAAACACAAACCTCAAGACCAAAACACATTCACTGAACCTTCCTGCCAACCCTCACGCTAACTCTTAATCCTATTATGAACTCTTCACCCTGACCCCTAACTTAAATCTAACCCGAACACTAACCTCTAACCCTAACCTTAAAATAAGGTATTTAAATCCTATTCCTAACCTTAACCTGTACCCTAACCTTAACACTCTAATACTAATCCTATCTCATATCCCAAACTGTACCCTAACCCGTACCCTAAAACCAACCCCTAACCCACTCCCTAACCCTATATCTTACCCTTTTCCAAAACCGTACCCTGACCCTGACCTGACCCGAACCCTAACCCCTAACCAAACACTAACCCTAACCCTAGCCCTAACCCCTATCCTAATCCTAACCCTCGCCCTAACCCTAAACCTAGCACTCACTTTAACTCTAACTCTTAAATCTAACCCCTAACTCTAACCCCTAACCCTAACTCACACCCTAACCCCTAACCCTAACTGCAAACCTAAGCCCAACACTAACTCTAACCATAACCCTAAACCCAACTTCAAAACTCGTGCCCTAATCCCTAAAGCCTAAACCCTAACCTAACTCTAAATCCTATCCCTACCCCTAACCCACATCCTAACTCTTAGCCACTGACCCTTACCCTTATCCCTCACCCTTACCTCTAATCCATAACCATAAGCATAATCACTAATACCTAACATCTAACCTAAGGCTAACCACCAACTGCCTCCCCTCTCCTGACCCTACCATTCATTCTACCCATTCACTTACCCTGTGGTTCAGAGGAGTCCGTTCTGATATGGACGTGGCCCCCAACGGCGCCTCCAGAGTCCTCCAGGGTGTCCTGAGGAAGCCAGGCTCCTGTGAGTGCGGACAAGGCCCCACGTGTTCCTGTGTCATAGTCAGTGGTTCCAGAGGACGCCGTGTCTCCTGTCAATGTGGACTATGCCTCACATCCTCTGGAAGCCTCACATCCTCACATCCTCACAGCAAGTCCTCAGGAGGCCGGGGGCTCCTGTCAGCCTAGACATGGTCTCACATCCCCCAGAAAACTCACTGTGGGTCCTGATGAAGCTGTGGGCTCCTGTCAGCATAGACCCAGCCCCATATTTCCCGAAGCCAAAGTGCAGGTCCTGAGGAGGACGGGGGTCCTGTCAGTGTTGACGTGGCCCCACATTTTCCTCAAGCCTCACCATAAGACCTGAGGAGGCTGGGGGCTCCTGTCAGCATTGACAGGGCTCCAAATCTTCCCAAAACTTCACAGTGTGTCCTGAGGAGGCCGGAGGTTCCTGTCAGTGTGCATGCGGCACCCACATCTTTCTGAAGCCTCACCAGAGGCCCTGACAAGGCTGGGGTCTTCTGTCCGCATGGACGCATACCCATATTTCCCAAAGACTAGACCAGGGGTCCTGAGGAAGTCAGCGTCCTTTTGTGTGGACATGACCACACGTACTACCAAAATGTCACTGAGGGTACTGAGGAGGCCGTGGCTCCTGTCACTCTGAATGCAGCCCCCAGCTTCCAGAAGCCTCAACTTATATCCTGAGGGGCCTGGGATTTTCTGCCAGAGTGGACACGGTGCCACATCTTCCTGAATCCTCCCCGCGGGTCCTGAGGTGGCCCAGGGGCTCCTGTCAGCGTGGATGCGGGCCCACAATATCCTGAAGCCTCCCCGCGGGTCCTGAGGTAGCTCAGGGTTTCCTATCAGGGTGCATGCGGGTCGACATCTTCCTGAAGCCTCACCGAGGGTCCTGAGAGGACCGGTGCTCCTGTCAGCGTGAACACGGCCCAATATCCCCCTTTAGACTCCCTGCGCGTCCTGAGGAGGCTGTGGCTCATCAGGGTGGATGCATCCCCATGTCTTCATCAGGCTTTCCCAGCACAGGCTGGCTCCTATTAGTGCAGGCAGACGAGGCCTACTGCACATGCGTGCACCCTGGGTGAGGCCTGGGCTTGGGCGCCCCCTTTGCGATGCTAGGCGCTGCAGGAGGCTGTGCAGGAGGCGGCTTGCTGGTGCAGGGGGCCGCACCTGCCTCCTTTCAGGCTCCAGCTGGGGCCTGTTAGCATTGGAAACGTCTCACTGAAAAGGAGCCCAACACCCGGCTTCCCCAGAAATACTTAAGGACAAGGAATTGGAGCCCACAGACTGCAAAATGAAATGTGGACCAGACTTTAGCAAGTCCTGCAAAATTCACTCAACTCCCTTCCACTGTGGGCGGGACTGCGGGCTGGTGCAGCCGCCCTGGAAACAGTGTGGAGGCTCCTCAGGAAATTACAAATACAGACGCCCTGCGACCAGCAGGTGCAGGGCCTGGAGCTGACTCCGAAGATACAGATACAGTGAGACTCGGGGCACCTGCACCCCAATGTCCACAACAGCTAGGTCCACAGTAGCCACACTGTGTGAGGTATCTCGGTGCCCTCAGGCAGATGATGAATAAAGAGGATAGGAGATAGATGATGGTCATAGAGAGAGGAATGGTGCTCAGGTATCAAAGAGAAGGAAATCTTGCCATTTGCAATGACGTGGATAGAACTAGAGAAATCATGTTAAGTGAAATAAGTCAGTCGGGAAAGAGAATGACTGTGGGGTGTCATTCATAGGTGGAATTAAAGAAGCAAAGCAGATGAACATCTGTGAAGGGAAGGAAAAACAAATAAGATGAAAACAGATGCAGGAAATACAGACTCAATTATAGGAAACAAACTGAGGGTCGCTGGAGGGTAGGGGCCGGGTGAGGGGATCACAGGGGACCGGCATGAAGGAGGGCACGTGATGTCACGTACACTGCTGTTATCTCCAACTGGTGAATCCCTGAATTCTTCCTCTGAATGTATAATACACTATCCGTTAATTAATTGGGTTGAAATTAAATTAAGTTAAAAAATCAGCTGTATCAGAGCACAATTCCTTCTAGAATCTCTGTTCTGATCCTTCAGTTTATGCCGGGACCACCCCCCTTGAGTCTGGTTTGTTTAAGTAGGCTCCACGCCTCATCCATGGCCCAGCCCACGGCTAAACCCTCGTGTGTTTGCAATGGTGTCGGCTTCTCGGTGGTTTCTCGGATTCGCAATCTTGGGCAAAACAGTCTGAGAAAAAAAACAAAACCAAAAGAAGCTCGGACGCAGGCAGAGTAAAAGCAAGGTTCTGAGAGAAGCAGTGGAGACCCGGGGTGTTGGCAGGTCTTTTGTGTAGGCCCTTGCAGATGGGGGGAGGCGGGGGGGGGGTGAGGGGGGTGGGGGCGGATGCTCAGCCCCAGAGCCAGAGGACTCAGAGTCCCCACCCACATCCCGCCCATCAGGAGAGTCTCAGGGAGCAGCACAGCGCCGCCCACTGGAGGCCAGAGGTGCAGATGCCCACCCAGCCTCTGACCCCACAGTTGCATCTCCCAGGCAGATGTGCACCTAAGAATCAGCCCCATGGCCCATCCCGAGACCCTGCACAGACCACTCACTGCCACCAAGTGGTCGGACCACAGAGGCTGCAGAGCTTCAGCTCTGCCTGGAAAGTAGGGTCTAGCTTCCTTTGTTCTTTGTGCTTTATTTTCATTTATTTTCTTTGATTCTTTTTTATTAATTGCCTTATTTTAATTTTTATGTATGTACCTTATATATTTATTATTTTTACTATCATGGTACTTTATTTCTGTTTCTTATTTTGGAATTTAGAATCTTTAACAAGCAGGCCAAAATAATCTGGTGTTTTTTATTTTGGGAGGGTAGTTGTTATTGTTTTTCTTGGTTTTCCTTTTTCTTCCTTCTTTCTTTTCTGGAAAAAATAATGATATGGAGAAATTCAACTCCATAAAATAACATGAGGTAGTACTCACAGCCAGGAAGTTCATCAATACACATATATGATGTCTTATTACAGTTTAAAACAATGATTATAAAGGTAGCAGCTGGGCTGGAAAAAGAGCACAGAAGAAAACTAGAGAATTCCTACTGTAGAAATAAAAGAAATAAAATCTAGTCAGGCCAATGTTAAAAATGCTATAACTGAGATGCAGTCCCAAGTGGAAGCCTTCAAAACAAGAAAGGTTATGGACCACAGAGGCAGACATAGGGAACTCAGCCACTTATTAAAACAATAACATTCATATTATAGGAGACTCAGATGATGAAGAGAGAGAAAAGGTGGGCCTTGATCAGCCATTAGAAAAGACAAATGACCAGCATTTGATTCAATGTGGATGGAACAGGAAGGTATCATGCTGAGTGAAGTAAGTCAATCAGAGAAGGAAAAACATTGTATGTTCTCATTCACTTGGGGAATATAAATAAGAATGAAAGGGAATATAAGGGAACGGAGAAGAAATGTGTGGAAAATATCAGAAATGGAGACAGAACATAAAGACTCCTAACTCTGAGAAATGAACTAGGGGTGATGGAAGGGGAAGAGGATGGGGGTGGGGGTGAATGGGTGACGTGTACTGAGGGGGGCACTTGACGGGATGAGCACTAGGTGTTATTCTGTATGTGGGCAAATTGAAGACCAATTAAAAGTAAATTTATTATTAGAAAGAAAGAAAGAAAAAGTGGCATCTGAGTGGCTCAGTCAGTTAAGCTTCTGCCTTAGGCTCAGATCATGATCCAGGTCCCAAGGCAGGCTCCCTGAAGCAGGGAACCTGCTTCTCCCTCTCCCTCTGCCACTCTCGCTAATGGTTTTTCTCTCCTCTCTCTCTCAAATAAATAAATAACATCCTGAAAAAGAAACAAACAGAAGGAAGAGAAATCTCCCATGTAGTAGAATTTCAAAGAAGTTGTCCAGACATTCCACCCTCAAGTTGATTAGCATAGCCTCCCACTCTTACGTGTGGAATACACATAGTAACTTCCTTCTACAAAATATAATATGAAAATCTTAATATAAAAATAAAAAAAAATAATAATAATAATAAAATCACTTTACTATGGAGAAAGCTGACAAACACTACCTCAGCAAGATGATCAGATCAATACCAAGACTGATAAATCATGTTGATAATATCTATCCTTTATATGATATAATAAAAATGGCATTATATCTCTGTATATAATCCACAAAAAAAAGTTCAATGATGAGATAAACAACAGACATGTCCCAACTGAGGTAAATTTTACAAAATACTCTACTTCTCAAAGTGTTCCAGTTCAACGACAACAAGGAAAGGCTGAAAGACTGTCACAATCCAGAGGAGCCTAAGAAAACACGAGTACAAATGGAATGTGATATGAAGGATAGTAACTTAGCAAAATCTAAGGAAATCTGAATAACGTATGGTCTTTGGTTAATGCGACTATTTTAATATTGATTCATTAGCTAATGTTTGTACAAGACTAATATAACACCACAATCATATCCCTGCCCCACACCATCCACCACCACACCACCGGCCCCCAGCAAGGACCCAGTGCAGCTGCCCCCCTGTGGGACATGCTCAGCCTCCCCAGGGTTCTCTGGATACCCTGCTCCCATCAGAAGCCCGATTGTCCCATAGAGAACCCAGGGCTTGCAGGGAGGAGGGAAGGCAAGGATCCCTGAAATGGTGGGTGCAGGTGAGTGGTTCAGAGGACACATTGGGCCCTGCCTCCGCCCACTGTCCCTCCTGGAGGTCGGCACACCCTGCACAGGACACCAGCCCCTAACCCAAAGGGACCTGGGCTGACCTGGCCCCGCGCTATGTGGGGGCTGAGGTGATTTGAGCCCCACCCAGCCCCAACACAAAGACTAATGGGATCCAGGCCCCCATGGTCCTGGCTAGCCCTGGATTCTGGCCCCAGGCTGAGTGAGCCCTCTCACAGCTGGACGTGGCCTCTTGGGCCCTGAGTGTGCCCCACAGATCCAGGTCACTGACCTAGGGCAGGCTGGGGGATCCCGGGACAACCCAGGGTGGGGAGAGGATGGATAGGTCGGTTGGCCCCACCCGACCACACACCAGGAGGCAGGCTCCAGGTATTGGGTATTGGGGCCCCAGAGGGCCGAAGGCCGGGGTCCCGCTGCCCTGTGGGTCCCAGTCAGGAGCCCATGAGCTGCAGGACTAGGTCATCTCTGCTGTCCTCAAAACAGTCACACAGGCTGAAATCTCAGGACACACGCCCCCACGCGGAGTCCACACATGCTCCCACAATGTGGACTCTAGCACCCGCCCCCCCACACTGTGTGATTCTTGCCCTCCCCTAAAGGACAGAAAGGTCTCCCTCCCCAGGGGAAGGCGCACATTAGGCTCTGAGCCCGTTTGCTGTAAAAAGTCAATAAAGTTTTGTGGTGCGAAAATGCATAGCCAGGCCATTTCTGTGTCTCCCAGAACTCTGCATGGGGCGTGGAGAGATACCCAGAGAGGAGGAGGGGGCACCATCCAGGCCCCAAACAGCCCCTGCAGGGGCGCCGCCAGGTACACACAGCTGACGTCCCCATGTGCCTTCCAGGGGCGGCCAGATGCCAGGGTCAGGACCCACAGACTTTCCTGGGACTCAGGCTCTGCCCACTGGGCCAGGAGGGGCTGGGACAGAGTGACAGCCAGGGAGCTTCAGGTCACCAGGGTCTGTGAACAGCGACCTGGGAGGTCTGTGCTCCCTCTTTCCTGATGAACGAGGATGGCCGAGTTCCGGGGCAATTATTCCCCTCCCCGCATCCCCGTGCCTGTGTGCCTGGGGCACAGAGGGCCTGTGGGGTGGTCAGCGTGGCCCTGGAAGGGATGCCAGGACACCAGGCCCTGGTGTTGTTCCCAAGATTGTAAATCAGGGGAACCACCAAGGAGCCCACACCGATGGAAACTCCCGAGGGTTTCTTTACATGCTGGAGCTTGGGTCTAATTGCACCCAACACAGCGGAGCAGGGACGTGGATCCTGAGACTAAGAGGCATAGCAGCTTTATAGGGGCCAGTGGCACATGAGATTCGCAGAAAGTTGCATGATCATGCCGGTCCACAAGCTGGTGGCTGATTGAATTACACCTTACCCTATAGTATCCAATTGAGCTGGCCTATTAGTTTGGTCAGAATCATCGCACAGTTTTGGGGGACACAAAGCAGGGTTACATTGTTATAAGCCGATTTCCGATTAGGGTGTGCCCAGCGGCCTGACTAGGGTGGGGCAGCACCTTAAGCAATAAGCAGGTCATGTGGGGGTCATAGGGGAGGTGGCGGGTGTAGCACAAAATGGAATAAGTTCTGCCCTGCTTGTCCAGGAGTAGAGGATTTTTGTTAACTTTCCTGGGTCCCACACTTGCAGCTCATGCACCTCGGCTACCCTGACCAGGTGGACTCAGCCTGCACACCTTGTGGTGCTGGATCTCTCACACCAGCCTGTGGAGGGCACCCTCCTTGTCCTAGTGAGTAGGGGCTGGGTGAGCATGGGGCTCGCCACAAGGCCAGGCAGCACAGGGGACCGAAAACCCCAGCCCTCACCCCAACTCGACTCCCACACACAGGCAGCAACAGGGCTCTCCGCCATGGGCAGCTCCTCAGGATCTCCCCCAGGCAGCGCTGAGGTCTGGCTCCCTGATGGAGAGGCATCGGCGAGAAGAGAAGCAGCCTGTGCTCAGCGGGACCCCCCGCTGGACATGGGAATTTGGCCTAGTCAGAACTTCAAGCTCAGCTGACCCTCCAGAGGAGTCACCGCAGGAGCGAGCCCCGAGTAAGCAAGGAGAACCCAGCTATCTGCCCAGCGCCAGCACCAGAAATGATGTTGTGCCAACCATTTGGGCATTTGGGTGACCCAGCCAGAGGATCAGATAGCTGCACGTGATATCTGAATGTGATAGACACACACACAACCCAAAACCAACAAAAGTTGGAATCCCCCAATGTTGTCAAACAGCAGTCGGATGGTTACATACACGAGGCTGTGGTCCCCAATAGGATACATGGAAGACGCTATAAACCATGACTGCAGAGGTACTGGAGGCACGGAGATGTGCCTGCTGGGTTTCAAAAAGGAGCACAGAGAGGTTGGAAGCATCCTACGGACGGGGTGCCCCTCCTAGGAAAGGACACCAGGTCCCTGTGAAGGCTACAGATGGTGAAATCTGTCCTCCTCTCTTTCAGCTTCTGGTTTTCCTCCTCTTTTGTTCTTCCTAATTCTAGTTTAGCCTCCACCCTGCATCCAAGACAATGACCAAAGAGGCTTCGTTATGACATTGCGTCCTAAAGGAGGCCGAGCTCTGGCTACCGGGTTCAGAAATGGTCATTGCCTAGGTGTATGCTGATCCCCCAAAGTCGTGGCTTCACGGCTCTTCTCTCCCTGCAGAACGAGGGGAACCACAGGTCTTACAATGAAAGACACCCACTTACACTGAGGCAGGACTATCCCTTGTGGAGGACGTCATCTGGGCTAAGTAGTACAAGCGGGGCAATCAAGAATAGTTCGCAGGTGAGACATAAGCAAACACTTACCTTTGATGTCATGCTTTATTTGTTCATCCATTTATTATTTGTTAAATATTTTCGTTTCATGTCCTCTCTATACCCAACATGGAGTTCAAACTCACAACCCTGAGATCAAGATCCCCCAAACAGGCCAGCCAGGCACCCCAGTGCCATGTTTCATAACTCTTTGCTTCCTTGCCTATCTCTGCATCGAACTGGAACATTAAGTCCTGGACGGGAAGCTTTAGTTACCTCCGAATCCTAGAACGTTCTCACTGTATCCCAATCCTAAATTGACATTTACCATTGAATAGCACTTTAAATAAATAGTAAAATAACTACTACAGTAAAGGAAATTATCAACTTTTCACGTGTGTGGGCCCTGCTCCCTGGGCTCCCAGGGAAGCTATGGTTTCTTTCACATTGATCAGGTCCAAATGACTCCACCACACCTCAAAGCGTGGGCTCAGTTTCTGCCCTGACACATGCAAGACCCCTGCTTCAATTAACATGTATCAATCAATCAAAGAGAGCCTGACCGGCTCAGTGTGGTTCGTAAGAACATGGGACTCTTGTTCTTGGGGTAGCAAGTTCAAGACCCATGTTGGCTGTAGAGATTACAGAAAAATAAAATCTTAAAAAAATCAATCAGTTGATCTTGATGATACATAGCCCCAGATCCCACAAGGGCAAAGAGCCAACTGACGAATCTACTCACAATATTATAAGCAGCAGTGCACAAAAATTGAACTTTCAGAAGTCTCCTAGAGTGGGGGACACACCAGCCTTAAGGTGTTCAGGTGGAGAAGTGGGGGGCAGTCCCTGGAGCGACAGGGTGGGCTCAGAATCCCAGGGGTCCCAAGGACAGTGGCGACAACTGTTCCCAGGCACAGGAGCAGGAACCCGGCTGAGAGCAGTGGGGCTCGGGCCAGCTGTCTGCCCTGTGTGGCCATAAGCTGCAAACCCCTGTGCAGTCATGGGGCCCAGTTCCTGGGACAGACCAGCAAAGGCCAGGAGTGCGAGGACACCCTCCCGGGCAGGAAGAGAACAGGTCTCCACCAGGGCAGCCCCTAAAATTTGGAGTTTTAAACTTCAGTCACTTGTCTATGGGGAGGCTGACAAAATTGAGGCGGTTCCACTTTAAGTTCACGGTTAGCACAAGTACTGCCATCCCAGGACCCTGTGTATAAGAGCTAAAATTTACATTACTTCAGTTACAGGAAAAAAAGAAAAAAATCTTACAGCTTAAGGTCCCAGAAAGCCCCATATTAGAATGAGAACAAAGCTCAATGCCCTTGAAGGCCTCATATCAAAATGTAAACAGAACTTGAGGAATTGCTCCAGCCCTTCTGGAGGACCCTGAGACCAGCCCTTAACTAAGCTAAAACGACCTCGGGGTCCAAGTCCCTGCTCCGCTGTGTGGGCTATACTTGGACCCAAGCTCGAGTTTGTAAATCAACCCTCGTGTGTTTGCATCGGTGTCGGCTTGGACAATCTTGGGCACAACACCCCCAAGTGTTGGGCACTTGCAATCTTGGGCACAACACCCCCAAGTCCCCTCCCCACCTGGGCTGATACCCTGTCCCCTCCCACCCAGGCTGACCCTCAGGCACCTCCCGCCCACAGCGGCTCACCACAGCCCCTCACAGAGGTCCCACAGCCATGGTCGGCACTCTGGCCATCCCCGGCCTCCCAGGAGAAGAAAGGAGGTTTCAGCAGGACACACTCCTATGGTGGCCCCAGGGCTCCCTGCCCAGGATGGCAGCTGGTGACTGGCCGGTGTCTGTGTCCCTGACGCCGGCTCCTCCTCCCCGGTTTTCCCGCAGGAAATGAAGGAGGAGGCCTCGTGTCCTCCAGGGACATCACGCAGATAGACCTGGACATCAACAAGATGTTTGGCAGCCAAATCAAGTTTTCGGACTGCTACAGGGTGGGGAGAGGCTGTTGAGTCAGGGGGCTTCTAGGCCCGGGGGAGGTCCAGGGGCTTCTGGGTAGGAAACACGGGGCTTAAGAGGCCAGGGGAAGCAACAGCAGCCAGCAACACACCACTGTATGGTTGGGTGCAGGGGATGACACCCGAGCCCCAACCCCCAGGGCTTCGGGGTTGAGGGGGTCACTAGGTGGTGCCTCTAGGGGTTTCCATGGGAGCTGAACCACACAGGGACAAGGGACGGCCCCTTGAGAAGCAGGGGGCTGCGGTGGGCCCGTGGAGGGCAGTAACCGGACCTGTGGGTCAGGCGGCATGGCCGTGGCTGGAGCAGGACGCACATCGTTCCCATGAGGGTCGGACGGGTCAGGGTGACACCCACACTTGGTGTTTTATATATATCTAAATTCTATGCATTTAATTTGAGACAATTTGCAATTTGTAAACATACATAGTATGATGACCACCAGATAATGCCCCCGGTCCAGCCAGCGCCCTGCACTGACAACACGGGGCCCCAGGGGCAGGTGTCACAGCAAACCCCAGACTGGGATCGCCTTTATCTGTAGACGTATCCATGTGCGTCTGAGAGAAAGTGGATGCCCTGTGTCGGCAGGCCCCCCATGTCATCCCCTCTTTCCCCACCCCCACACCATCCCCTTTCATCATCATCCCCAATAGCATCCCACATATATCATCCCCCTCACTCCGACACAGCCCCACACAATCCCCACCCACACTATTCCCCCCACCATCCCCCCTAAACCATCCCCCACACTCCACCACCATCATGCCCCTGCCCCCACAACATCCACCCCCACAGCAACTGTCCCCAGCAAGGACCCTGGGCAGCTGCCCCTTATGGGACATACTCAGCCTCACCGGGGTTCTCTGGATACCCTGCTCCCATCAGAAGACCGGGTTTCCCATAGAGTACCCAGGGGTTGCAGGAAGGAGGGAAGGCAGTGAGCCCCAGACAGGGTGGGTGCAGGTGAGTGGTGCAGAGGACCCACTGTGCCCTGCCTCCATCCACTGTCCCTCCTGGAGGGCGGCACACCCTGCATAGGACACCAGCCCCTAACCCAGAGGGACATGGGCTGGCCTGGCCCCGGGATCTGTGGGGTTGGGGTGATTTGAGCCCCCCCAGGCCCAACACAAAGACTAATGGGATCCAGCCCCCCATGGCCCTGGCCAGCCCTGGATTCTGGCCCCAGGCTGAGAGAGCCCTCCCACAGCTGGATGTGGCCTCTTGGGCCCTGGGCGTGCCCACAGATCCAGGTCGCTGACCTAGGGCAGCCCTAGGAATCCCGGGACACCCAATGTTGGGGAGAGAAGGGGTAGGCCGGTGGGCCCCACCTGCACCCACACTAGGAGACAGGCTCCACCAGGTTCTGGGGCCCCAGGGCCCCGAGACCGAGGTCCAGCTACCTACCCTGCGGGGAACAGTGCAGGAGCCCATGAGCTCAGGTCCAGCTCAGCTCTGCTGCCCTCAGAACCGTCTCTCTTGCTGAAACCTCAGGACACGTCCCCACCCGGAGTCCAAACATGCTCCCAAGTGGGGGACTCCAGCACCCGTCCCCACCCCACATGTGATTCTTGCCCTCCCCTAAGGACAGAAAGGTCTCCCTCCCCAGGGGAAAGCACGTGCCCTCGGCTCTGAGCCCCATTGCTGTAGATAGTCAATAAACTGTTGTGGTGCAAAAATGCACAGCCAGCCCATTTATGTGTATCCCAGAACTCTGAGCAGAGGGCGTGGAGAGACCCCGAGAGAGGAGGAGGGGCTACATCCATGCCCCAAACAGCCCGTACAGTGGCGCTGCCAGTCACACCCAGCTGACATCCTCACATGCCTTCCAGGGGCTGCCAGACGCCAGGGTCAGGCACCATAGACTTTACTGGGACTCAGCCTGTGCCCAGCAGGCCAGGAGGGGCTGGGACAGAGTGACAGCCAGGGAGCCTCAGGACACCAGTGTCTGTGGAAGAGACCTGGGTGGTCTGTGCTCTCTCTGTCCAGGGGGCCAGGGCTGGCTGGGTTCCGGGGCACTTCCTCCCCTCCCCGTATTCCCGTGCCTGTGTGCCTGGGGCACAGAGGGCCTGCGGGGTAGTAGCGTGGCCCTGGAAGGGATGTCAGGACAACAGGCCCTTGTGTTGTGCCCAAGATTGCTAATCCGAGAAACCACCAAGGAGCCCACACCGATGCAAACTCCCGAGGGTTTCTTTACAAGCTGGAGCTTGCGTGAAAGTGCACCAGACACAGAGGAGTAGGGATTTGGACCCCGAGACTAAGAGGTGTAGCAGCTTTATAGGAGCTGAAAGATGCGTAGTCATGTTTGTCCACAAGCAGCTGGCTGATTGAATTACACTTTACCTTTTAGTATGGACTTGAACTGGCCTATTACTTTGGTCAGAATTGGTGCGCAGCTTTGTGTGGCACAATGCAGGGTTACATTGTGATGACCCGATTTCAGATTAGGGTGTGCCCAGCGGTTTGAGTTGGGTGGGGCAGCGCCTTAAGCCATAAGCAGGTCACGTGGGGTCATAGGGGAGATGGCTGGTGGAGCACAAAATGGAATCAGTCCTGCTCTGCTTGTCCAGGGGTAAGGGATTTTTGTTAAATTTACTGGGTCCCACACTGCAGCTCACGCACATGGGCCACCCTCACAAGGTGTACTCGGCGTGCACACCTTGTGGTGCTAGATCTCTCACACTAGCATGTTGAGGGAACCCTCCTCGTCTTAGTGAATAGGGGCTGGGTGAGCATGGGGCTCGACCTGAAGGCCAGACAGCACAGGGGACCGAAGAACCCCAGACCCATCCCCACCCAGACTCCCAAACACAGGCAGTCCCAGGGCTCCCCCCATGGGCAGCTGGCTCCTCAGGAGCTCCCGCCAGGATGGCCCCGTAGTCTAGCTCCCTGCTGGAGAGGCATCAGGGAGAAGATAAGCAGCCAGCGCATGGCAGGACCCACTGTCGCACATGGGAATATGGCCAAGCCGGACCTTCCAGCTCAGCCTGCCCACCAGCGGAAAATCACTGCACGCACGAGCCGTTGGTCTGCCATGAGAGCCTAGCTAGCCACCCAGCGCCAGCAGCAGAAATGATGTTGTGCCAACCATTTCGGCATTTGGGTGACCCAGCCAGAGGATCCAGTAGCTGCACGTGATAGCTACATGTGATAGACACACACACACCACACAACCAACAAAAGTTGGAATCCACCCAATGTTGTCTAACAGCAGCCGGATGGTTACATACACGACGCTGTTGTCCCCAATAGGATACATGAAAGACGCAATAAACAATGACTGCAGAGGTGCTGGAGGCACAGAGATGTGCCTGCTGGGTTCCAACATGGAGCACAGAGGGGCAGGCAGCATCCTACGGAAGGGAGGCCCCTCCTTGGAAAGGACATCATGTCCCTGTGAAGGCTACGGACGGTGAAATCTGTCCTCCGCTCTTTCAGCTTCTGGTTTACCTCCTAGATGCCATTTTCCTCAATCATAAGACCAAAAATTTATTTTATGTTTTTAAATTTCTTTTATTGGAGTCCAATTTGTATGAATTCTTGCTTCAGCAAGGGTGTCATTCAGGAGGAGAGGAGAGATAATGATTTTCCCAGACAGGCAAAATATAAAGGAGTTCATGACCACTTAACCAGTCCAGTAAGGAATTTTAAGAGGGACTCTTCTAGTGGGGGAAAAAAAAGAGACCAAAAGCAACAACTCTAGAAAGGCCCAGAGTACGTCACCAGAAACACCAACTCTTCCGGTAACACAAAAGCACAAAGTTCATATCTTTGAATAATCACTCTGAATACTGATAGACTAAATGCTCCAATCAAAAGATATAGGGTATCAGAGTGGCTTAAAACACAGGATCTGGGATGCCTGGGTGGCTCAAGGGGTTGAGCATCTGCCTTTGACTCAGGGTGTGATCCTGGAGTCTGGGATCGAGTCCCATATGGGGCTCCTGGTGGGGAGTCTGCTTCTCTCTCTCCCTAATTTTCGGCCCCTCTCTCTCTCTCTCTCTCTCGTAAATAAAATTGTTATTAAAAAAACAAGATCCATCTGTATGCTGCCTACAAGATGCTCACCTTAGACCTATACACACCAGCAGATTGATAGTCAGGGGAGGGAAAATCATCTACCAATCTACCACGCTAATGGATATCAAACGAAAGCTGGAGGACCCATACTTATATCAGACAAACGAGATTTGAAACCAAACCCTGGGGGACACCTGGTGGCTCAGTGGTTGAGCATCTGCCTTCGGCTCAGGGTGTGATCCTGGGATCCCAGGATCGAGTCCTACATCGGACTCCCTTAGGGGAGCATGCCTCTCGCTATGCCTATGTTTCTGCCTCTGCTTCTCTGTGTATCTCTCAGGAAAAAGTAAATAAAATATTTAAATCTCAAAAAGGAAGAAAAATACTGTAAGACGAGATGAAGAAGAACATTATTTCAAATTAAAAAGACACTCTATCAAGATCAAACAACTAAATATTTATGCTGCCAACATGGGAGTACCTAAATATAGAAACCAATTAAAAACAAACATACAGGAAATCACTGGTAATAATACACTGACAGGGGATTTCAACACCCACTTATGGCAATGGACCGTTCGTCTAGCAGAATTAACAAGTGAACAATAGCCTTGACACACTGGACCACAGGAACTCAACAGATATAGTCAGAATATTCATCCGAAAGCAGAATACACATTCCTTTCAACAGCACATGGGACATTCTCCAGAACAGATAATATCAAGGCCCACAAAACAGCTCTCAACAGGTACAACAGTTACAAGAAGGTTGATATCACACCCTGTACATTTTTGGAAAACAACGCTATGAAACTCGAAGTCGACAGTAAGAAAAAATTTGGACAGACCAAAAATATGTTGAGTTTATGATCTTCCTACTAGAGAATGAATGGAGCAACCAGGAAATTAAAGAGGAAATATAAAACAAACGAAAATGAAAACATGTTTCTCCAAACCTCTGGGATGTACCAAAGGCAGTCCTAAGAGGGAAGTACATAGCAATACAGGCCTACCTCAAGAAACAAGAAGTCTCCAATACCCTTCGTAACCCTACACCTGAAGGAGCTGAAAAAGAAATAGCAAACATAGCCTAAAGCCTACAGAAGAAGGGGAAAAAAATGAGAGCAGAAATAAACAATATAGGAACAACAAAACAGTAGAATGGAAAAACAAAACCGAGAGCTGTTTCTTTAAAATAATTAATAAAATGGATCAAGCCCTAGCAAGCCTTATCAACGAGAAAAGAGAAAAGACCTAAATAAATAAAATCACAAATGAGAGAAGAGAGATCACAATCAACACCAGAAAAATAAGACAATTATAAGGGAATACTATGAAAGATTATACGCAAAGAAACTGGGAGACCTGAAAGAAATGGACAAATACCTAGAAATGAGCAAATGAGCAGAACTGAAATAGGAAGAAATAGAAAGTGTGAACAGACCCATAACTAGCAAAGGAATTGAATCAGCAAGGCACCTGGGTGCCTCAGTGGTTGAGCATGTGCTTTGGCTCAGGTCATGATTCCGGGGTCCTGGGGGATCAAGTCCCACATCAGGCTCCCCAAATGGAGCCTCATTTTCCCTCTGCCTATACCTCTGCCTCTCTGTGTCTTGCATGAATACATAAATAAAATCTTTAAAAAAGAGAACAAATACAAAGATGTGAAAGGACCTAAATAAAATCACAAATGAGAAAAGAGAAATAACAACCAACACTAGAGAAATACAAATGATTATAAGAGAACATTATGAAAAATTATATGCCAGGAACCTAGAACCTGGAAGAAATAGATCAATTCCTGGAAATATATAACATAGCAAAAATGAAAAGGGAAGAAATAAGAAACTTGAACAGACAGATAACCAGCAAAGAAATTGAATCTGCAATCAAGAATCTCCCAACAGGAGATGCTTAGATCAATAGAATAGAATGGAAAGCCGAAACAAGATACAAACCTGTAACTCTATGATCCATTAATGGACAACAAGGCAGGAAGGAATATCCAATGGCACAAAGACAGTCTCTTCAACAAACCCTAACCCTGACCCCAGGATAAGAACAAATGGTGTTGGGAAAACCAGGCAGCCACATGCAGAAGAATGAAAATGGACCACTTTCTTACTCCATATATATAAAAAATAAATTCAAAATGGATGAAAGACCTAACTGTGAGACCTGAAACCATACAAAGAAGAAAAGATAGGCAGCAAAGTCTTTGCCATTGGCCATTGGATGTTCTTTCTAGATATGCCTCTGAGGTGAGGGAAACAAAAGCAAAAATCCTATTGGGACTTTATCCAATTGAAAAGCTTCTGCAAAGTGAAGGAAACAACCTAAGCTAAAAGGCAACATACAAAATGAAAGGAGATATTGGTAAACAACACATCCACTAAAAAGTATGCAAAACACATAAAGCAAATATAAATCTCAAGATCCTAAAAACAAATTATGCAACTGGAGCTAGGCAGAAAAATGAATGGACTTTCTCTCTGAAAGACTGCCAGATGGCGACCACACACAAGGAAAGACACTAAGCATCACCCATCATCAAGGAAATGCAAATCAAAACCACAATGATAGTTCACCTGACAGCCGTCATAATGGCTAATATTAACAACACAAGAAAAAACAGGTTTTAGTGAGGCTATGGAGAAGGAGTCGCTCCCTTACACTCCTGGTGGGCATGTGAACAGAAGCAACCACTGTGGAAAACAGTGTGGAGGGTCTTCTAGTAGTTAAAAATAGGTGATCCCTGGGTGGTGCAGTGGTTTGGTGCCTGTCTTTGGCCCGGGGCATGATCCTGGAGACCTGGGAACCAATCCCACATTGGGCTCCCGGTGCATGGAGCCTGCTTCTCCCTCTGCCTGTGTCTCTGCCTCTCTCTCTGTGACTATCATAAAAAATTAAAAAAAAAAGTTAAAAATAGAGCTAACCTACGATTCCAAATTTGCAGAGCTAGGTATTTACCCTGAGGACACAAAAGTACTTTAGTAGATTCGAGGGGGACACGCAGCCCAGTGTTTCTAGCAGCGTTATCAACAACAGCCAAACTGTGGATACAGCCCTACATCCATCGGCAGATGAACGGACAGAGACAATGTGGTAAATATACACACTGCGACATCACTCGGTCATCAGAGGGATGAAATGAAGCCATTTACAATGATGTGGAAGGAGTGGAAAGGATTTATGCTAAATGAACTCAGTCAGAGAAAGACAGATACCAAATACCATACAATTGCATTCACAGGTGAATTTTAAGAAACCAAACTGGCAAAGGGGCTCAGGGGGGATGAGAGAAGCAAGCCAAGATACCCACTCTTAACCACAGAGAATAAACTAATAAATACCAGAGGAAGGTGGGGGGATGGGGAATCAGGGGATGGGGACAGTGGAGGGCACCTGTGACCAGTACCAGGTGTTGTATCCAAGTGTTGAATCACTAAGTGGTAAACCTGAAACTATATCATATTGTGTTTACAAACAAGAATTCAAGTAAAACTTTAAAATAATAATTGGTAGTATTGATGAAACATGTGCGCACTAGGGAAAAAATCAGAAAGGCAACTAAATATCCACATAAAGAGTATTTAGAGCCACAAATCCCCTCCTTAGCTCAACTTGGAGGAAACCTGTCATGTCTATTCTGACCCCATCAGAAGCCTGGATTTTGAGTCTCTGGGGAGGCCACTAATTTGGTGGAGTCAGGCTATCTTTGAACCCAAAACCTAAATAGAGTGCATAAAACTCAACGGACCAAGATACTAGGAGTCCCAGTGCAGGCACATGCCAGGACCCAAACTCTAACCATACACAGACATAACCCTAACCCTACACTTAATCCTAATGTTAAACTAACCCTTAAACAAGACCCATCACTAATTGACAACCAAACACAAACCGCAAGACCAAAACACATTCAGTGAACCTTCCTGCCAACCCTCACCCTAACTCCTAAACCTATTCGAAACCCTTATCCCTGACCCCTGTTTTAAATCTAACCCTAACCTCTAACCCTAACCTTAACTTAATGTACTCAAATCCTATTCCTAACCTTAACCTGTACCCTAACACTAACCCTCTAATACTAATCCTATCTCATACCCCAAATGGTACTCTAACTTGTACCCTAAAACTAACTCCTAAACCACTCCCTAAACCTATCTCTTACCCTTTTAAAAAACCATAACCTGACCCTGACCTGATCAGGGTCACTAATCCCTAACTAAACACTAATCCCTAACTAAACACTAACCCTACCCTAGCCCTAACACCTATCCTAAACCTAATCCTCGCCCTAACCCTAACTAAACACTAACCCTACCCTAGCCCTAACACCTATCCTAAACCTAATCCTCGCCCTAACCCTAAACCTAGCCCTAACTTTTACCCTAACCCCTAACACTTATCCCTAACCTTAACTCACACCCTAACCCCTAACCCTAAATGCAAACCTAAGCCCAACCCTAACTGTAACCATAACCCTAACCGCACCTCCAAACCTCCTGTCCTATCCCTAAAGCCTAAACCCTAAACCGAACTCTAAATCCTGTCACTAACCCTAACCCCTTTCCCTAATCCCTAACCCCCATCCTAACTCCTAACCACTGACTCTTACCCTTATCCCTCACCCTAACCTGTATTCCGTAACCATAAGCTTAATCACAAACACCTAACATCTAACCTAAGCCTAACCACCAACTGCCTCCCCTCCCCTGACCCTACCATTCATTCTACCCATTCACTTACCCTGTGGTACTGAGTAGTCCCTTCTGATGTGGACGTGACCCCCAACAACGCCTCCAGAGTCCTCCAGGGGGGCCTGAGGAAGCAGGGCTCCTGTGAGTGCGGACGTGGCCCCAATTGTTCCTGAGTCATAGTCAGAGGGTCCTGAGGACGCTGGGTCTCCTGTCACTGTGGACTATGCCTCACATCGTCTGGAAGCCTCACAGCAGGTCCTCAGGTGGCCCGGGGCTCCTTTCAGCCTGGACATGGCCACACGTCCCCCAGAAAACTCACCACACGTCCTGAGGAGCTGTGGGCTCATGTCAGCATAGACGCAGCCCCATATTTCCCAAAGCCAAAGTGCATGTCCTGAGGAGGACGGGGGTCCTGTCAGTGTTGAGGTGGCCTAACATTTTCCTCAAGCCTCACCATAAGACCTGAGGATGCTGGGGGCTCCTGTCAGCATAGATGTGGCCCCAAATCTTCTCAAACCTTCACAGTGGGTCCTGAGGAAGCTGGAGACTCCTGTCAGTGTGGATGCGGCACCCACATTTTTCTTAGGCCTCACCACAGTCCCTGACAAGCCTGGGGTCTTCTGTCTGCATGGACGCATCCCATATTTCCCCAAGTCAACACCAGGGGTCCTAAGGATTCAGCATCCTGTTGTGTCGATGTGACACAACGTCCTCCCGAAGCATCACCGAGGGTTCTGAGGAGGCCGGGGCTCCTGCCACCATTAATGCGGCCCGCAGCTTCCAGAAGCCGCCCCGTGGGTCCTGAGGAGGCCCAGGGTCTCCTTTCAGCGTGGATGCGAGCCCACAATTTCCTGAAGCTGCAGCTCATCAGCTTGGCCGTGTCCCCACGTCCTCCTCAGGCCTCCCCAGCACAGGCTGGCTCCTGTTAGTGCAGGCAGAGGAGGCCTACTGCACATTCATGCCCGCTGGGTGGGGCCTGGGCTCGGGTGCCCCCTGCAGGACACTCAGGCGCTGCAGGAGGCTGTGCAGAAGGCAGCGGCGCTCCAGGGGCCGCACCTGCCTCCTTCCAGGCTCCTGCTGTGGCCTGTTAGCTTTGGAAACATCTCACTGAAATGGAGCCCAACACCTGGCTTCCCCAGAAATACTTAAGGACAAGGAATTGGAGCCCACAGGACGCGAAATGAAATGTGGACCAGAGTTTTACCACGTCCCGCAAAACCCACTCAACCCTCTTCCACTGTGGGCGGGATTGTGGCTGGTGTAGCCACCCTGGAAAGAGTGTGGAGGCTCTGCAGGGCGACTATATTTGTAACATCCTGAGAACAGCAGGTGAACGGCCTGATTTCACTCCGAAGATACAGATGCACTGAGACTTGGGACACCTGCACCCCAATGTACACAGCAGCCGGGTCCACAGTAGCCACACTGTGGGAGGAGACTCGGTGCCCTGTGGCAGATGATGGATAAAAAGGATGGGAGATAGATGATGGTCATAGAGAGAGGAATGGAACTCAGCTATCAAAGAGAAGGAAATATTGCCATTTGCAATGACGTGGATAGAACTAGAGGGATCATGTTAAATGAAATAAGTCAGTCAGGAAAGAGAATGACCGTGTGTTGTCATTCATAGGTGGAATTAAAAAGCAAAACATATAACAACTGTGAAGGGAAGGAAAAACAAGATGAAAACAGTTGCAGGAAATACAGATTCTTTTTTTTTAATTTTTATTTATTTATGATATTCACAGAGAGAGAAAGAGAGAGAGGCAGAGACATAGGCAGAGGGAGAAGCAGGCTCCATGCACCGGGAGTCCGATGTGGGATTCGACCCCGGGTCTCCAGGATCGCGCCCTGGGCCAAAGGCAGGCGTCAAACCGCTGCGCCACCCAGGGATCCCCGAAATAGACTCTTAATGATAGGAAACAAACTGATGGTCATTGGAGGCGGGGAGGTTAACAGGGGACCTGCTTGAAGGAGGTCATGTGATGTCACGAGCACTGCTGTTATCTCCAACTGGTGAATCCCTGATTCTTCCTCTGAAAGTATAATACACTATCCGTTAATTAATTGGGTTTAAATTAAATTAAGTTAAAAAAATCCGTTGTATCAGAGCACATTTCCTTCTGGACTCTCTTTTTGCTCCTTCAACTTATGCCGGAACCACCCCCAATGGGACTGGTTTGCCTAAGTAGGCTCCACGCACCATCAATGGCCCAGCCCAGGGCTAGAACTCACGACCCCTGAGATCAGTACTGGAGGTGAGGTCAGGAGTGAGATGCTTAACCAACGGAGCCAGCTGGGGGCCCGAGAACCACACTGCTTTATCCTTTTTGTCTGTGACATCGTTTGAAATAGGAAAGTGCTGCGTCCCACTCTCTCCTGCTCCTCCAGTACTGATTTGCTGTCCGGGGTCATTTGTGGGGGCAGATTGATGTTATGTTTTTTTTTTTTTTTTTTTTTTTTGCTATTTCTAAGATATACCACCATGATTTTGATAGGAATGACTTTGAAACTGAGTGTGGCTTCAGGAACTGTGGACATTTTCACAAGATGATGCTCCCACCCCTCGAACCCAGGACGGCCTCCCAGAACAGAGCCTTCTATGGCTCAGTGAACAAGTCTTGTGCTCCTATGTTTCAGTCTCATTATTTATTCTCCTTGATGCTCCTGAGAAGTGAGTCACGTCCTTCCTTTCCTTCCTGAGTGCTCATTGTCGGGACAGAGCAAGGCTACTCTGCTCTGTAGGGTCAGTTTGTGTCCCTGACTTTACTGAACTCACTCCTTAGTTCTAACAGGTTTTGGTGGAGGCTCCCGGGTTTCCTGTTTCCAGTACCGCATCTTCAGCATATAGGGACAGTGTGACGTCCCCCTTCCAGGTGTGGAACCTTTTCTGTTTACAGCTTAATGTCCTAGAAAGCCCCACAATAGAATCAAAACAGAGCCCAGGCCAAGGGCAGGAAGCCCCTATTAGAATGAGAACAGAGCTCAATGCCCTTGAAGGCCCCATATCAAAATGTACACAGAACTTGAGGAATTGCTCTAGCCCTTCTGGAGGTCCCCGAGACAAGCCCTTAAACCTACACAAAAACTCACCTCGGGGTCGAAGTCCCTGCTCCGCACTGACAGGTATACTTGGACACAAGCTCGAGCTTGTAAATAAACCCTCGTGTGTTTGCTTCGGTGTGGGCTTCTCCATGGTTTTTCAGATTCGCAATCTTGGGCACAACAGTCTGAGATAAAAAAACAAAACCAAAAGCATTTCGGATGCGGGCAAATGAAAGCAGGGTTCTGAGAGATGCGTTTGGGGGCTCTTCTGTGGAGGGCTTGCAGACTGGGGGGTGGGATGCTTAGCCCCAGAACCAGAGGACCCAGTGTCCCCTCCCAAATCACGCCAAACAGCGCCAATCTCAGGGAGCAACACTGCACCACCTGCTGGAGGCCAGAGGCGCTGAAGACCACCCCACCCCTGACCCCGCTGGTGCCTCTCCCAGGCAGATGCGCACCTGACAATAAGCACCATGGGCCATCCCCAGACCCCACACAAACCATTCGCTGCGACCAAGTTGTCAGACCCAAGAGGCTGCAGAGCTTCAGTGCTGCCTGGAAAGTAGGGTCTAGCTTCCTTTGTATTTTGTGCTTTATTTTCATTTATTTTCTTTGATTCTATTTTATTAATTGCCTTATTTTATTTTTTATGTATGTACCTTATATATTTCTTATTTTTACTTTCATGGAACATTGTGTTTGTTATTTTGGGATTTAGAATCTTTTTACAAGGAGGCCAAAATAATCTAGTGGTTTTTTTGGAGGAGGGCAGTTTTTATTGTTTTTCTTGGTTTTTCTTTTTCTTCCTACTTTCTTTTCTGGAAAATATAATGAGATCGAGAAATTCACCTCCATAAAATAACATGAGGTAGTATTCACAGCCAGGAAGTCCATCAAAACAAATATATGATGTCTAAATACAGTTTAAAACAATGATTATAAAGATAGCAGCTGGGCTGGAAAAAGAGCACAGAAGAAAACTAGAGAATCCCTTACTGTAGAAATAAAAGAACTAAAATTTAGTCGGGCGAATGTTAAAAATGGTATAACTGAGATGCAGTCCCAAGTGGAAGCCTTAAAAACAAAGAAAGTTATGGACCACAGAGGCAGATTTAGGGAACTCAGTCACTTATTAAAACAATAACATTCATATCATAGGAGACTCAGAAGATGAAGGAAGAGAAAAGGTAGGCCTTACTCATCCAATAGAAACGAAAAATACCCACCATTGCTTCAATGTAGATGTAACTGGAAGGTATTATGCTGAGTGAAGTAAGTCAATCAGAGAAGGACAAACATTGTATGTTCTCATTCACTTGGGGAATATAAATAATAGTGAAAGGGAATATAGGGGAAGGGAGAAGAAATGTGTGGGAAATATCAGAAAGGGAGACAGAACATAAAGACTCCTAACTCTAGGAAACTAACTAGGGGTGATGGAAGGGGAGGAGGTCAGGGATCTGTATAAATGGGTGACGGGCACTGAGGGGGGCACTTGACGGGATGAGCACTGAGTGTTATTCTGTATGTTGTCAAATTGAACACCAATAAAAAGTGAATATATTATTTAAAAAAAAGAAAGAGGGAAAGAAAGAAATAGTGGCACCTTGGTGGCTCAGTCAGTTAAGCTTCTGCCTTAAGTCAGATCATGATCCAGGTCCCAAGGAAGGCTCCCTGTTTAGCAGGGAACCTGCTTCTCCCTCTCCCTCTGCCCCTCTCACTCATGGTTTTTCTCTCCTCTCTCTCTGAAATAAATAAATAACATCTTTGAAAAAGAAACTGCAAAAAACAAAGCCACAAGAAGAGAAATCTCCCATGTAGAAGAATTTCAAACAATTTGTGCAGACATTCCACCCTCAAGTTGATGAGCATAGCTTCCCACTCTTACATGTGGAATACACATAGTAACTTCCTTCTACAAAATATATTATGAAAAACTTAAAATAATAATGATAATATAATAATAAGAATAAGAATAAGAAGAAGAAGAAGAAGAAGAAGAAGAAGAAGAAGAAGAAGAAGAAGAAGGAGAAGAGGAAGAATCACTTAACTACGGAGAAAGATGACAAACACTACCTCAGCAAGATGATCAGATCGATACCAAGACTGATAAATCATGTTGATAGTATCTATCCTTTATATGATATAATGAAAATGGCAGTATATCTCTGTATATAATCCACAAAAACAGTTCAATCATGAGATAAACGACAGACATGTCTCAACTGAGGGAAATTTTCAAAATACTCTACTTCTCAAAGTATTCCAGTGCAACAACAAGGAAAGGCTGAAAGACTGTCACAATCCAGAGGAGCCTAAGAAAACATGAGGACAAATGGAATGTGATATGAGGGATGGTAACTTAGCAAAAACTAAGGAAATCTGAATAAAGTATGGTCCTTGGTTAATGCGAATATTTTAATATTGATTCATTAGCTCATATTTGTACCATACTAATATAAGATATCAATAAATGGAGAAAGTGAGTGCAAGTGCATGCGAATGCTCTGTACTATCTTCTCAATTTCCCTATAAATCTTTGTTTTTTCCTAATAAATAAGATTTATTTTGAAAATTGACTTAAATGAATCAGGATCCAAATGTGAAGACATTTTTAGAATAGTTGAATGAACTTTTGCTTTATTCTTAAAGAGTTCCTTCGATGGGAACAAAGTAAGAATTTTATATCAGAAAGAAAGAAAAACACTTATGAACACGTATAATGTCTCCTCAACCTGAAAAGCAGGAACGGATAATAAATAGCAAAAATCAGATAAAAAATACTTCTATTATAATAGACACCATATTGCAAGGGCATTTAAAATTAGCAATGCATAACATTTCCTTGACATTTGTCTTCCAAAGATTTCAAAGTGTTTCAGTGTCAGTTGAAACAGGGGAAGAATCTCAGGGAAGAATCCTTCACATAATAATAGGACCACTGGTAATAATATATCTCAGTTCTTTCAAATCCATAAAGATGCAATTCCTGAGGAGTGACTGAGCTGTGAAGAAAGAGATGAGAAACCCTCATCCCTCTGAATTACTTGTGTCAGAATATTTTAACCATAGTACTACGGATAGTAGTAAATTATCCTTATTAACAGGAAATACGTCTCAGATTGGAATCTGAACAATTAGAAGGGCAGAGAAAAAACACTTTGAATCGCTCTTCATCTTAGAAAGAGAAAGGACAGCTTTTTTATGTACGAAGTCAGTTGTCAAGATAGCCTTAGGGAATGAGTCTGCAGCATCGAATCCCGCTGCACAGCTGGGACGCCCATGCCCCAGGTCTTCCTGATCCCAAATCCCTGGGCCTGTCCCCCAACAGAGGCTGCCAGGCTGAGGTCATTAGCAATTGCTCTCTTAGGAGCTCCGGGGAAGGGGAAAGGAGCTAGATAGGATGGGAAGGGACGCAAGGAAGCCAAGAAAATGAAGGCCTTTCCACTTTAAGTTCAGCGTTCGAACCCGTCCAGCCATCCCAGGCCCCCGTGAAGAAGAGATGAAATTTACATTACTTCAGTTACAGGAAAAAAACAAAAGTTTACAGCTTAATGCCCTGGAAAGCCCCACAATAGAATAAGAACAGAGCCCACGCCAAGGGCTGGAAGCGCCTATTAGAATGAGAACAGAGCTCAATGCCCTTGAAGGCCCCATATCAAAATGTAAACACAACTTGAGGAATTGCTCCAGCCCTTTTGGAGGTCCCGGAGACAAGCCCTTAAAAGCAAAACAGCACCTTGGGGTCCAAGTCCCTGCTCTGCTGTGTCTGGGGTGTACTTGGACGCAAGCTCGAGTTTGAAAATCAACCCTTGTGTGTTTGCATCAGTGTCAGCTCCGTAGTGGTTTCTCAGATTCACAATCTTGGGCACAACACCCCCATGTCCCCTCCCACCTGGGCTGACCACTATCTCCTCCCATCCAGGCTGACACTCAGTCACCTCCCCACCCACAACAGCTGGGCACAGGCCCTCACACAGGTGTCACGGGCACGGTGGACACTTTCGCCATGCCTAGCCTCCCAAGGAAGGAAAGAGGTTTCGGCAGGACACACTCCCATAGTGGCCCCAGGGCTCCCTGCCCAGCACAGCAGCTCGTGACAGGTTGGGGTCTGTGTCCCTGACGCCTGCTCCTCCTCCCCGGGTTTCCCATAGGAAATGAAGGAGGAGGCCCTGGTCTCCTCCAGGGACATCTTGGAGGTAGACTTGGACGTCAACAGGATGTTCGGCAGCCACACCATATTTTGGGATGGCTAGGGGGTCGGGTGAGGCTGCTGGGCCAGGGGGATTCGGGACACCAAGGGAGGCCTGGGGCCTTCTGGGTAGGGAAAACGGGGCTACTGAGGCCGGGGGAGCAATAGCAGCCAACAACACACTGCTCCATGGTAGTATGCTGGGGCTGACACCCGTGCCCACACTCCCAGTGCCTCGGGGATGAGGAGGCCACTAGGGTGGGGCCTCCAGGGGTAGCCATGGGAATTGAAGACCAAAGAGGAGAGGGACGGCTCCCTGAGAAGCAGGGGATGGGGTGGGGGATGTGGGGGGCAGGAACCGGACCTGGGGGCCAGGCTGCATAGCCGCGGCTGGAGCAGGACCACATCGATCCCATGAGGGTCGGACGGGTCAGAGTGACACCCACTCTCTGTGCTTTATATTATTCTAAATTTTATGCATTTAATTTGAGACAATTTGCAATTTGAAAGCATATATAGTAAAATGACCCCCAGATAATGCCCCCGGTCCAGCCAGGGCCCTGCACTGACCACACGGAGCCCCAGGGGCAGGTGTCACTGCAAACCCCAGACTAGTCGCCTTTAACTGTAGATGTCTCCTTAGCATCATAGAGGAAGGAGATTTCCTGTGTCCGCAGGTCCCCCACGACATCTCCCACATTCCCCACTCTCACACCATCCTCCTACATCATCATCCCCAATGATATCCCACCTACACATCCCCCTCACACCCACACAGCCCCACACAATCCGCACTCACACTATAGCCCAACACCATCACCCTTACACAATCCCCCACACTCCACCACTATCATACCCCTGCCCCCACACCATCCACCACCACACGATTGGCCCCCAGCAATGACCCGATGCAGGTGCCCCCTGTGGGACAAGCTCAGCCTCCCCAGGGTTCTCTGGATACCCTAATCCCATCAGAAGCCCGGGTGTCCCATAGAGTACTCAGGGGTTGCAGGGAGGAGGGAAGACAGGAAGCCCCCGACAGGGTGGGTGCAGTTGAGTGGTGCAGAGGACCCACTGTGCCCTGACTCCACCCACTGTCCCTCATTTAGGGTGGCAAACACTGCACAGGACACCAGCCCCTAACCCATGGGGATCTGGGCTGGCCTGGCCCTGGGCTCTGTGAGGGCTGGGGTGATTTGAGCCTCCACCACAGGCCCAACACAAAGACTAATGGGATCCAGCCCACACGGCCCTGGCTAGCCCTGGATTCTGGCCCCGGGCTGAGCCAGCCCTCTCACAGCTGGATGGTGGGCCCCACCCGCACCCACACCAGGAAGCTGGCTCCTACAGGTGCTGGGGCCCCAGGGAGCCTGAGGCCGGGGTCCAGCTGCCCTGTGGAGACCCAGCACAGAAGCCCATGAGCTGCATGTCCAGGTCAGCTCTACTGTCCTCAGAACCGTCTCTCAGACTGAAACCTCAGGACACACGCCCCCACCCAGAGTCCACACATGCTTCCAGGTGTAGGACTCCAGCATCCGTCCCCAACCTATGTCATTCTTGCCTTTCCCTAAAGGACAGAAAGGTCTCCATCCCCAGGGGAAGGCGTGCACCCTCGGCTCTGTGCCCGTTTACTGTAGAATATCAATAAAGTCTTGTGGTGTGAAAATGCACAGCCAGCCCGCTTCTGTGTCTCCCAGAACACTGTTCACGGGGCATGGAGAGACCCCCAGAGAGGAGGAGGGGGTACCACTTAGGCCCCACCAGCCCCTGCAGGGGCGCCGCCAGGAACACCCAGCTGACGTCCCCACGTGCCTTCCACGGGTAGCCAGATGCCGGGGTCAGGCCCCAACAGACTTTACTGGGACTCAGGCTGTGCCCCACGGGCCAGGAGGGCCTGGGACAGAGTGACACCAGGAAGCCTCAGGTCACCAGGGTCTATGCAATGTGACCCAGAGGTCTGTGCTCCCTCTTTCCAGGAGGTCGTGCCTGGCCAGGTACGGGGCACTTCCTCCCCTCCCCGCATCCCTGTGCCTGTGTGCCTGGGGCAGAGAGGGCCTGCCGGGTGGTCAGCATGGTCCTAGAAGTGATGTTAGGACAGTAGGCCTTTGAGTTGTGCCCAAGATTGTGAATCAGAGAAACCACTGAGGAGCCAACACCGATGCAAACTCCCAAGGGTTCCTTACAATCTGGAGCTTGTGTCCTAGTGCACCCGACACAGCGGAGCAGGGATTTGGACCCTGAGACTAAGAGGCGTAGCAGCTTTATAGGGGCCATTGGCCCATGGGATACACAGAAAGTTGCACAGTCGTGTCGGTCCACATGCAGGTGGCCGATTGAATTACACCTTACCCTATAGGATCCACTTGACCTGGCCTATTTCTTTGGTCAGAATCGGCGTGCAGTTTTGGAGGGCACAAAGCGGGGTTACATTGTTATGAGCCCGATTTACAATTACGGTGTGCCCAGCGGCTTGACTGGGTTGGGGCAACGCCTTAAGACATAAGCAGGTCATGTGGGGGTCATAGGGGAGATGGCGGTTGTAGCACAAAATTGAATCAGTCCTGCTCTGGTTGTCCAGGGGTAGGGGATTTTTGATAAATTTCCTGGGCCCCACACTTGAAGATCATGCACCTGGGCCACCCTCACCAGGTGGACTCACTGTGCACAACTTGTGGTGCTGGATCTCTCACACCAGTGTGTAGAGGGCACCCTCCTCACCCTAGTGAGTAGGGGCTGGGTGAGTATGGAGCTTGTCCTGAAGGCCAGGCAGCACAGAGGACCGAGGAACACCAGCCCCATCACCACCCCTACTCCCACACACAGGCTGCCCCATGGCTCCCCATAATGGGCACCCGGCACCTCTGGAGATCCCCGCAGGGTGGCCCCGAGGTCCGGCTCTCTGCTGGAGAGGTATCGGGGAGAAGAGAAGCAGGCGGCGCTCGGGGAGACCCACTGCCGGACATGGGAATGTGGCCGAGCCAGACCTTCCACCTCAGCTGACCCTCTGGCTGAAATTCACCTCAGGAGCGAGCCCTGGGTCAGCCAGGAGAGCCCAGCTAGCCACCCAGCATCAGCACCAGAAGTGATGTTGTACCAACCATTTCGGCATTTGGGTGACCCAGCCGGAAGATCTAATAGCTGCATGTGATAGCTTCATGTGATAGACACACACACACCCCACAACCAACAAAAGTCAGAATCCCCCCAATGTTGTCAAACAGCAGCTGGATGGTTACATACACGACGTCATGGTCCCCAATAGGATACCTGGAAGATGCTATAAACCATGACTGCAGAGGTGCTGGAGGCACGGAGATGTGTCTGCTGTGTTCCAAAAAGGAGCGCAGAGGGGCAGGAAGCATCCTACAGGGGGGGGGCCCTCCTAGGAAAGGACACCAGGTTCCTGTGAAGGCCATGGATGGTGAAATCATTCCTCTTCTATTTCAGCTTCTGCTTTTCCTACTAAATGCCATTTTCCACAATCATAATAGCAAAAATTTATTTTATGTTTTTATATTTCTTTTTATTGGAGTCCAATTTGTATGAATTCTTGCTTCAGCAAGGGTGTCATTCAGGATAGAAAGAGAGAGAGATTTTCCCAGACAGGCAAAGTATAAAGGAGTTCATGACCACTAAATCAGTCCAGTAAGGAATTTTCAGAGGGACCATTCTAGTGGGGGAAAAAAGAGACCAAAAGCAACAAAGACTAGAAAGGACCAGAGAACGTCACCAGAAACACCAACTCTACCAGTAACACAAAGGCACAAAGTTCATATTTTGAATAAGCACTCTGAATGCTGATACTAAATGCTCCAATCAAAAGATATAGGGTATCAGAGTGCCTTAAAAAACAGGATCCGGGATGCCTGGGTGGCTCAGGGTTTGAGCCTCTGCCTTTGAATCAGGATGTGATCCTAGAGTCTGGGATCGAGTCCCATATTGGTCTCCTGGTGGGAAGCCTGCTTCTCTCTTGGCCTAAATTTCTGCCTCTCTCTCTCTCTCTCTCTCTCTCTCTCTCATGCTCTCAAAAATAAAATTGTTATTAAAAAACAAGGTCCATCGGTATGCTGCCTACTAGATGCTCACCTTAGGCCTATAGACACCAGCAGATTGAAAGTCAGGGGATGGAAAATCATCTATCACGCTAATGGTTATGAAAAGAAAGCTGGAGGACCAATGCTTATATTAGAAAAACTAGATTTGAAACCAAACCCTGGGGGACACCTGGTGGCTCAGTGGTTGAGCATCTGCCTTCGGCTCAGGCTGTGTTCCTGGGATCCCAGGATCGAGTCCCACATCGGCATCCCTTTGGGGAGCCTTTCTCTCCCTCTGCCTATGTTCCTGCCTTTGCTTCTCTGTGTATCTCTCATGAATAAATAAATTAAATATTCAATCTCAAAAAACAAAGAACAAATACTATAAGAAGTGATGAAGAAGGGCATTATTTCATAGTTAAAAAGACTCTCTATCCGGATCAAACAACTAAATATTTATGCTGCCAACATGGGAGTACCTAAATATGGAAATCAATTACCAACAAACGTACAGGAACACACTGATAATAATACAATGACAGGGGATTTTAACACCCACCCACTTATGGCAATGGACCAATTGTCTATGCAGGAAATCAACAGGGGAACAATAGCCTTGACACACTGGACCACAGGGACCCAACAGATATAGTCTGAACATTTCTTCCTAAAGCAGAATACACATTCCTTTCAAGTGCACATGGGACATTCTCCAGAACAGATCATATCATAGGCCACAAATCAGCCCTCAACAGGTACAACAGGTTCATGAAGGTTGATATCACACCCTGTATATTTTTGACCACGATGCTATGAAACTCGAAGTCGACAGTAAGGAAAAATTTGGACAGACCAAAAATACGTGGAGATTATGAACATCCTACTAGAGAATGAATGGAGCAACCAGGAAATTAAAGAGGAAATTTAAAACAAATGAAAATGAAAACATGTTTCTCCAAACCTCTGGGATGTAGCAAAGGCAGTCCAAAGAGGGAAGTACATAGCAATACAGGCTTACCTCAGGAAACAAGAAGTCTGGGATCCCTGGATGGCGCAGCGGTTTGGCGCCTGCCTTTGGCCCAGGGCGCGATCCTGGAGACCTGGGAACGAATCCCACATCGGGCTCTTGGTGCATGTAGCCTCCTTCTCCCTCTGCCTATGTCTCTGCCTCTCTCTCTCTCTGTGACTATCATAAATAAATAAAAATTAAATAAAATGTTTAAAAAAAGGAAACAAGAAGTCTCTAATACACAACCTAACCCTACACCTAAAGGAGCTCGAAAAGGCATAGCAAACAAAGCCTAAAGCCTACAGAAGAAGGGAAAAAATTAAGATGAGGGCAGAAATAAACAATACAGAAATAAAAAAAAACATTAGAATGGTATAATGAAACTAAGAATCGGTTCTTCAAAATAATTAATAAAATGGATCAAGCCCTATCCAGCCTTATGAACGAGAAAAGAGAAAAGACCTAAATAAATACAATCACAAATGAGAGAAGAGTGATCACAATCAACACCAGAAAAATAAGACAATTATAAGGGAATACTATGAAAGAATATACGTTAACAAACTGGGAGACCTGGAAGAAATGGACAAATCCCTAGAAATGTGCAAATGAGCAAAACTGAAATAGGAAGAAATAGAAAATGTGAACATACCCATAACTAGCCAAGGAATTGAATCAGCAAGGTACCTGGGTGCCTCAGTGGTTGAGCATGTGCTTTGGCTCAGGTCATGATCCCGGGGTCCTGGGGAATCAAGTCCCACATCAGGCTCCCCGCATGGAGCCTCATGTTCCCTGTGCCTATACCTCTGCATCTCTGTGTCTCGCATGAATACATAAATAAAATCTTTAAAAAAGAAAAAAGATAAAAAGATGAGAAAGGACCCAAATAAAATCAGAAATGAGAAAAGAGAAATAAAAACCAACACTAGAGAAATACAAAAGATTATAAGAGAATATGATGAAAGTATATGCCAGCAACCTAGAACCTGGAAGAAATAGATCAATTCCCTGAAATGTATAACATAGCAAAAATTAAAAATGAAGAAATAAGAAATTTGAACAGACAGGTAACCAGCAAAGAAATTGAATCAGGAATCAAGAATCTCCCAACAGGAGATGCTTAGATCAATAGTACAGAATGGAAAGCCAAAACAAGATACAAACATGTAACTATGACCCATAATGGACAACAAGGCAGGAAGGAATATCCAATGGCACAAAGACAGTCTCTTCAACAAACCTTAACCCTGACTGCAGGATAAGAACAAATGGTGTTGGGAAAACCAGGCAGCCACATGCAGAAGAATGAAACTGGACCACTTTCTTACACCATATATATATAAAATAAATTCAAAATGGATGAAAGACCTAAATGTGAGACCAAAAAACATATAAAGAAGAAAAGATAGGCAGCAATGACTTTGACATTGGCCATTGGATCTTCTTTCTAGATATGCCTCTGAGGTGAGGGAAGCAAAAGCAACAATCCTATTGGGACTTCATCAAATTGAAAAGCTTCTGCAAAGTGAAGGAAACAACCAAAGCTAAAAGGCAACATACAGGAGGAGGGGCAAGATGGCGGAAGAGTAGGGTCCCCAAGTCACCTATCCCCTTCAAATTACCTAGATAACCTTCAAATCATCCTGAAAATCTTCGAATTCTGCCTGAGATTTAAAGACAGACCAGCTGAGGGATCCCTGGGTGGCGCAGCGATTTGGCGCCTGCCTTTGGCCCAGGGCGCGATCCTGGAGACCCGGGATCGAGTCCCACGTCGGGCTCCCGGTGCATGGAGCCTGCTTCTCCCTCTGCCTGTGTCTCTGCCTCTCTCTCTCTCTCTGTGACTATAAAAAAAAAAAAAAAGACAGACCAGCTGGAATGCTACAGTGAGAAAAGTTCGCGCTTCTATCAAAGCAGGATGACGGGGGAAAAGAAATAAAGAAACAAAATGCATCCAAGTGGAGGGGCCCCACGAGGAGCCGGGCTAAGGCCAGGCGGTGTGCCCCTGGTCAGGAGAGCTTTGTTCCAGAGAAGCAGGATCTGCACCAATCTTCCTCGGCAGAATGGCGCCCACAGGGATTCAGAGCAGGACCCCAGGAGGGCGGGGATACCCACGGGCTCCCTGGGACACTAAGAGACACCTGCACTCCCAGGAGAGTGCACCAAGCTCCCTCAGTGCTACAGGGCACGTGCACTGACTTGGGAGCAGCTCAGAGGGGGTCAGGCAGGGCTCTGCGTGGAGCAGGTTGCATGCCCTGGGAGCAGCTTGGTGGCAGTGCCTGAAGCAGAGGAAGTGGCTCCGTGCAGAGGGGGCTGTGCGGCTCCGGAAGCAACTCGGAGGTGCTCAGGCGGCGGCTCCCTGAGGGGGCTGTCCGACCAGGAGCAGCTCAGAGGGGCTGGGCGGCAGCTCTGGGGAGAGGCGGCTGCACAGACAGGAGCGAGAATCCAACATCGCAGGCCCCAGAGCACAGGGCGCCAGGACACAGCCCAGGATTAGGGCTCCCTGGGGACAGGCAGAGGCTCGGATCGCCCAGGACAGCAAGGACGCTCCTGCCCAGAGCTGAGGAGATCAGCGGTCCCACCACAGAGCCTCCAGGCCCTGCAGATGGACTGCTCTGGAGTTACTGTGGGTGCTGAATACAGGTATCCAGAGCTGGCCGCTGCCACTGGGGTTGTTCCTCCTGGGGCGTCACGGGGTAAACTATGCCCACTGAGCCCTGCACCAGGCAGTGGACAGAGCAGCTCCCCCAAGTGCTAACATCTGAAAATCAGGACAACAGGCCCCGCCCCAGAAGTCCAGCTAGACGGACAAGTTCCAGGGGAAGTCAAGGGACTTAAAGTATACAGAATCAGAAGATACTCCCCCATGTTTTATCTTTTTATTTCTGATTGCTTCACCCTCCCTTTTTCCCCCTTCTTTCTTTTTTCTTTCTCTTTTTATTCTCTTTTTTCCTTCTATCTTCCTTAATTCTTTTTCTTTTTCTCTTTTCTTTCCTTCTTTCTCTCCTCTCTTTTTCTCCTTTTCCCAATACAATTTGTTTTTGGCCACTGCACTGAGCAAAATGACTAGAAGGAGAAGCTCACCTCAAAAAAAAAAAGAATCAGAAACAGTCCTCTCTCACACAGAGTTACAAAATCTGGATTACAATTCAATGTCAGAAAGCCAATTCAGAAGCACTATTATACAGCTACTGGTGGCTCTAGAATAAAGCATAAAGGACTCAAGAGACTTCATGACTGCAGAATTTAAATCCAATCAGGCAGAAAGTAAAAATCAATTGAATGAGATGCAATCCAAACTAGAAGTCCTAACGACGAGGGTTAACAAGGTAGAAGAACGAGGGAGTGACATAGAAGACAAGTTGATGGCAAAGAGGGAAACTGAGGAAAAAAGAGACAGACAATTAAAAGACCAGGAAGACAGATTAAGGGAAATAAATGACAGCCTGAGGAAGAAAACCTACGTGTAATTGGGGTTCGCGAGGGCGCCAAAATGGACAGAGGACCAGAATAAGTATTTGAACAAATCCTAGCTGAAAACTTTCCTAATCTGGGAAGGGAAACAAGCATTCAGATCCAGGAAATAGAGATTCCCCCCTAAAATCAATAAAAACCATCCAACACCTCGACATTTAATAGTGAAGCTTGCAAATTCCAAAGATAAAGAGAAGATCCTTAAAGCAGAAAGAGACAAGAAATCCCTGACCTTTATGGGGAGGAACATTAGGGTAACAGCATACATCTCCAGAGAGACCTGGCACCCCAGAAAGGGCTGGCAGGATATATTCAGGGTCCTCAATGAGAAAAACATGCAACCAAGAATCCTTTATCCAGCAAGGCTCTCATTCAAACTGGAAGGAGAGATAAAGAGCTTCCAAGACAGGCAGGAATTGAAAGAATCTGTGAACTCCAAACCAGCTCTGCAAGAAATTTTAAGGGGGACTCTTAAAATTCCCCTTTAAGAAGAAGTTCAGTGGAACAATCCACAAAAACAAGAACTGAATAGATATCATGATGACACTAAACTCATATGTATTGATAGTAACTCTGAACATGAACGGGCTTAATGACCGCATTAAAAGACCCAGGGTTTCAGACTGGATAAAAAAGCAGGACCCATCTATTTGCTGCCTACGAGAGACTCATTTTAGACAGAAGGACACCTACAATCTGAAAATTAAATGTTGGAGAACCATTTACCATTCAAATGGTCCTCAAAAGAAAGTAGGGGTAGCCATCCTTATATCAGATAAACTAAAATTTACCCCGAAGAATGTAGTGAGAGATGAAGAGGGACACTAAATCGTACTTAAGGGATCTATCTAACAAGAGGACTTAACAATCCTCAATATATGCCGCGAATATGGGAGCTGCCAAATGCTTAAACCAATTAATAACCAAAGTAAAGAAATACTTAGATAATAATTATCTTATACTTGGTGACTTCAATCTAGCTCTTTCTACCCTCGATAGGTCTTCTAAGCACAACATCTCCAAAGAAACGAGAGCTTTAAATGATACACTGGACCAGATGGATTTCACAGAAATCTACAGAACTTTACATCCAAACTCAACTGAATGCACATTCTTCTCAAATGCACATGGAGCTTTCTCCAGAATAGACCACATACTGGGTCACAAATAGGGTCTGAACCGATACCAAACGATTGGGATCGTCCCCTGCATATTCTCAGACCATAATGCCTTGGAATTAGAACTAAATCATAACAAGATGTTTGGAAGGAGCTCAAAGACGTGGAGGTGAAGGATCATCCTGCTAAAAGATGAAAGGGTCAACCAGGAAATTGAGGAAGTATTAAAAAGATTCATGGAAACTCATGAGAATGAACATACAACCATTAAAATCTTTGGCATGCAGCCAAAGCAGTCCTAAGGGGGAAATACATCACAATATAAGCATCTATTCCAAAACGGGAAACTACTCAAATACAAAAGCTAACCTTACACATAAAGAGGCTAGAGCAAAAAAAAAGCAGATAGATCCTACACCCAACAGAAGAATAGAGTTAATTAACATTCGAGCAGAACTCAAGGAAATTGAGACCAGAAGAACTGTGGAACAGATCAACGGAAGGAGGAGTTGGTTTGTTGAACGAATTAATAAGATAGATAAACCATTAGCCAACCTTATTAAAAAGAAGAGAGAGAATATTCAAATTAATAAAATCATGAATGAGAAAGGAGAGGTCACTACCAACACCAAGGAAATACAAACGATTTTAAAAACATATTATGAACAGCCATACACCAATAAATTAGGCAATCTAGAAGAAATGGACGCATTCCTGGAAAGCCAGAAACTGCCAGAACTGGAACAGGAGGAAATACAAAACCTGAACAGGCCAAAAACCAGGGAGGAAATTGAAGCAGTCATCCAAAACCTCCCAGGACACAAACGTCCAGGGCCAGATGGCTTCCCAGGGGAATTCTATCAAACGTTTAAAGAAGAAACCATACCTATCCTACTAAAGATGTTTGGAAAGTTAGAAAGAGATAGAGTACTTCCAAATTCGTTCTATGAGGCCAGCATCACCTTAACTCCAAAACCAGACAAAGACCCCACCAAAAAGGAGAATTACAGACCAATAGCCATGATGAATATGGATGTAAAAATTCTCAACAAGATACTAGCCAATAGGGATCCCTGGGTGGCGCAGCGGTTTGGCGCCTGCCTTTGGCCCAGGGCGTGATCCTGGAGACCCGGGATCGAGTCCCACGTCGGGCTCCCGGTGCATGGAGCCTGCTTCTCCCTCTGCCTGTGTCTCTGCCTCTCCCTCTCTCTGTGACTATCATGAATAAATAAAAAAAATTAAAAAAAAAAGATACTAGCCAATAGGATCTAAAAGTACATTAAGAAAATTATTCACCATGACCAAGTAGGATTTATCCTTGGAACACAGGCTGGTTCAACACTCATCAAACAATCAATGTGATTCATCATATCAGCAAGAGACAAACCAAGAACCATATGATCCTCTCATTAGATGCAGAGAAAGCATTTGACAAAATAGAGCATCCATTCCTGATCAAAACACTTCAGAGCATAGGGAGAGAAGGAACATTTCTCATCATCTTAAAAGCAATCTAGGAAAAGCCCACAGCAAATATCATTCTCAGTGGGGCCGCACTGGAGGCCTTTCCCCAAAGATCAGGAACAAGACAGGGATGTCCACTCTCCCACTGCTATTCAACATAGTACTGGAAGTCCCAGCCTCAGCAGACAGCAAAAAGACATCAAAGGCATTCAAATTGGCAAAGAAGTAGTCAAACACTCCCTCTTCTCAGATGACATAATACTTTACCTAGAAAACCCAAAAGCCCCCACCCCAAGATTGCTAGAACACATTCAGCAATTTGGTAGCGTTGCAAGATAAAAAATCAATGCCCAGAAATCAATGGCATTTCTATACACTGACAATGAGACTGAAGAAAGATAAATTAAGGAGTCAATTTCATTTACAATTGCACCAAAAAGCTTAAGATACCTAGGAATAAACCTAACCAAGGAGGTAAATGATCTATACCCTAAAAACAATAGAACACTTCTGAAAGAAATTGAGGAAGACACAAAGAGATGGAAAAATATTCCATGCTCATGGATTGGCAGAATTATCATTGTGAAAATGTCAATGGTACCCAGGCAATGAACACGTTTAATGCAAACACTATCAAAATACCGTGGACTTTCTTCAGAGAGTTAGAACAAATTATTTATGATTTGTGTGGAATCAGAAAGGACCCCGAATAGCCAGGGGAATTTAAAAAAGACAACCTTATATGGGGGCATCACAATGCCAGATTTCAGGGTGTACTACAAAGCTGTGGTCATCAAGAAAGTGTGGTAGTGGGACAAAAACAGACAAATTGATCAAAGGAACAGAATAGAGAACCCAGAAGTGGACCTTGAACTTTATGGTCAACTAATATTCGATAAAGGAGGAAAGACTATCCATTGGAAGAAAGACAGTCTCTTCAATAATTGGGGCTGGGAAAATGGACACCCACGTGCAGAAGAATGAAATGAGACCACTCTCTTTCACCATACACAAAGATAATCTGAAAATGGATGAAAGATCTAAATGTGAGACAAGAGTCCATCAAAATCCTAGAGGAGAACACAGGCAACACCCTTTTTGAACTTGGCCACAGTAACTTCTTCCAAGATACATCCACGAAGGCAAAAGAAACAAAAGCAAAAATGAACTGTTGTGATTTCATCAAGATAAAAAGCTTTTGCACAGCAAAGGATACAGTCAACAAAACTAAAAGACAACCTACAGAATGGGAGAAGATATTTGCAAATGATATATCAGATAAAGGGCTAGTTTCAAAGACCTATAAAGAACTTCTTAAAGTCAACACTAAAGAGACAAAGAATCCAATCATGAAATGGGCAAAAGACATGAACAGAAATCTCACAGAGGGAGACACTGACATGGCCAACATGCACATGAGAAAATGCTCTGCATCACTTGCCTCAGGGAAATAGAAATCAAAACTACAATGAGATACGACCTCACACCAGTGAGAATGGGGAAAATTAACAAGGCAGGAAACCACAGATGTTGGAGAGGATGCGGAGAAAAGGGAACCCTCTTACACTGTTGGTGGGAATGTGAACTGGTGCAGCCACTCTGGAAAACTGTGTGGAGGTTCCTCAAAGTGTTTAAAATAGACCTGCCCTATGACCCAGCAATTGCACTCTTGGGGATTTACCCAAAATATTCAGGTGCAATGAAATGCCGGGACACCTGCACCCCAATGTTTTTACCAGGAATGTCCACAATAGCGACACTGTGGACGGATCCATGGTGTCCATTGAAAGATGAATGAATAAAGAAGATGTGGTTTATGTATTCAATGGAATATTCCTCATCCATTAGAAACGACAAATACCCACCATTTGCTTCAACGTGGATGGAACTGCAGGGTATTATGCTGAGTGAAGTAAGTCAATCGGAGAAGGACAAATGTATGTTGTCATTCAATGCGTTAATATAAATAATAGTGAAAAGGAATATAAGGGAATGGAGAAGAAATGTGGGGGAAATATCAGAAATGGAGACAGAACATAAAGACTCCTAACTCTGAGAAAGTAACTAGGGATGCTGGGAGGGGAGGAGGGCAGGGGGTGCGGGTGAATGGGTGACGGGCACTGAGGGGGGCACTTGCCGGGATGAGCATGGGTGTTATTCTGTTTGTTGGTAAATTGAACACCAATAAAAAATAAATTTACTAAAAAAAAGGTACAAACAACTAAACATTTATGCTGCCAACATAGGAGTACCTAAATATAGAAACCAATTAACAACAAATATACAGGAAATCACTGATAATAATACAATGACATTGGATTTTAACACCCACTTATGGCAATGGACTGATCGTCTATGCAGAAAATCAACAGGGGAACAATAGCCTTGACACACTGGACCACAGGGACTCAACAGATATAGTCTGAACATTTCTTCCTAAAGCAGAATACACATTCCTTTAAATTTCACATGGGACATTCTCCAGAAAAGATCATATCATGGGCCACAAATCAGCCCTCAAGAGGTACAACAGGTAAAGAAGGTTGATATCACCCCTTGTACATTTTCGGACCATGACGCTATGAAACTCGAAGTCGACAGTAAGAAGAAAAATTGGACAGACCAATAATACGTGGAGATTATGAACATCCTACTAGAGAATGAATGGAGCAACCAGGAAATTAAAGAGGAAATTTAAAACAAATGAAAATGAAAACATGTTTCTCCAAACCTCTGGGATGTAGCAAAGGCAGTCCTAAGAGGGAAGTACATAGCAATAGAGGCCTCAAGAAACAAGAAGTCTCCAATACACAACCTAACCCTACACCTAAAGGAGCTGGTAAAGGAATAGGAAACAAAGCCTAAATCCTACAGAAGAAGGGAAAAAATAAAGATGAGAGAAGAAATAAACAATGCAGAAAAAACAAAACAGTAGAATGGAATAACGAAACTAAGAGCTGGTTCTTCAAAATAATTAATAAAATGGATCAAGCCCTAGCCAGCCTTATCAACGAGAAAAGAGAAAACCTAAATAAATAAAATCACAAATGAGAGAAGAGAGATCACAATCAACACCAGAAAAATAAGATGATTATAAGGGAATACTATGAAAGATTATTCACTAACAAACTGGGAGACCTGGAAGAAATGGACAAATCCCTAGAAATGTGCAAACGAGCAAAACTGAAATAGGAAGAAATAGAAAATATGAACAGACCCATAACTAGCAAAGAAATTGAATCAGTAAGGTACCTGGGTGCCTCAGTGGTTGAGCATCTGCTTTGGCTCAGGTCATGTTCCCGGGTCCTGGGGGATCACGTCCAACATCAGGCTCCCTGCATGAAGCCTCATTTTCCCTCTGCCTATAACTCTGCCTCTCTGTGTCTCTCATGAATACATAAATAAAGGTGCAGCCACTGTGGAAAACAGTCTGGAGGGTCCTCGAGAAATTAAAAATAGGGGATCCCTGGGTGGCGCAGGGGTTTGGAACCTGCCTTTGGCCCAGTGCTTGATCCCTGAGACCCGGGATCGAATCCCACGTCGGGCTCCCAGTGCATGTAGCCTGCTTCTTTCTCTCCCTGTGTCTCTGTCTCTGTCTCTGTGACTATCATAAAAAAATTTAAAAAAGACGTTAAAAATAGAGCTACCCTACGATTCCAAAATTGCACAGCTAGGCATTTACCCCGAGCATACAAAAGTAGTTTAGTAGATTGTAAGAGGAACATAAGCCCAGTGTTGGTAGTAGCATTATCAACAACAGCGAAACTGTGTATAGAGCCGAGATGTCCATCGACAGATGAATGGGCAGAGACGATGTGTTAAATATACACACTGCAACATCACTGGGTCATCAGAAGGGATGAAATGAAGCCATTTACAATGACGTGCGAGAAGTGGAAGGGACTTATGCTAAATGAACTCAGTCAGAGAATACAGATACCAAATACCATACAATTGCATTCACATGTGAATTTTAAGAAACCAAACAAACTGGCAAAGGGGCAAAGGGTGGGATGAGAGATGCAAACCAAGAAACATACTCTTAACCACAGAGAATAAACTAATAAATACCAGAGGAAGGTGGGGGGTGGGAAATCAGGGGATCGGGATAGTGGAGGTCAACTCTGACCAGTACCAGGCATTGTATTCAAGGGTTGAATCACTATGTGGTAAACCTGAAACTATATCATACTGTGTTTACAAAGAGGAATTCAAGTAAAACTTTAAAATAATAATTGGTAGTATAGAGGATACATGTGCACACAAGAGATAAAATCTGAAAGGCAACTGAAAATCCAAACAAAGAGTCTTTAGAGCCACAAATCCCCTCCTTAGCTCAGCTAATGAGAATCCTGCCATGGCTATTCTCACCCCAGAGAAGACTGGATTTTGATTCTCTGGGGAGGCCACTGACTTGGTGGAGTCAGGCTATCTTTGAAACCAAAACCTAAATAGAGTGCATAAAACTAAACTGCCCAAGATGCTAGGAGTCCCAGTGCAGGCACATGCCAAGACACAAACTCTAACCATACACAGACATAACCCTTACCCTACACTTAAGCCTAATGTTAACCTAACCCTTAAACAAGAACTATCACTAATCAAAAACCAAACACAAACCCCAAGACCGAAACACATTCACTGAACCTTCCTGCCAACCCTCACCCTAACTCCTAAACCTATTCTGAGGTTTCCATAACCCTGACCCTTACCTTAAATCTAATCGTAACCCTAACCTCTAACCCTAACCTTAACTTAATGTACTCAAATCCTATTCCTAAACTTAATTTGTACCCTAACCCTAACCCTCTAATACTAACCCTATCTCATACCCCAAACTGTACACTACCCATACCCTAAAACTAATCCCTAACCCACTGCCTAACCCTATCTCTTACCCTTTTCCAAAACCGTATCCTGACCCTACCCTGACCCTGACCTGACCCCATCCCTAACCCCTAACCAAACACTAACCCTAACACTAGCACTAAACCCTATCCTAAGCCTAACCCTCGCCCTAACCCTAAACCTAGGCCTAACTTTAACTCTAACCCTTAACGCTAACCCCTAACCCTAACTCACACCCTAACCCCTAACCCTAACTGCAAACCTAATCACAACCCTAACACTAACCATAACCTTAACCCCAACTCCTAACATCCTGCCCTAATCCCTAAGCCTAAACCCAAACCCTAACTCTAAATCCTGTCCCTAACACTAACCCTAACCCCTTTCCCTAATCCCTAACCCCCAGCCTAACTCCTAACCATTGACCCTTACCCTTATCCCTCACGCTATCCTCTAATCTGTAACCATAAGCATAATCACTAAACCCTAACATCTAACCTAACTTAACCACCAACTGCCTCCCCTCCCCTGACCCTACCATTCATTCTACCCATTCACTTACCCTGTGGTTCTGAGTAGTCCCTTCTGATATGGACGTGGCCCCCAATGGCACCTCCAGAGTCCTCCAGGGGGTCCTGAGGAAGCCAGGATCCTGTGAGTGTGGATGTGGCCCCATGTGTTCCTGAGTCATAGTCACTGGGTCCTGAGGATGCCGGGTCTCCTGTCACTGTGGACTATGCCTCACATCCTCTGGAAGCCTCACAGCAGGTCCTCAGGGGGCCAAGGGCTCCTGTCAGCCTGGATATGGCCCCATGGCCCCCAGAAAACTCACTGCGGGTCCTGAGGGGGCTGTGGGCTCCTGTCAGCATAGACGCAGCCCAATATGTCCTGAAGCCAAAGTGCTGATCCTAAAGAGGCTGGAGACTCCTGTCAGTTTGGATTCAGCACCCACATATTTCTTACGCCTCACCACAGGCCCTGACAAGGCTGGGGTCTTCTGTCTGCATGGAAGCATACCCATATTTCCCGAAGTCTACACCGGGGGTCCTGAGGACGTCAGCGTCCTGTTGTGTGGGCGTGGCCCCAAGTCCTCCCATAGCCTCAGTGCGGACTCTGAGGAGGCCAGGGCTCCTGACACCATGGATGCGGCCCCCACCTTCCAGAAGACTCAAATTATGTCCTGAGTGGCCCGGGAGCTCCTGACAGAGTGGACGCAGCACCACAGCTTCCTGAAGCCTCCCTGCAGGTCCTGAAGCGGCCCAGATGTTCCTGTCAGGGTGGATGCGGGCCCACATCTATCCTGGGAATCTGAGCAATCAGATGGGCAGAGAAAAAACACTTTGACTCGCTCTTCGTCTTATAAAGAGAAAGGACAGCTTTTCTATGTACAAAGTCAGTTGTCAAGATAGCCTTAGGGAAGAAGAGTTGCAGCATCAAATCCAGCTGCATAGCTGGGACGCCCGAGCCCCAGGTCTTCCTGATCCCAAATCCCTGGGCCTGTCCCCCAACACAGGCTGCCAGGCTGAGGTCATTAGCAATTGCTCTCTTAGGAGCTCCAGGGAAGGGGGAAGGAGCTAGATAGGATGGGAAGGGACACAAGGAGGCCGAGAAAATGAAGGCCTTTCCACTTTAAGTTCAGCGTTCGACATGTCCAGCCATCCCAGGCCCCTGTGAAGAAGAGCTGAAATTTACATTACTTCAGTTACATGAAAATAACAAAAGTTTACAGCTTAATACCCTGGAAAGCCCCACAATAGAATAAAAACTGAGCCCAGACCAAGTGCAGGAAGCCCCTTTTAGAATGAGAATAGATCTCAATGCCTTTGAAGGCCCATATCAAAATGTAAACAGAACTTGAGGGGGATCCCTGGGTGGCGCAGCGGTTTGGCGCCTGCCTTTGGCCCAGGGCGTGATCCTGGAGACCCAGGATCGAATCCCAAGTCGGGATCCCGGTGCATGGAACCTGCTTCTCCCTCTGCTTGTGTCTCTGCCTCTCTCTCTCTCTCTCTGTGACTATCATAAAAAAAATAAAATCTTAAAAAAAAAAAGAAGTTTAAAAAAAAAAAGAACTTGAGGAATTGCTCCAGCCCTTCGGGAGTACCCCGAGACCAACCCTTAAAACTAAGCTAAAACCCACCTCAGGGTCCAAGTCCCTGCTCTGCTCTGTCGCGTATACTTGGACACAAGCTCAAGCTTGTAAATAAACTCTCATGTGTTTGCCTTGGAGTCAGCTTCTCGGTGGTTTCTTGGATTAGCAATCTTGGGCACAACAGTCTGAGATAAAAAAACAAAACCAAAAGAAGCTCGGACACAGGTAGAGTGAACGCAGGGTTCTGAGAGAAGCCACGGAGTCCTGGGGGCTTGGCCGCTCTTCTGTGGAGGCCCCAGCAGACTGGGGTGGGGGATGCTCTGCCCCAGAGCCAGAGGACCCAGAGACCCCACCCGCATCCCGCCTCTCAGGGCCAGGTCTCAGGAACAGGGCAGCACAGCCCGCTGAGCCCAGAGGCGCTGACGCCCACCCTGCCTCTGATCCCCGCAGGTGCATCTCCCAGGCAGATGTGCACCTGACAATCAGCGCCATGGCCCATCTCCAGACCCCACACAGAGCATTCGCTGCCACCAAGTTGTTGGACCACAGTGGCTGCAGAGCTTCAGCTCTGCCTGGAAAGTAGTGTCTAGATTCCTTTGAACTTTGTGCTCTTTTTTCATTTATTTTCTTTGATTCTTTTTTATTAATTGCCTTATTTTAATTTCTATGTATGTACCTTATATATTTCTTATTTTTACTTTCATAGTACTTTAATTGTGATTCTTTTTTAAATTTTTTTTCAATTTATTTATGATAGTCACAAACAGAGAAAGAGAGAGAGAGAGAGAGAGAGAGGCAGAGACACAGGCAGAGGGAGAAGCAGGCTCCATGCACTGGGACCCCGACGTGGGATTTAATCCAGAGTCTACAGGATCATGCCCTGGGCCAAAGGCAGGCACTAAACTGCTGCATCACCCAGGGATCACTTTAATTGTTTCTATTTTGGGATTTAGAATCTTTTAACAAGCAGGCCAAAATAATCTGGGTTTTATTTTGTTTTGTTTTGTTTTTTTGGGGGGAGGGCAGTTGTTATTGTTTTTCTTGTTTTTCCTTTTTCTTCCTTCTTTCTTTTCTGGAAAATATAATGAGATGGAGAAAATCACCTCCATAAAATAACATGAGGTCTACTCACAGCCAGGAAGTTCATCAATACGCATATATGATGTCTAACTACAGTTTAAAACAATGATTATAAAGACAACAGCTGGGCTAGAAAAAGAGCACAGAAGAAAACTAGAGAAACCTTTACTGTAGAAATAAAAGAACTAAAATCTAGTCAGCCCAATGTTAAAAATGGTGTAACTGAGATGCAGTCCCAAGTGGAAGCCTTGAAAACAAGAATGGTTATGGACCACAGAGACAGATGTAGGGAAGTCAGCCACTTATTAAAACAATAACATTCATACCATAGGAGACTCAGAAGATGAAGAGAGAGAAAAGGTGGGCCTTGCTCAGACATTAGAAACAACAAATACCCACCATTTGCTTCAAAGTGGATGGAACTGGAAGGTATTATGCTGAGTGAAGTAAGTCATTCGGAGAAGGACAAACATTGTATGTTCTCATTCATTTGGGGAATATAGATAATAGTGAAGGGAATATAAGGGAAGTGAGAAGAAATGTGTGGGAAATATCAGAAAGGGAGACAGAACATAAAGTCTCCTAACACTGGGAAATGAACTAGGGGTGATGGAAGGGGAGGAGGGCGGGGGTGGGGGTGAATGGGTGACATGTACTGACGGGCTGAGCACTGGGTGTTATTCTGCATGTGGGCAAATTGAATACCAATAAAAAGTAAATTTATTATTAAAAAAAGGAAAAAGAAAGAAAAAGTGGCATCTGGGTGGCTCAGTCACATAAGCTATTGTCTTAGGCTCAGATCATGATCCAGTTCCCAAGGCAGGCTCCCTGTTTGCAGGGAACCTGCTTCTCCCTCTCCATCTGCCCCTCTTGCTCTTGGTATTTCTCTCCTCTCTCTTTCAAATAAATAAATGACATCTTTAAAAGGAAACAAACAAACAAACCCAGAATGAAGAGAAATCTCCCATGTAGAAGAATTTCAAATAAGTTGTACAGACATTCCACCCTCAAGTTGATTAGCATAGCCTCCCAATCATATGTATGGAATACACATAGTAACTTCCTTCTATGAAATATAATATGAAAATGTGTATATAAAAATGATAATATAAGAATAATAATAATAATAATCACTTTACAACGGAGAAAGCTGACAAACACTACCTCAGCAAGATGATCAGATTGATACCAGGATTGATAAATCATGTTGATAATATCTATCCTTTATATGATATAATTAAAATGGCAGTATATCTCTTTATATAATCCACAAAAAGAGTTTAATCATGAGATAACAGACATTTCCCAACTGAGGGAAATTTTACAAAATACTCTACTTCTCAAAGTGTTCCAGTTCAACGACAACAAGGAAAGGCAGAAAGACTGTCACAATCCAGAGGAGCCTAAGAAAACAGGAGTACAAATGGAATGGGATATGAGGGATGGTAACTTAGCAAAAACTAAGGAAATCTGAATAAAGTATGGTCTTTGGTTAATGAGAATATTTTAATATTGATTCAAGGCTAATATTTGTTCCTTCCTAATATACCACCAAAATCATATCCCTACCCCACAACATCCACCCGCACACCATCGGCCCCCAGCAAGGACCCAGTGCAGCTGCCCCCTGTGGGACATGCTCAACCTCCCCGGGGTTCTCTGGATACCCTCCTCCCATCAGAAGCCCGATTGTCCCATAGAGAACCCAGAGGTTGCAGGGAGGAGGGAAGGCAGAGATCCCCGAAAGGCTGGGTGTAGGTGAGTGGTGCAGAGGATACATTGGGCCCTGCCTCCGCCCACTGTCTGTCCTGGAGGGCGGCACACCCTGCACAGGACACCAGCCCCTAACCCAGAGGGACCTGGGCTGACCTGGCTCTGTGCTCTGGGAACTAGGTTGAATTGAGTCTCTCCCAGGCCCAACACAAAGACTAATGGGATCCAGGCCCCCATGGTCCTGGCCAGCCCTGGATTCTGGCCCCAGGCTGAGCGAGCCCCCTCACAGGTGGATGTGGCCTCCTGGGCCCTGGGCGTGCCCCACAGATCCAGGTCGCTAACCTAGGGCAGACTGGGGGATCCCGGGACACCCCAGGGTAGGGAGAGGATGGATAGGCCGGTTGGCCCCACCCAACCCCACACCAGGAGGCAGGCTCTTCCAGGTATTGGGGCCCCAGAGGGCCCAAGGCAGGTGTCCAGCTGCCCTGCGGGGCCCCAGTACAGGAGCCCATGAGCTGCAGGTCCAGGTCATCTCTGCTGTCCTCAGAACAGTCACTCAGGCTGAAATCTCAGGACACACGCCCCCACCCGGAGTCCACACATGTTCCCACAATGTGGACTCTAGCACCCGCCTCTCCACACCGTGTGATTCTTGCCCTCCCCAAAAGGACAGAAAGGTCTCCCTCCCCAGGGGAAGGCGCGCATTAGGCTCTGACCCCCTTTGCTGTAAAAAGTCAATAAAGTGTTGTGCAAAAATGTACAGCCAGCCTTTTTCTGTGTCTCCCAGAACTCTGTGCATGGGACGTGAAGAGACACCCAGAGAGGAGGAGGGGGCACCATCCAGGCCCCAAACAGCCCCTGCAGGGGTGCCACCAGGTACACAGAGCTGACGTCACCACGTGCCTTCCAGGGGCAGCCAGACGCCAGGGTCAGGACCCCACAGACTTTACTTGGACTCAGGCTGTGTACCCCGGGCCATGGGGGGCTGGGACAGAGAGACAGCCAGGGAGCTTCAGGTCACCAGGGTCTGTGCACAGCAACCTGGGAGGTCTGTGCTCCCTCTGTCCTGAGGGCCAAGGATGGCCGAGTTCCGGGGCACTTCCACCTGTCGCCGCATCCCCGTGCCTGTGTGCCTGGGGCACAAAGGGCCTGTGGGGCGGTCAGCGTGGCCCTGGAAGGGATGTCAGGACACCAGGCCCTGGTGTTGTGCCCAAGATTGTAAATAGGGAAACCACCAAGGAGCCCACACCGATGGAAACTCCCGAGGGTTTCTTTACAAGCTGGAGTTTGGGTGTAATTTCACCAAACACAGCAGAGCAGGGACGTGGATCCTGAGACTAAGAGGCATAGCAGCTTTATAGGGGCCAGTGGACCATGGGATATGCAGAAAGTTGCACAGTCATGATGGTCCACACGCAGGTGGCCAATTGAATTACACCTGACCAAATAGTATCCACTTGAGCTGGCCTATTACTTTGGTCAGAATCGTTGCACAGTTTAGGGGGACACAAAGCAGGGTTACATTGTTATGAGCCGATTTCCGATTAGTGTGTGCCTATCAGCCTGACTAGGGTGGGGCAGCGCCTTAAGCAATAAGCAGCTCATGTGGGGGTCATAGGGGAGGAGGTGGGTGTAGCACAAAATGGAATCAGTCCTGCTCTGCTTGTCCAGGGGTAGGGGATTTTTGTTAACTTTCCTAGGTCCCACACTTGCAGCTCACGAACCTGGGCCACCCTCAACAGGTGGACTCAGCCTGCACACCTTGTGGTGCTGGATCTCTCACACCAGCGTGTGGAGGGCACCCTCCTCGCCCTAGTGAGTAGGGGCTGGGGGAACATGGGGCTCGCCAGAAGGCCAGGAAGCACAGGGGACCGAGAACCCAGCCCAGACCCCAACTCGACTCCCATACACAGGCAGCAACAGGGCCACCCGCCATGGGCAGCCAGCTCCTCAGGATCTCCCCCCAGGGCGGTGCTGAGGTCTGGCTCCCTGCTGGAGAGGCATCTGGGAGAAGAGAAACAGCAGGCGATCAGTGGGACCCCCTGAGGACATGGGAATTTGGCTGAGTCGGACCTTCCAGCTCAGCTGACCCTCCAGTGGAAAGTCACTGCAGGAGCGAGCCCCGAGTCGGCAAGGAGAGCCCAGCTATCTGCCCAGCGCCAGCACCAGAAATGATGTTGTGCCAACCATTTCGGCATTTGGGTGACCCAGCCAGAGGATCAGATACCTGCACGTGATATATGAATGTGATAGACACACACACAACCCAAAACCAACAAAAGTTGGAATCCCCCCAGTGTTGTCAAACAGCAGCCAGATAGTTACATACACGATGCTGTGGTCCCCAATAGGATACATGGTAGACGCTATAAACCATGACTACAGAGGTACTGGAGGCACGGAGATGTGCCTGCTGGGTTTCAAAAAGGAGCACAGAGAGGCAGGAAGCATCCTACGGAGGGGGTGTCCCTTCTAGGAAAGGACACCGGTCCCTGTGTAGGCTACAGATGGTGAAATCTGTCCTCCTCTCTTTCAGCTTCTGGTTTTCCTCCTCTTTTGTTCTTCCTAATTCTAGTTTAGCCTCCACCCTGCATCCAAGACAATGACCAAAGAGGCTTCCTTATGACATCGCATCCTAAAAGGAGGCCGAGCTCTGGCTACTGGGTTCAGAAATGGTCATTGCCTAGGTGTATGCTGATCCCCCGAACTTGTGGCTTCACGGCTCTTCTCTCCCTGCAGAACGAGGGGAACCACAGGTCTTACAATGAAAGATGCCCACTTTCACTGGGGCAGTACTATCCCTTGTGGAGGACGTCATCTGGGCCAAGTAGGACAAGTGGGGCGATCAAGAATAGTTCGCAGGTGAGACATAAGCAAACACTTACCTTTGATGTCATGCTTTATTTGTTCATCCATTTATTATTTGTTAAATATTTTCGTTTCATGTCCTCTCTATACCCAACATGGAGTTCAAACTCACAACCCTGAGATCAAGATCCCCCAACTAGGCCAGCCAGGCACCCCAGTGCCATGTTTCATAACTCTTTGCTTCCTTGCCTATCTCTGCATCCAACTGGAACATTAAGTCCTGGACGGGAAGCTTTAGTTACCTCCGAATCCTAGAACATTCTCACTGTATCCCAATCCTAGATTGACATTTACCATTGAATAGCACTTTAAATAAATAGTCAGTAAAATAACTACTACAGTAAATGAAATTATCAACTATTCACGTGTGTGGGCCCTGCTCCCTGGGCTTCCAGGGAAGCTATGGTTTCTTTCACATTGATCAGGTCCAAATGACTCCACCACACCTCAAAGCGTGGGCTCAGTTTCTGCCCTGACACATGCAAGACCCCTGCATCAATTAACATGTATCAATCAATCAAAGAGAGCCTGACTGGCTTGGTGGTTTTCGTAAGAACATGGGACTCTTGTTCTTGGGGTAGCAAGTTCTAGCCCTATGTTGGCTGTAGAGATTACAGAAAAATAAAATCTTAAAACAATGAATCAGTTGATATTGGGAAGACACAGCCCCAGATCCCACAAGGGCAGAGAGCCAACTGAAGGGTCTACGCACAATATTATAAGCAGCAGTGCACAAAATCTGAACTTTCAGAAGTCTCCTAGAATGGGGGACACACCAGCCTTAAGGTGTTCAGGTGGAGAAGTAGGGGGCAATCCCTGGAGAAACAGGGCGGGCTCAGGATCCCAAGGGTCCCAAGGACAGTGGCGCCAACTGTTCCTAGGCACAGGAGCAGGAACCCGGCTGAGAGCAGCAGGACTCGGGCCAGCTGTCTGCCCTGTGTGGCCATAAGCTGCAAACCCCTGTGCAGTCACAGGGCCCGGTTCCTGGGACAGACCAGCAAAGGCCAGGAGTGCGAGGACACCCTCCCAGGCAGGAAGAACACAGGGCTCCACCAGGGCAGCCCCTAAAATTTGGAGTTTTAAAATCAGTCACTTGTCTGTGGGGAGGCTGAGAAAATTGAGGCCGTTCCACTTTAAGTTCACTGTTAACACAAGAACTGCTATCCGAGGACCCTGTGAATAAGAGCTAAAATTTACATTTCTTCAGTTACAGGAAAAAAAGAAAAAAACACGTTACAAGCTAAGGTCCCAGAAAGCCCCATATTAGAATGAGAACAAAGCTCAATGCCCTTGAAGGCCTCATATCAAAATGTAAACAGAACTTTAGGAATTGCTCCAGCCCTTCTGGAGGTCCCTGAGACAAGCCCTTAAAACTAAGCTAAAACCCACCTCGGGGTCCAAGTCCTTGCTCCACTATGCGGGGTATACTTGGACCCAAGCTCGAGTTTTTAAATCAACCCTCCTGTGTTTGCATTGGTGTCGGCTCCTTAGTTGTTTCTCCGATTCAGAATCTTGGGCACAAGACCCCCATGTCCCCTCCCCACCTGGGCTGATCCCCTGTCTCCTCCAACCCAGGCTGACCCTCAGTCACTTCCCGCCCACAGCAGCTTGGCACAAGCCCTCACAGAGGTCCCACGGCCACGGTCGGCACTCTGGCTGTCCCCGGCCTCCCAGGAGAAGAAAGGAGTTTTCGGTAGGACACATTCCCATGGTGGCCCCAGGGCTCCCTGCCCAGGATGGCAGCTGGGGACAGGCCGTGGTCTGTGTCCCTGATGCCAGCTCCTCCTCCCCAGTTTTCCAGCAGGAAATGAAGGAGGAGGCCTCGTCTCCTCCAGGGACACCATGCAGATAGACCTGGACATCACAGGACGTTCGGCAGCCAAATCATGTTTTGGGATTGCTAGGGGGTGGGGTGTGGCTGCTGAGTCAGGGGGCTTCAGGGCCCCAGGGGAGTCCCAGAGACTTCTGGGTAGGGAACACAGGGCTTAAGAGGCCGGGGGAAGCAACAGCAGCCAGCAACACACCACTGTATGGTAGGGTGCCAGGGATGACCACCGTGCCCCAAAACCCGGGGCTTCGGGGATGAGGAGGTCACTACGTTGGCGCCTCTAGGGGTTTCCATGGGAGCTGAACCCCAAAGGGGTGAGGGACAGCCCCTTGAAAAGCAGGGGGCTGTGGTGGGCCGCATGGAGGGCAGTAACCGGACCTGGGGGCCAGGCGGCATGGCCGTGGCTGGAGCAGGACACACATCCATCCGATGAGGGTCGGACGGGTCACGGAGACACCCACACTTGGTGTTTTATATATATCTAAATTCTATGCATTTAATTTGAGACAATTTGCAATTTGTAAACATACATAGTATGATGATCCCCAGATAATGCCCCCGGTCCAGCCAGCGCCCTTTACTGACCACACGGGACCCCAGGGGCAGGTGTCACAGCAAACCCCAGACTGAGGTCGCCTTTATCTGTAGACATATCCGTGTTCATCTGAGAGAATGTGGATGCCCTGTGTCGGCAGGTCCCCCACGCCATCCCCTCTCATTCCCCACCCCCACACCATCCCCCTTCATCAGCATCCCCAATGGCATCCCACCTTTACCATCCCCCTCACACCCACACAGCCCCACACAATCCCCACCCACACCACACCCCCACCATCCCCCCTACACCATACCCCACACACCACCACCATCATGTCCCTGCCCCCACAACATCCACCCCCACAACATCTGCCCCCAGCAAGGACCCAGTGCAGCTGTCCCCTGTGGGACATACTCAGCCTCACCAGGGATCTCTGGCCACCCTGCTCCCATCAGAAGACCGGGTTTCCCATAGAGTACCCAGGGGTGGCATGAAGGAGGGAAGGCAGAGAGCCCCTGACAGGGTGGGTGCAGGTGAGTGGTGCAGAGGACCCACTGTGCCCTGCCTCCATCCACTGTCCCTCCTGGAGGGCGGCACACCCTGCATCGGACACCAGCTCCTAACCCAGAGGGACATGGGCTGGCCTGGCCCCGGACTTTGTGGGGGCTGCGGGGATTTGAGCCCCCCAAGGCCTAACACAAAGACTAACGGGAACCAGCCCCCCAATGGCCCTGGCCAGCCCTGGATTCTGGCCCCAGGCTGAGAGAGTCCTCCCACAGCTGGATGTGGCCTATTGGGCCCTGGACGTGCCCAACACGTGCCTAGGTCGCTGAACTAGGGCAGGCCTGGGGATTCCGGGACACACCAGGTTGGGGAGAGGAGGGGTAGGCGGTGGCCCCACCCACACCAACACCAGGAGACAGGCTCCACCAGGTTCTGGGGCCCCAGGGGGCCCAAGTCCGGGGTCCAGTTGCCCTGCGGGGACCCAGCGCAGGAGCCCATGACCTGCAAGTCCAGGTCAGCTCTGCTGTCCTAAGAACCGTCTCTCAGGCTGAAACCTCAGGACACGTCCCCACCCGGAGTCGAAACCTGTTCCGAGGTGGGGGACTCCAGCACCAGACCCCACCCCACATGTGATTCTTGCCCTCCACTGAAGGACAGAATGGTCTACCTCCCCAGGGGAAGGCGCACACCCTCAGCTCTGAGCCCATTTGGTGTAGAAAGTCAACAGAGTGTTGTGGTGCGAAAATGCACAACCAGCCCCTTTCTGTGTCTCCCAGAACTCTGTGCAGAGGGTGAGGAGAGACCCCGAGAGAGGAGGAGGGGGTACATCCACGCCCCAAACAGCCCCTGCAGTGGCGCTGCCAGGCACACCCAGCTGACATCCCCACGTGCATTCCAGGGGCGGCCTGACGCCAGAGTCAGTCCCCACAGACTTTACTGGGACTCAGCCTGTGCCTCGCAGGCCAGGAGGGGCTGGGACAGAGTGACAGCCAGGGAGCCTCAGGTCACCAGGGTCTGTGGAAAGTGACCTGGGAGGTCTGTGCTCCCTCTGTCCAGGGGGCCAGGGCTGGCCGGTTCTGGGGCACTTCCTCCCCTCCCCGAACCCCTGTGCCTGTGTGCCTGGGGCACAGAGGGCCTGTGGGGCGGTAGCGTGGCCCTGGAAGTGATGTCAGGACAACAGGCCCTTGTGTTGTGCCCAAGATGGCGAATCCGAGAAATCACCAAGGAGCCCACACTGATGCAAACTCCCGAGGGTTTCTTTACAAGCTGCAGCTTGGGTCCAAGTGCACCCAACACAGAGGAGTGGGACTTGGACCCTGAGACTAAGAGGCGTAGCAGATTTATAGGAGTCAGTGGCCCATGGGAATGCTGAAAGATGCGTAGTCATGTCGGTCCACACGCAGGTGGCCGATTGAATTACACTTTACCCGATAGTATCGACTTGAACTGGCCTATTACTTTGGTCAGAATTGGCGCACAGCTTTGTGGGGCACAAAGCAGGGTTACATTGTTATGAGCCGATTTCGGATTAGGGTGTGCCCAGAGGCTTGAGTCAGGTGGGGCAGCGCCTTACACCTCAGCAATCTATGTGGGGTCATAGGGGAGATGGCAGGTGGAGCACAAAATGGAATCAGTCCTGCTCTGCTTGTCCAGGGGTAAGGGATTTTTGTTAAATTTCCTGAGTCCCACACTGCAGCTCACAAACGTGGGCCACCCTCACATGGTGTACTCAGCGTGCACACCACGTGATGCTAGATCTCTCACACCAGGGTGTGGAGGGTACCCTCCTCGCCCTAGTGAGTAGGGGCTGGGTAAGCATGGGGCTCTACCTGAAGGCCAGGCAGCACAGGGGACCAAGGAAACCCAGCCCCGTCCCCACCCAGACTCCCAAGACAGGCAGCCCCAGGACTCCCCGCCATGGGCAGCTGAATCGTCAGGAGCTCCCGCCAGGGCGGCCCCAAGGTCTGGCTCCCTGCTGGAGAGACATCAGGGAGAAGATAAGCAGCCATCGCATGGCAGGACCCACTGCAGCACATGGGAATATGGCCAAGCCGGACCTTTCAGCTCAGCTGACTCTCCAGCTGAAAGTCACTGCACGAGCGAGCCCTGGGTCTGCTAGGAGAGCCTAGCTACCGCCCAACGCCAGGACCAGAAATGATGTTGTGCCAACCATTTCGCCATTTGGGTACCCCAGCCAGAGGATCAGATAGCTGCACGTGATAGCGACATGTGATAGACACACACACACCCCAAAACCAATTCCAAAGTCGGAAACCCCCCCAATGTTGTATAACAGCAGCCAGATGGTTACATACACGGCGCTGTTGTCCCCAGTAGGAAACATGAAGACACAAAAAAAACCATGACTGCAGAGGTGCTAGAGGCACAGAGATATGCCTGCTGGTTTCCAACAAGGAGCACAGAGGGGCAGGAAGCATCCTACGTAGGGAGGCCCCTCCTTGGAAAGGACATCATGTCCCTGTGAAGGCTACAGAGGGTGAAATCTGTCCTCCTCTCTCTTAGCTTCTGGTTTTCCTCCTAAATGCCATTTTCCTCAATCATAAGACCAAAAATTTATTTTATGTTTTTAAATTTCTTTTTATTGGAGTCCAATTTGTATGAATTCTTCCTTCAGCAAGGGTGTCATTAGGAGAGAAGAGAGATCATGAATTCCCAGACAGGCAAAATATAAAGGAGTTCACTTAACCAGTGACCACTTAACCAGTCCAGTAAGGAATTTTAAGAGGGACTCTTCTAGTGGGGGAAAAAAAGAGACCAAAAGCAACAAAGACTAGAAAGGACCAGAGAACGTCACCAGAAACTCCAACTCCTCCTGTAACACAAAGGCACAAGTTCATATCTTTGAATAATCACTCTGAATGCAGATAGACTAAATGTTCCAATCAAAAGATATAGCGTATCAGAGTGGCTTAAACACAGGATCCGGGATGCCTGGGTTGCTCAGGGGTTGAGTATCTGCCTTTGACCCAGGCTGTGATCCTGTAGTCTGGGATTGAGTCCCATATTGGGCTCCTGGTGGGGAGTCTGCTTCTCTCTCTGCCTAATTTTCTGCCTCTCTCTCTGTCTCTCTCTCTCTCTCTCTCTCATAAATAAAATTGTTATTAAAAAAACAAGATCCATCTGTATGCTGCCTACAAGATGCTCACCTTAGACCTATACACACCAGCAGATTCATAGTCAGGAGAGGGAAAATCATCTACCACGCTAATGGATATCAAAAGAAAGCTGGAGGACACATACTTTTATCAGACAAACGAGATTTGAAACCAAACCCTGGGGGACACATGCTCAGTGGTTGAGCATCTGCCTTTGACTCTGGGTGTGATCCTGGGATCCCAGGATCGAGTCCCACATCGCCCTCCCTTAGGGGAGCCTGCCTCTCCCTCTGCCTATGTTTCTGCCTCTGCTTCTCTGTGTATCTTTCATGAATAAATAAATAAAATATTTAAATCTCAAAAAGAAAGAACAAATACTGTAAGAAGAGATGAAGAAGAATATTATTTCATAATTAAAAAGACTATCAAGATCAAACAACTAAATATTTATGCAGCCAACATGGGAGCACCTAAATATAGAAACCAATTAGCAACAAACGTACAGGAACTCACAGAGCATTTCAACACCCACTTATGGCAATGGACCGATCGTCTAGCAGAAAATCAACAAGGGAACAATAGCCTTGACACACTGGACCACAGGGACTCAACAGATATAGTTAGAATATTAGATCCGAAAGCAGAATACACATTCCGTTCAATTGCATATGGGACATTCTCCAGAACAGATCATATCAGGGCCCACAAATTAGCCCTCAACAGGTACAACTGGTACAAGAAGGTTGATATCACACCATGTACATTTTCGGACCAAGTCGCTATGAAACTGGAGGTCGACAGTAAGAAAAAAATTGGACAGACCAAAAGAACTTGGAGTTTATGATCATCCTACTAGAGAATGAATGGAGCAACCAGAAAATTAAAGAGGAAATTTAAAACAAATGAAAATGAAACATGTTTCTCCAAACCTCTGGGATGTACCAAAGGCAGTCCTAAGAGGGAAGTACATAGCAATACAGGACTACCTCAAGAAACAAGAAGTCTCCAATACAAAACCTAACCCTACACCTGAAGGAGCTGAAAAAGGAATAGCAAAGAAAGCCTAAAGGCTACAGAATAAAGGAAAAATTTAAGATGACAGCAGAAATAAACAATACAGAAACAACAAAACAGTAGAATGGAATAACAGAACTAAGAGCTGGTTCTTCAAAATAAATAATAAAATGGATCAAGCCCTAGCCAGCCTTATCAACGAGAAAAGACCTAAATAAATAAAATCACAAATGAGAGAAGAGAGATCAAATCAACATCAGAAAAATAAGACAATTATAAGGGAATACTATGAAAGATTATACGCTAACAAGCTGGGAGACCTGGAAGAAATGGACAAATCCCTAGAAATGTGCAAACGAGCAAAACTGAAATAGGAAGAAATAGAAAATATAAACAGACCCATAACTAGCAAAAGAATTGAATCAGCAAGGCACCTGGGTGCCTCAGTGGTTGAGCATCTGATTTGGCTCAGGTCATGATCCCGGGGTCCTGGGGGATCAAGTCCCACATCAGGCTCCCCGTATGGAGCCTCATTTCCCTCTGCCTATACCTCTACCTCTCTGTGTCTTGCATGAATACATAAATAAAATCTTTAAAAAAGAGAACAGATACAAAGATGTGAAAGGACCCAAGTAAAATCACAAATGAGAAATAACAACCAACACTAGAGAAATACAAAAGATTATAAGAGAACATTATGAAAAATTATATGCCAGCAACGAAGAACCTGGAAGAAATAGATCAATTCCTGGAAATATATAACATAGCAAAAATGATAAAGGAAGAAATAAGAAACTTGAACAGACACATAACCAGCAACGAAATGAATCAGCAATGAAGAATCTCGCAACAGGAGACGCTTAGATCAATAGAATAGAATGGAAAGCTGAAACAAGATACAAACCTGTAAGTCTATGATCCATTAATCGACAACAAGGCAGGAAGAAATATCCAATGGCTCAAAGACAAGTCTCTTCAACAAACCCTAACCCTGACCCCAGGATAAGAACAAATGGTGTTGGGAAAACCAGGCAGCCACATGCAGAAGAATCAAACTGAACCACTTCCTTACACCATATATATAAAAAATAAATTCAAAATGGATGAAAGACCTAAATGTGAGACCTGAAACCAATCAAAGAAGAAAAGATAGCAGCAAAGTCTTTGACATTGGACAATGAATTTTCTTTCTAGATATGCCACTGAGGTGAGGGAACAAAAGCAAAAATGCTATTGGGACTTCATCAAAATGAAAAGCTTCCGCAAAGTGAAGGAAACAACCAAAGCTAAAAGGCAACATACAAAATGAAAGGAGATATTGGTAAACAACACATCCAATAAAGAGTTAGTATGCAAAACACATAAAGGAAATATATCTCAAGATCCTAAAAACAAATTATGCAACTGGAGATGGGCAGAAAAATGAATGGACTTTGTCTCTGACAAGACAGCCAGATGGCACCAGACACATGGAAAGACACAAAGCGTCACCCATCATCAGGAAAATGCAAACCAAAACCACAATGATATGTCACCTGAGAGCCATCATAATGGTTAAAATTAACAACACAAGAAACAACAGGTGTTGTTGACGCTTTAGAGAAAGGGTAGCCCCCTTACACTCCTATTGGGCATACGAACAGATGTAGTCACTGTGGAAAACAGTGTAGAGGGTCGTCGAGAAGTTAAAAAAAAGGGGATCCCTGGGTAGTAAAGTGGTTTGGTGCCTGTCTTTGGCCCAGGGCGCGATCCTGGAGACCTGGGATCGAATCCCACTTTGGGTTCCTGGTGCATGGAGCCTGCTTCTCCCTCTGCCTGTGTCTCTGCCTCTCTCTCTGTGACTATCATTAAAAAAATTTAAAAAAAGAAGTTAAAAATAGAGCTACCCTATGATTCCAAAATTGCAGACCTAGATATTTACCCCGAGGATACAGAAGTACTTTAGTAGATTCGAGGAGGGACACGCAGCCCAGTGTTTGTAGCAGCATTATCAACAACAGCCAAACTGTGGATATAGCCCAGATGTCCATCGGCAGATGAATGGGCAGAAAGATGTGGTAAATATACACACTGCGACATCACTGGGTCATCAGAAGGGATGAAATGAAGCCATTTACAATGACGTGGAAGGAGTGGAAAGGAATTATGCTGAATGAACCCAGTCAGTCAGAGAAAGACAGATACCAAATACCATACAGTTGCATTCACATGTGAATTTTTTGAGAGTAGCAAACCAAGATACACACTCTTAACCACAGAGAATAAACTAATAAATACCAGGGGAAGGTGGGGGGGATGGTGAGTCAGGGGATAGGGACAGTGGAGGGCACCTGTGACAAGTACCAGGTGTTGTATCCAAGGGTCTAACCACTATGTGGTACACCTGAAACAATATCATACTGTGTTCACAAACAGGAATTCAATAAAAATTTAAAATAATAATTGGTAATATAGAGGAAACATGTGCACACAAGAGATAATATCAGAAAGGCAACTGTGAATCCAAATAAAGAGTCTTTAGAGCCACAAATGCCCTCCTTAACTCAGCTCGGGAGAAGCCTGACATGTCTATTCTGACCCCAGCAGAAGCCTGGATTTTGATTCTCTGGGGAGGCCACTGACTTGGTGGAGTCAGGCTATATTTGAACCCAAAACCTAAATAGAGTGCATAAAACTAAACTGCCCAAGATATTAGGAGTCCCAGTGCAGGCACATGCCAAGACAGAAACTCTAACCATACACAGACATAACCGTAACCCTACACTTAAGCCTAATGTTAACCTAACACTTAAACAGGACCCATCACTAATCGAAAACCAAACACAAACCCCAAGACCAAAACACATTCACTGAACCTTCCTGCCAACCCTCACCCTAAATCCTAAACCTATTCTAAACCCTTAACCCTGACCCCTACCTTAAATCTGACCCTAACCTCTAACCCTAACCTTAACTTAATGTACTCAAATCCTATTCCTAACCTTAGCCTGTACCCTAACCCTAACCCTCTAATACTAATCCTATCTCATACACCAAACTGTATTCTAACCTGTACCCTAAAACTAACTCCTAAACCACTCCCTATACCTATCTCTTACCCTTTTCCAAAACCATACCCTGACCCTGACCCTGACCTGACCCTAAACCCTAACTAAACACTAATCATAACCCTAGCCCTAACCCCTATCCTAAACCTAACCCTCGCCTTAATCCTAAACCTAGCCCTAAATTTTACCCTAACCCCTAACCCTTACCCCTAACCCTAACTCACACCCTAAACCCTCACCCTAACTGCAAACCTAAGCCCAAACCTAACTGCAACCATAACCCTTACCCCACCTCCAAACCTCCTGCCCTATCCCTAAAGCCTAAACCCTAACCCTAACTCTAAATACTGTCACTAACCCTAACCTCGATCCCTAATCCCTAACCCTCATCCTAACTCCTAACCACTGACCCTTACCCTTATCCCTCACCCTAACCTCTAATACGTAACCATAAGCTTAATCACAAATACCTAACATCTAACCTAAGCCTAACCACCAACTGCCTCCCCTCCCCTGATCCTATCATTCATTCTACCCATTCACATACCCTGTGGTTCTGAGTAGTCCCTTCTGATGTGGACGAGGCCCCCAACAGCGCCTCCAAAGTCCTCCAGGGTTCCTGAGGAAGCAGGGCTCCTGTGAGTGTGGACATGGCCCCACGTGTTCCTGAGTGAGAGTCAGCGGGTCCTGAGGACGGCGGGTCTCCTGTCACTGTGCACTATGCCTCACATCCTCTGGAAGACTCACAGAAGGTCCTCAGGTTGCCGGGGGCTCCTGTCAGCCTGGGCATGGCCCCACGTCCCCTGAAAACTCACCGCGGATCCTGAGGAGGCTGTGGGCTCCTGTCAGCATAGACGCAGCCCCATATTTTCTGAAGCTTTAGTGCAGGTCCTGAGGAGGACGGGGGTCCTGTCAGTGTTGAGTTGACCCACATTTTCAAGCCTCACCATAAGACCTGAGGAGGCTGGGGCTCCTGTCAGATACATGTGGCCCCAAATCTTCCCAAACCTTCACAGTGGGTCCTGAGGAGGCTGGAGAATCCTGTCAGTGTGGATGAGGCACCCACATTTTTCTTGGGCCTCACCAAAGGCCCTGACAAGGCGGGGGTTTTCTGTCTGCATGGACACATCCCATATTTCCCTAAGTCAACACCGGAGGTCCTAAGGAAATCAGCATCCTGTTGTGTCGATGTCACCCAACGTCCTCCCAAAGCGTCACCGAGGGTTCTGAGGAGGCAGGGGCTCCTGTCACCGTGAATGCGGCCCCCAGCTTCCAGAAGCCTCAACTTATGTCTTGAGGTGGCCCAGGTGCTCCTGTCGGTGTGGATGCGGGCCCACATCTTCCTGAAAACAACCCCTGGGTCCTGAGGCGGCCCAGGGTCTCCTTTCAGTGTGGATGTGAACCCACAATTTCCTGAAGCTGCGGCTCATCAGCATGGACGTGTCCCCACGTCCTCCTCAGGCCTCCCCAGCACAGGCTGGCTCCTGTCAGTGCAGGCAGAGGAGGCGTACTGCACATTCATGCCCCCTGGGTGGAGACTGGGCTCCAGCGCCCCCTGTGGGATGCTCAGGCGCTGCAGGAGGCAGCGAGCACTCCAGGGGCCACACCTGCCTCCTTCCAGGCTCCAGCTATGGCCTGTTAGTTTCAGAGACATCTCACTTAAATAGAGGCCAACTCCCGGCTTCCCCAGAAATACTTAAGGACACGGAATTGGAGCCCACAGAATGCGAAAGGAAATGTGGACCAGACTTTTACCACGTCCCGCAAAACTCACTCAACCCTCTTCCACTGTCGGCGGGACTGCGGGCTGGTTGGTGCAGCCGCCCTGGAAACAGTGTGGAGGCTCCTCAGGAGTTACAAATAGAGCCTCCCTGCGACCAGCAGGTGAATGGCCTGAGCTCACTCCGAAGATATAGATGCAGTGAGAATCAGGACACCTGCATGTCCCAATGTCCATAGCATCCTGGTCCATAGTAGCCACACTGTGGGAGGAGCCTCGGTGGCCTCTGGCAGATGATGGATAAAAAGGATGGGAGATAGATGATGGTCATAGAGAGAGGAATGTTACTCAACTATCAAAGAGAAGGAAATCTTGCCATTTGCAATGACGTGGATAGAACTAGAGGGATCAGGTTAAGTGAAATAAGTCAGACGGGAAAGAGAATGACCGTGTGGTGTCACTCATAAGTGGAATTAAAGAACCAAAGCAGATAACAACTGTGAAGGGAAGGAAAAACAAATAAGATGAAAACAGATGCAGGGAATATAGACTCTTAATGATAGGAAACAAACTGATGGTCATTGGAAGCAGGGTGGGGGGGTTAACAGGGGACCGGCATGAAGGAGGGCACGTGATGTCACGAGCACCGTGGTTATCTCCAACTGGTGAATCCCTGAATTCTTCCTCTGAAAGTATAATACTCTATACGTTAATTAATTGGGTTTAAATTAAATTAAGTTAAAAAATCTGTTGTTTCAGAGCATGTTTCCTTCTGGACTCTCTGTTCTGCTCCTCCAGCTTATGCTGGGACCAACCCTCGTGGGTCTGGTTTGTTTAAGTAGGCGTCAGGCCTCGTCCATGGACCAGCCCAGGGCTAGAACTCACAACCAGGAGATCAGGACCGGAGGTGAGGTCAGGAGTCCAATGCTTAACCGACAGAGCCAGGTGGGGTCCCGAGGACAACACTGCTTTATCCTGTGTCTCTGTGACATCGTTTGAAATAGGAAACTGCTGCATCCGGATCTGTACTGTTTATCCAATACTGATTTGCTGTCCGGTGTCATATTTCGGGGCAGATGGATGTTATGGGTTTTATTTCCCTATTTATAGGATCTGCCACCATGATTTGACAGGAATAACATTGTAATTGAGGGTGCTTCAGGAACTGCGGACATTTTTACAAGATGAGGGTTCCAACCCACGAACCCAGGACGGCCTCCCAGAGCCTGGTATGGCTCAGTGCACAAGTCTTGTGCTCTTTTGGTTCAGTCTCATTATTTATTCTCTGTGATGCTCCTGAGAAGGGAGTCACATCCATCATTTCCTTCCTGAATGCTCATTGTCAGGACACAGCAAGCCCCACAATAGAATAAAAACTGAGCCCAGGCCAAGGGCAGGAAGCCCCTCTTAGAACAGATCTCAATGCCCTTGATGGCCCCATACCAAAATGTAAACAGAACTTGAGGAATTACTCTAGCCCTTTGGGAATTCCCCGAAACCAGCCCTTAAAAATAAGCTAATACCCACCTCGGGGTCCAAGTCCCTGCTCCGCTCTGTCGGGTATACTTGGGCACAAGTTCGAGCTTGTAAATAAACCCTCGTGTGTTTGCATTGGTGTTGGCTTCTCGGTGATTTCTCAGATTCGCAATCTTGGGCACAACAGTCTGAGATAAAAAAAAAAAACAAACAAAAGAAGCTCGGAGGCAGGTAGAGTGAACACAGGGTTCTGAGAGAAGCGGCGGAGACCCGGGGGCTTTGGGGCTCTTCTTTGGAGGCCCCAGCAGACTGGGGGGTGGGATGCTCAGCCCCAGAGCCAGAGGACCCAGCTGCCCCACCGGCATCCCGCCCATCAGAGCCAGGACTCAGGGAGCAGCACAGTGCTGCCCGCTGGAGCCCAGAGGCACTGACGCCCACCCTGCCTCTGACCCCTGCAGGTGCAACTCCCAGGCAGATGTGCACCTGACAATCAGCGCCAAGGGCCATCCCCAGACCCCACACAGACCATTCGCTGTCACCAAGTTGTTAGACCACAGAGGCTTCAGGACTTCACCTCTCCCTGGAAAGTAGGGTCTATTCCTTTGTAGTTTCTGCTCTAATTTCAATTATTTTCTTTGATTCTTTTTTATTAATTGCCTTCTTTTAATTTTATGTATGTACCTTATATATTTCTTATTTTTACTTTTATGGTAGTTTAATTGTGTTTCATATTTTGGGATTTAGAATCTTTTAACAAGCAGGCCAAAATAAATTGGTGTTTTTTTTTTTTTTTTGGAGGGCAGTTGTTATTGTTTTTCTTGGTTTTTCTTTTTCTTCCTTCTTTCTTTTCTGGAAAAAATAATGAGATGGAGAAATTCTCCATCATAAAATAGCATGAGGTAGTACTCACAGCCAGGAAGTTCATCAATAAACATATATGGTATCTAACTACAGTTTAAAACAATGATTATAAAGTTAGCAGCTGGGCTGGAAAAAGAGCACAGAAGAAAACTAGAGAATCCCTTACTGTAGAAATAAAAGAACTAAAATCAAGTCAGTCCAACGTTAAAAATTCTATAACTGAGATGCAGTCCCAATTGGAAGCCTTAAAAACAAGAAAGGTTATGGATGACAGAGGCAGACGTAGGGAAGTTAGCCACTTATTAAAACAATAACATTCATATCATAGGAGACTCAGAAGATGAAGAGAGAGAAATGGTGGGCCTTACTCAGCCATCAGAAATGACAAATACCCACCATTTGTTTCAAGGTGGATGGAACTGGAAGGTATTATGCTGAGTGAAGTAGGACAATCGGAGAAGGACAAAGATTGTATGTTCTCATTCATTTGGGGAATATAGGTAATAGTGAAAGGGAATATAAGAGAAGGGAATAGAAATATGTTGGAAATATCAGAAAGGGAGGCATAACATAAAGACTCCTAACTTGGAATTGAACTAGGGGTGACTGAAGGGGAGGAGGGCAGGGTTGAGGGTAAACGGGTGACGGGAACTGAGGGGGGCACTAGATGGGATGAGCACTGGGTGTTATTCTGATTTGGCAAACTGAACACAATAAAAAATAAATTTATTATTTAAAAAAAGAAAAAAAGAAAGAGTGGTACCTGGGTGGCTCAGTTATGCTTCTGACTTAGGCACAAATCATGATCCAGGTCCCAAGGCAGGCTCCCTGTTCAGCAGGGAACCTGCTTCTCCCTCTCCCTCTGCCCCTATCGCTCATGTTTTTCTCCTCTATCTCTCCTATAAATAATTAACATCTTTGAAAAAGAAACAAACAAACCCAGAAGGAAGAGAAATCTCCCATGTAGAAGAATTTCAAGCAATTTGTGCAGACATTCCACCCACAAGTTCATGAGCATAGCTTCCCACTCTTAAGTGTGCAATACACAAAGTAACTTTTCTCTACAAAAAAAATTTAGAAAAACCTAAAATAATAATGATAATATAATAATAATAATAAAATAATAACAATAATTAATCAGTTTACTACGGAGAAAGCTGACAAACATTACCTCAGCAAGATGATCAGATCGATACCAAGACTGATAAATCATGTTAATAGTATCTATCCTTTATATGATATAATGAAAATGGCATTAAATCTCTGTATATAATCCACAAAAACAGTTCAATCATGAGATAAACAACAGACATGTCGCAACTGAAGGAAATTTTTCAAAATACTCTACTTCTCAAAGTGTTCCAGTTCAACAACAACAAGGAAAGGCTGAAAGACTGTCACAATCCAGAGGAGCCTAAGAAAACAGGAGGACAAATGGAATGTGATATGAGGGATGGTAACTTAGCAAAAACTAAGGAAATCTGAACATAATATGGTCTTTGGTTAATGCGACTATTTTAATATTGATTCATTAGCTAATATTTGTACCGTACTAATATAAGATATCAATAATTGGAGAAATTGAGTGCAAGTGCATGTGAATGCACTGTGCTATCTTCTCAATTTCCCTAAAAATCTTTGTTTTTTTCCTAATAAATAAGATTTATTTTGAAAATTAACTTAAATGAATCAGGCTCCAAGTGTGAAGACATTTTAAGAATAGTTGAATTAACTTTTGCCTTATTCTTAAAGAGTTCCTTTGATGGAAACAAAGTAAGAATTTTAGATCAGAAGGAAAGAAAAACACTTATGAACACGTATAATGCCTCCTCAACCTGAAAAGCAGGAACGGATAATAAATAACAAAAATCAGATAAAAATAATTCTAGTATAATAGACACCATATTGCAAGTGCATTTAAATTTAGCAATGCATAACATTTATTTCCTGGACATTTGTCTTCCAAAGAGTTCACAGTGTTTCAGTGTCAGTTGAAATAGGGGAAGAATCTCAGGGAAGAATCCTTCACATAATAATAGGACCATTGGCAATAATGTCTCTCACTTCGTTCCAAATCCATAAAGATGCATTTCCTGATGAGTGACTGAACTGTGAAGAAAGAGATGAGAAACCCTCATCCCTCTGAATTACTTGTGTCAGAATATTTTAACCATAGTACTATGGAGAGTAGTAAATTATCCTTATTAACAGGAAATACGTCTCAGATTGGAATCTCAGCAATGAGATGCGCTGAGAAAAAATGCTTTAACTCGCTCCTCATCTTTTAAAGACAAAGGAGAGGTTTTCTATGTAGAAAGACAGTTGTCAAGATAGCCTTAGGGAATAAGAGTCTGCAGCATCGAACCCCGCTGCACAGCTAGGACGCTCGTGCTCCAGGTCTTCCTGATCCCAAATCCCTGGGCCTGTCCCCCAACACAGGATGCCATGCTGAGGTCATTTGCAATGGCTCTCTTAGGAGCTCTGGGGAAGGGGGAAGGAGCTAGATAGGATGGGACAGGACACATGGAGGCCTAGAAAATTAAGGCCATTCCAGTTTAAATTCAGTGTTAGCACACGCTCAGCCATCCCAGGCTCCTGTTAAGAAGAGCTGAATTTTACATTACTTCAGTTACAGGAAAAAAACAAAAGTTTACAGCTTAATGACCTAGAAAGCTCCACAATAGAATCAAAACTGAGCCCAGGCCAAGGGCAGGAAGTCCCTATTAGAATGGGAAGAGAGCTCAATCCCTTGAAGGCCCCATATGAAAATGTAAACAGAAATTGAGGAATTGCTCCAGCCCTTCTGGAGGTCCCAGAGACAAGCCCTTAAAACTAAGCTAAAACCTACCTCGGGGTCCAACTCCCTGCTCCGCTCTGTCGGGTATAATTGGACAGAAGCTCGAGCTTGTAAGTAAACCCTCGTGTGTTTTCATCACTGTCGGCTTCTTGGTGGTTTCTCGGATTCACAATCTTGGGCACAACAGTCTGAGATAAAAAAACAAAAACAAAAGATGCTCGGACGCAGGTAGAGTGAACACAGGGTTCTGAGAGAAGCAGCGGAGACCCGGGGGCTTGGGGGCTCTTCTGTGGAGGCCCCTGCAGACTGCAGGGCAGTATGCTCAGCCCCAGAGCCAGAGGACCCAGAGACCCCTCCCGCATCCCGCCCATCAGGGTCAGGTCTCAGGGAGCAGCAGAGCGCCTCCTGCTAGAATCCAGAGGCGCTGACGCCCAACCCGCCTCTCACCCCTCAGTTCCATCTACCAGGCAGATGTGCACCTGATAATCAGCGCCACAGCCCATCTCCAGACCCAGCACAGACCACTCACTGCCACCAAGTTGTTGGACCACTGATGCTGCAAAGCTTCAGCTCTGCCTGGAAAGTAGGGTCTAGCTTCCTTTGTACTTTGTGCTTTATTTTCATTTATTTTCTTTGATTCTTTTTTTAATTGCCTTATTTAATTTTTATGGATGTACCTTATATATTTCTTATTTTTACTTTCATGTTACTTTAATTGTGTTTCATATTTTGGGATTTAGAATCTTTTAACAAGCAGGCCAAAATAATTTGTTTTTTTTTTTTTTAGAGGGCAGTTGTTATTGTTTTTCTTGGTTTTCTTTTTCTACCCATTTTCTTTTCTGGAAAAAGTAATGAGATGGAGAAATTCACCTCCATAAAATAACATGAGGTAGTACTCACAGCCAGGAAGTCCATCAATACACATATATGATGTCTAACTACAGTTTAAAACAATGATTATAAAGTACCAGCTGGACTGGAAAAAGAACACAGAAGAAAACTAGAGAATCCCTTACTGTAGAAATAAAAGAACTAAAATCTAGTCTGGCCAATGTTAAAAATGCTATAACTGAGATGCAGTCCCAAGTGGAAGCCTTAAAAACAAGAAAGGGCGATCCCTGGGTGGCGCAGCGGTTTGGCGCCTGCCTTTGACCCAGGGCGCGATCCTGGAGACCCGGGATCGAGTCGCACGTCGGGCTCCCGGTGCATGGGGCCTGCTTCTCCCTCTGCTTGTGTCTCTGCCTCTCTCTCTCTCTCTGTGACTATCATAAATAAATTAAAAAAAATTTAAAAAAAAACAAGAAAGGTTATGTACCACAGAGGCAGACGTAGGGAAGTCAGCCACTTATTAAAACAATAACATTCATATCATAAGGAGACTCAGAAGATGAAGAGAGAGAAAAGGTGGGCCTTGCTCAGCCCTCAGAAATGTCAAATACCCACCCTTTGCTTCAACGTGGATAGAACTGGAAGGTATTATGCTAAGTGAAGGAAGTCAATCGGAGAAGGACAAATATTATATGTTCTCATTCGTTTGGGGAATATAGGTAATAGTGAAAGGAAATATAAGGGAAGGGAGTAGAAATGTGTGAGAAATATCAGTAAGGTAGACAGAACATAGACTCCTAACTCAGGGAAATGAACTAGGGGTAATGGATGGGGAGGAGGGCAGGCGGTGGGGGTGAATGGGTGATCAGCACTTGGTGTTCTTCTGTATGATGGCAAACTGAACACCAATAAAAAAATAAATTTATTATTAAAAAAGAAAGAAAAAAAGAAAGAGTGGCACCTGGGTGGCTCAGTCAGTTAAGCTTCTGCCTTAGGCTCAGATCACGATCCAGGTCCCAAGGCAGGCTCCCTGTTTAGCAGGGAACCTGCTTCTCCCTCTCCCTCTGCCCCTCTCGCTCATGCTTTTTCTCTCCTCTCTCTCTCAAATAAATAGAAAACATCTTTGAAAACGAAACAAACAAAAAACTCAGAAGGAAGAAAAATCTCCCATGTAGAAGAATTTCAAACAATTTGTGCATACATTTCACCGTCAAGTTCATGAGCATAGCTTCCCACTCTTATTTCCGGAATACACATAGTAACTTCCTCCTAGAAAATATAATATGAAATACTTAAAATAATATTGATAATATAATAATAATAATAATAATTAATAACAATAATAAGGAAGCAGTTTACTACAAAGAAAGCTGAGAAACACTACCTCAGCAAGAAGATCAGATCGATACCAAGACTGATAAATCATGTTGATAGTATCTATCCTTTATATGATATAATGAAAATGGCAGTATATCTCTGTATATAATCCACAAAAACAGTTCAGTCATGAGATAAACGAAAGACATATCCCAAATGAGGGAAATTTTATAAAATACTCTACTTCTCAAAGTGTTCCAGTTCAAAAAGAACAAGGAAAGCCTGAAAGACTGTCACAATCCAGAGAAGCCTAAAAACAGGAGGACAAATGGAATGTGATATGAGGGATGGTAACTTAGCAAAAACTAAGGAAATCTGAATAAAGTATGGTCTTTGGTTAATGCAAATTTTTACTCTTGATTCATTAGCTAATATTTGTACCGTACTAATATAAGATATCAATAATTGGAGACACTGAGTGCAAGTGCATGCGAATGCCCTGTACTATGTTCTCAATTTCCCTATAAATCTTTGCTTTTTTCCTAATAAATAAGATTTATTTTGAAAATTGACTTAAATGAATCAGGCTCTAAGTGTGAAGACATTTTAAGAATTGTTGAATTATCTTTTGCCTTATTCTTATAGAGTTCCTTCAGTGGGAACAAAGTAATAATTTTATATCAGAAGGAAATAACAACACTTATGAAGACGTATAATGCCTCCTCAACCTGAAAAGAAAGGATAATAAATGCAAAAATCAGGTAAAATACTTCTAATATAATAGGCACCATATTGCAACTGCATTTAAAATTAGCAATGCATAACATTTATTTCCTTGACATTTGTCTTCCAAAGAGTTCACAGTGTTTCATTGTCAGTTGAAACAGGGGAAGAATCTCAGGGAAGAATCCTTCACATAATAATAGGACCATTGGTACTAATGTCTCTCAATTATTTCCAAATCCATACAGATGCATTTCCTGATGAGTGACTGAGCTGTGAAGAAAGAGATGAGAAACCCTCATCCCTCTGAATTACTTGTGTCAGAATATTTTAACCATAGTACTACGGATAGTAAATTATCCTTATTAACAGGAAATACGTCTCACATTGGAATCTGAGCAATCAATGGGCAGAGTAAAACCACTTTGACTCGCTCCTCATCTTTTAAAGATAAAGGAGAGCTTTTCTATGTACAAAGTTAGTTGTCAAGATAGCCTTAGGGAATAAGAGTCTGCAGCTTGGAATCCCGATGCACAGCTGGGACGCCCACGAGCCAGTTCTTCCTGATCCCAAATCCCTGGTCCTGTCCCCCAACACACGCTGCCAAGCTGAGGTCATTAGCAATTGCTCTCTTAGGAGCTCCGGGGAAGGGGGAAAGAGCTAGATAGGATGGGACAAAATGCAAAGAGGCCGTTGAAATGAAGGCCTTTCTACTTTAAGTTCAGTGTTCGAACAAGTCCAGCCATCCCAGGCCCCTGTGAAGAAGAGCTGAAAATTACATTACTTCAGTTACAGGAAAAACACAAAAGTTTACAGCTTAATGTCCTAGAAAGCCCCACAATAGAATCAAACTGAGCCCATGCCATGGGCTGGAAGCACCTATTAGAATGAGAGCAGAGCTCAATACCCTTGAAGGCCCCAAATCAAAATGTAAACAGAAATTGAGGAATTGAGGAAGCCCTTCTGGAGGACTCCGGGACAAGCCCTTAAAACTAAGCTAAAACACACCTTGGGGTCCAATTCCCTGCTCCGCTGTGTTGGGTGTACTTGGACACAAGCTCGAGTTTGGAAATCAACCCTTGTGTGTTTGCATTGGTGTCAGTTCCTTAGTGGTTTCTTGGATTCACAATCTTGGGCACAATACTGCCATGTCCTCTCCCACCTTGGCTGAACCCCTATCCCCTCCCACCCAGGGTGACACTCAGTCACCTCCCCACCTACAACAGCTGGGCACAGGCCGTCACACAGGTCCCATGGGCATGGTGGGCACTCCTGCCTTCCCTGCCCTCCCAGAGGAAGGAAGGAGGTTTCAGCAGGACACACTCCCATGGTGGCCCCAGGTCTCCCTGCCCAGCACCGCACCTCGTGACAGGTCGGGTCTGTGTCCCTCACGCCTGCTCCTCCTCCCCGGTTTTCCCACAGGAAATGAAGGAGGTGGCCCTGGTCTCCTCCAGGGAAATCACGTAGATAGACCTGGACATCATCAAGAATTTCAGCAGCCACATCATGTTTTAGGACTGCTAGGGGGCCGGATGAGGCTGCTGGGTCAGGAGGCTTTGGGGCCCTGGAGGCTTCTGGGTAAGGAAAACGGGGACTCTGACGCCAGGGAGAGAAATAGCAACCAACAACACACCGCTGCATGGTAGGGTGATGGGGATGACCACACCCCTGGGGCCTCAGGGATGAGGAGGCCACAAGAATGGGGCCTCCAGGGGTTGCCATGGGACCTGAACACCAAAGGGGAGAGGGACGGCCCCATGAGAAGCAGGGGATGGGGTGGGGGACGTGAGGGGCATGAACCGGACCTGGGGGCCAGGCGGCATGTCCGTGGCTGGAGCAAGACACACATCGATCCCAAGAGGGTCAGATGGTTCAGAGTGACACCCACTCTCGGTGCTTTATATATTTCTAAATTCTGTGCATTTAATTTGAGACAATTTGCAATTTTAACCATACATATTATGATGACCCCCAGATAATGCCCCCGGTCCAGCCAGGGCCCTGCACTCACCACATGGGGCCCCAGAGGCAGGTGTCACAACAAACCCCAGAATGGGGTCGCCTTTATCTGTAGATGTCTCTTTGTGCATCTTAGAGAACGGGGATGCCCTGTGTCCGCCGGCCCCCCCACGCCATCCCCCCATTCCTCTGACCCACAACATCCCCCTACATCATCATCCCCCATGGCATCGCCACTACCCCATCCCCCTCACACATACACAGCCTCACATAATCCCCCCACAGTATACCCCAACACCATCCCCCCTATACCATCCCCCACATTCCACCACCATCATACCCATGCCCCCACACCATCGACGTCGAGCAAGGACCCGGAGCAGCTGCCCCCTGTGGGACATGATCAGCGTCCCCGGGGTTCTCTGGATACCCTGCTCCCATCAGAAGCCCGGGTATCCCATAGAGTACCCAGGGGTTGCAGGGAGGAGGGACGGCAGGGAGCCCCCAACAGTGTGAGCAGGTGAGTGAATCAGAGGACCCACAGTGCCCTGCCTCCACCCACTGTCACTCCTGGATGGTGGGACACCCTGCACAAGACACCAGGTCCTAACCCAGAGGTACCTGGGCTGATTGGGCCCAGGCTCTGTGGGGGTTGGGTTGATTTGAGCCCCCACCAGTCCCAACACAAAGACTAATGGAATCAGGCCCACATGGCCCTGGCCAGCCCTGGATTCTAGACCCGGGCTGAGCAAGCCCTCTCACTGCTGGATGTGGCCTGCTGGGCCCTGGGCGTGCCCCACAGATCCAGGTCGCTGATCTAGGGCAGCCCTGGGGATCCTGGGACACCCCAGTGTGGGGAGAGGAGGGGCAAGCTGGTGGGCCCCACCCGCACCCACACCTGGAGACAGGCTCCTCCAGGTCCTGGGGCCCCCAGAGGGACCAAGGCCGGGGTCCAGCTGCCCTGCGGGAACCCAGTGCAGGAGCCCATGAGCTGCAGGTCCAGTTCAGCTTTGCTGTCCTCAGAACCGTCTCTCAGGCTGAAACCTCAGGACACACGCCCCCACCCGGAGTCCACACATGCTCCCAGGTGGGGGACTCCAGCACTCGACCCCCAACCCATGTGATTCTTGTCCTCTCGTAAAGGACAGAAAGGTCTCCTTCCCCAGGTGAAGGCACGCACCCACAGCTCTGAGCCCGTTTGCTGTAGAAAGTCAATAAAATGTTGTGGTGTGAAAATGCACAGCCAGCCCGTTTCTGTGTCTCCCAGAACTCTGTGCACAGGGCGTGTAGAGACCCCCAGAGAGGAGGAGGGGGCACCACCTAGGCCCCAACTAGCCTGTGCAGGGGCGCCACCAGGCACACACAGCTGACGTCCCCACGTGCCTTCCAGGAGCGGCCAGACCCACTGCTGGACATGGGAATGTGGCCGAGCCAGAACTTCAAGCTCAGCTGACCCTCCAGCTGAAAGTCACTGCATGAGCAAGCCCCAGCGCTGCCAGGAGAGCCCAGCTAACTGCCCAGCGCCAGCACCAGAAATGATGTTGTGCCAACCATTTCGGGGTTTTTTGGTGACCCAGCCAGAGGATCCGATTGCTGCACTTGATAGCTGCATGGGATAGACACACACACACCTCAAAAGCAACAACAACAACAAAAAAGCAACAAAAGATGGAATCCCCCCAATACTGTCAAACAGCAGCCAGATGGTTACTTACACAATGCTGTGGTCCCCAATAGGATACAGGGAAAACGCTATAAGCCATGACTGCAGAGGTGCTAGAGATGTGCCTGCTGTGTTCCAACAAGGAGGCAGAGGGGCAGGAAGCATCCTCCGGAGGGGGGGGCCTCCTAGGAAAGGACACCAGGTCCCTGTAAAGGCTACGGAAGGTGAAATATGTCCTCCTCTCTTTCAGCTTCTGGTTTTCCTCCTAAATGCCATTTTCCTCAATCATAATAGCAAGAATTTATTTTATGTTTTTAAATTTCCTTTTATTGCAGTCCAATTTGTATGAATTCTTTCTTCAGCAAGGGTGTCATTCAGGAGAGATAAAGATTTTCCCAGACAGGCAACATATAAAGGAGTTCAGGACCACTTAACCAGTCCAGTAAGGAATTTTAAGAGGGACTCTTCTAGTGGGGGGAAAAAAAGAGACCAAATGCAACAAAGACTAGAAAGGACGAGAGAACGGTCACCAGAAACACCAACTCTTCCGGTAACACAGAGGCACAAAGTTCATATCTTTAAATAGTCACTCTGAATGATGATAGACTAAATGCTCCAATCAAAAGATATAGGGTAACAGAGTAGCTAAAAATCAGGATCCGGGATCCCTGGGTGGCTCAGGGGTTGAGCCTCTGCCTTTAACTCAGGGTGTGATCCTGGAGTCTGGGATCAAGTCCCATACTGGGCTCCTGGTGGGGAGACTGCTTCTCTCTCTGCATAATTTCCTGCCTCTCTCTCTCTCTGTCTCTCTGATAAATAAAATTATTATTAAAAAAACAACATCCATCTGTACACTGCCAACAAGATGCTCACCTTAGACCTATAGACACCAACAGATTGAAAGTCAGGGGATGGAAAATCATCTATCACGCTAATGGATATCAAAAGAAAGCTGGAGGTCACATACTTATATCAGACAAACGAGATTTGAGACCAAACCCAGGGGGACACCTGGTGGCTCAGTGTTTGAGCATCTGCCTTCAGATCAGGGTGTGATCCTGGGATCCCAGGATCGAGTCCCACATCTGCCTCCCCTTAGGGAGCCTGCCTCTCACTCTGCTATGTTTCTTCCTCTGCTCCTCTGTGTATCTCTTATGAATAAATAAATAAAATATTTAAATTTCAAACAAGAAAGAACAAATACTGTAAGAAGAGATGAAGAAGGGCATTATTTCATAATTAAAAAGACTCTCTTTCAAGATCAAACAACTAAATATTTATGCTGCTACATGGCAATACCTAAATATAGAAACCAATTAACAACAAACGTACAGGAACTCACTGATAATAATACAATGACAGGGGATTTTATCACCCACTTATGGAAATGGACTGATCATCTATGCAGAAAATCAACCGGGGAACAATAGCCTTGACACACTGGACCACAGGGACTCAACAGATATAGTATGAACATTTCATCCTAAAGCAGAATACACACTCCTTTCAAGTGCACATGGGACATTCTCCAGATCAGTTCATATCATGGCCCACAAATCAGCCCTCAACAGGTGCAACAGGTACAAGAAGGTTGATATCACACCCTGTACATTTTTGGAACATGACGCTATGAAACTTGAAGTCGACAGTAAGACAAAAAATTGGACAGACCAAAAATACGTGGAGATTATGAACATCCTACTAGAGAATGAATGGAGCAACCAGGAAATTAACGAGGAAGTTTAAAACGAATGAAAATGAAAACATGTTTCTCCAAACCTCTGGGATGTAGCAAAGGCAGTCCTAAGAGGGAAATACATAGCAATACAGGCATAGCTCAGGAAACAAGACGTCTCCAATACACAACCTAACCCTACACCTAAAGGAGCTGGAAAGGAATAGTAAACAAATCCTAAAGCCTACAGAAAGGAAAAAATAAAGATGAGAGCAGAAATAAACAATGCAGAAACAACAAAACAGTAGAATGGAATAACGAAACTAAGAGCTGGTTCTTCAAAATAAATAATAAAATGGATCAAGCCCTAGCCAGCCTTATCAGTGCGAAAAAAGAAATGACCTAAATAAATAAAGTCACAAATGAGAGAAGAGAGATCAAATAAACACCAGAAAAATTAGGCAATTATAAGGGAATACTAAGAAATTATACGCTAAGAAACTGGGAGACCTGGAAGAAATGGACAAATCTCCAGAAATGTGCAAACGAGCAAAAATGAAATAGGAAGAAATAGAAAATGTGAACAGACCCATAACTAGCAAAGGAATTGAATCAGCAAGGCACCTGAGTGCCTCAGTCGTTGAGCATCTGCTTTGGCTCAGTTCATGAGCCCGCAGACCTGGGGGATCAAGTCCCACATCAGGCTCCCCGAATGGAGCCTCATTTTCCCTCTGCCTATACCTCTGCCTCTCTGTGTCTCTCATGAATACATAAATAAAATCTTTAAAAAAGAAAAAAAAATAAGAAGATGAGAACGGACCCAAATAAAATCACAAATGAGAAAACAGAAATAACAACCAACACTAGAGAAATACAAACGATTATTAGAGAACATTATGAAAAATGCCAGCAACCAAGAACCTGGAAGAAACAGATAAATTCCTGGAAATATATAACATTGCAAAAATGAAAAAGGAAGAAATAAGAAACCTGAACAGACAGATAACCAGCACAGAAACTGAATCAGCAATCAAGAATCTCCCAACAAGAGACGCTTAGATCAATAGAACAGAATGGAAATCTGAAACAAGATACAAACCTGTAACTCTATGATCCATTAATTGACAACAAGGCAGGAAGGAATATCCAATAGCACAAGGACAGTCTCTTCAACAAACCCTAACCCTGACCCCAGGATAAGAACAAATGGTGTTGGGAAAACCAGGCAGTCACATGCAGAAGAATGAAACTGGACTACTTTCTTACACCATATATATAAAAAATAAATTCAAAATGGATGAAAGACCTAAATGTGAGACCTGAAACCATTCAAAGAAGAAAAGATAGGCAGCAATGACTTTGACATTGACCATTGGATGTTCTTTCAGATATGCCTCTGAGGTGAGGGAAACAAAAGCAAAAATACTATTGGGGCTTCATCAAATTGAAAAGCTTCCACAAAGTGAAGGAAACAACCAAAGGTAAATGGCAACATACAGGAGGTGGGGCAAGATGGCAGAAGTGTAGTGTCCCCAAATCACCTGTCCCCACGAAATTACCTAGATAACCTTCAAATCATCCAGAAAATCTACGAATTTGGCCTGAGATTTAAACAGAGACCAGATTGAATGCTACAGTGAGAAAAGTTCATGATTCTATCAAGGTAGGAAGACGGGAAAAAGAAATACAGAAACAAAAGTCATCCAAGTGTGAGGGGCCCTGTGAGGAGCCCGGCTAAGGCTGGGGCGAGTTCCCCCAGGACAGAAGAGCTCTGTGCTGAGAGAAGGAGGAGCTGCACTAATCTTCCAGGGCGGAATGGCGCCTTCAAGTAGTCAGAGCAGGACCCCAGGAGGGCGTGGATGCCCTAGGGCCCCCTGGGACTCTAACAGACACGTGCACTCCCAGGAGAGTGCACCGAGTTCCCTGAGGGCTGCAGGGCACATGCATTGACCCGGGAGCAGCTCTGTGGGCCTCGGGTGGCGGCTCTGCGAGGAGGGTTTGCATGGCCCCAGGAGCAGCTTGGCAGCGGCTCCTCCTGCAGAGGAAGAAGCTCCGTGCGGAGGGTGCTGTGGGGCTCCGGGAGCAACTCGGAGGGACTTGGGCGGTGGCTCTGCAGTGAGGCGGCTTTGCAGCCGGGAGCGAGAATCCAACAGCGCAGGCCCCGGAGTACAGGGCTTCGGGACACAGCCCAGGATTCGGCCTCCCCCAGGACAGGCAGAGGCCCAGAGGGCCCAGGACAGCATGGACGCTCCTGCTCAGAGCTAAGCAGATCAGCGGCCCCGCCCCAGAGCCTCCAGACCCTTCAGATGGACCACTCCTGAGTTACTGCGGGGGCTGAATACAGGTTTCCAGAGCTGGCCGCTGACACAGGGGTTTTCCTCCTGGGGCCTCACGGGGTAAACTACCCCCACTGAGCCCTGCATCAGGCAGGGGACAGAGCAGCTCCCCCAAGTGCTAACACCTGACAATCAGCACAAAAGGCCCCTCCCACAGAAGACCAGCTAGACGGACAAGTTCCAGGGGAAGTCAAGGTACTAAAGTATACAGAATCAGAAGATACTCCCCCATATTTTTTTTCATTTCTGATTGCTTCCCCCAACCTTTTCCCCCTTTCTTTCTTTTTCTTTCTCTTTTATTCTCTTTTGTCCTTCTTTCTTCCTTTATTCTTTTTTTTTCTCTTTTCTTTCCTTCTTTCTCTCCTCTCTTTTTCTGCTTTTCCCAATACAATTTGTTTTTGGCCACACTGCACTCAGCAAAATGACTAGATGGAAAAGCTCTCCTCAAAAGAAAGAATCAGAAACAGTCCTCTCTCACACAGTGTTACAAAATCTGGATTACAATTCAATGTCAGAAAGCCAATTCAGAAGCACTATTATACAGCTACTGGTGGCTCTAGAAAAAAGCATAAAGACTCAAGAGACTTCATGACTGCAGAATTTAGATCCAATCAGGCAGAAAGTAAAAATCAATTGAATGAGATGCAATCCAAACTAGAAGTCCTAACGATGAGGGTTAACGAGGTGGAAGAACGAGTGAGTGACATAGAAGAAAAGTTGATGGCAAAGAGGGAAACTGAGGAATAAAGAGACAGACAATTAAAAGACCAGGAAGACAGATTAAGGGAAATAAACAACAACCTGAGGAAGAAAAACCTATGTGTAATTGGGGTTCCCGAGGGTGCCAAAATGGACAGAGGGCCAGAGTATTTATTTGAACAAATCATAGCTGAAAACTTTCTTAATCTGGGAAGGGAAAAAGGGATTCAGATCCAGGAAATAGAGAGATACCCCCTAAAATCAATAAAAACCATCCAACACCTTGACATTTAATACTGAAGATTGCAAATTCCAAGGATAAAGAGAAGATCCTTAAAGCAGCAAGAGACAAGAAATCCCTGACCTTTATGGGGAGGAGCATTACGGTAACAGCAGATGTCTCCACAGTGACCTGGCAGCCCAGAAAGGGCTGGCAGGATATATTCAGGGTCCTCAATGAGAAGAACATGCAACCAAAAATACTTTATCCAACAAGGATCTCATTCCAAATGGAAGGAGAGATAAAGAGCTTCCAAGACTGGAAGGAAATGAAAGAATATGTGATCTCCAAACCAGGTCTGCAAGAAATTTCAAGGGGGACTCTTAAAATTCCCCTTTCAGAAGAAGTTCAGTGGAACAATCCACAAAACAAGGACTAAATACATATCATGATGACACTAAACTCATATCTGTCAATAGTAACTCTGAACGTGAACAGGTTTAATGACCCCATCAAAAGGCGCAGGGTTTCAGACTGGATAAAAAAGCAGGACCCATCTATTTGCTGTCTACAAGAGACTCATTTTAGACAGAAGGACACCTACAATCTGAAAATAAAATATTGGAGAACTATTTATCATTCAAATGGTCCTCAAAAGAAAGCAGGGGTAGCCATCCTTATATCAGATAAACTAAAATTTACCCCGAAGCCTGTAGTGAGAGATGAAGAGGGACACTAAATCACACTTAAGGGATCTATCCAACAAGAGGACTTAACAATCCTCAATATATGCCCCAAATGTAGGAGCTGCCAAATATTTAAACCAATTAATAACCTAAGTGAAGAAAATTTAGATAATAATACACTTACACTTGGTGAAATCAATCCAGCTCTTTCTACCCTCGATAGGTCTTCTAAGCACAACATCTCCAAAGAAACGAGAGCTTTAAATGATACACTGGACCAGTTGGATTTCACAGATATCTACAGAACTTTACATCCAAACTCAACTGAATACACATTCTTCTCAAGTGCACATGGAACTTTCTCCAGAATAGACCACATACTGGGTCACAAATAGGGTCTGAACTGATATCAAAGGATTGGGATAACCCCATGCATATACTGAGACCATAATGCCTTGAAATTAGAACTAAATCACAACAAGAAGTTTGGAAGGACCTCAAACATGTGGAGGTGAAGGATCATCCTGCTACAAGACGAAAGGGTCAACCAGGAAATTAAGGAAGAATTAAAAAGATTCATGGAAACTACTGAGAATAAACATACAACCGTTCAAAATCCTTGAGATGCAGCAAAAGCAGTCCTAAGGGGGAAATACATCACAATACAAACATCCATTCAAAAACCGGAAACTACTCAAATACAAAAGCTAAACTTACACATAAAGAGGCTAGAGAAAAAACAGCAGATAGATCCTACACCCAACAGAAGAATAGAGTTAATTAAAATTCGAGCAGAATTCAAGGAAATCGAGACCAGAAGAATGGTGGAACAGATCAATGGAACGAGGAGTTGGTTCTTTGAACGAATTAATAAGATAGATAAACCATTAGCCAAACTTATTAAAAAGAAGAGAGAATATTTAAATTAATAAAATCATGAATGAGAAAGGAGAGATCACTACCAATACCAAGGAAATACAAAGAATTATAAAACATATTATGAAAAGACATACACCAATAAATTAGGAAATCTAGAAGAAATGGACGCATTCCTGGAAAGCCAGAAACTACCAAAACTGGAACAGGAAGAAATAGAAAACCTAAACAGGCCAATAACCAGGGAGGATATTGAAGCAGTCATCCAAAACCTCCCCAGACACAAAACTCCAGGGCCTGATTGCTTCCCAGGGGAATTCCATCAAACGTTTAATGAAGAAACCATACCTATCTTACTAAACCTGTTTGGAAAGATAGAAAGAGATGGAGAACTTCCAAATTAGTTCTATGAAGCCAGCATATCCTTAATTCCAAAACCAGACAATGACCCCACTAAAAAGGAAAATTATAGACCAATATCCCTGATGAACATGGATGCAAAAATTCTCAACAAGATACTAGCCAATAGGATCCAACAGTACACTAAGAAAATTATTCACCATGAACAAGTAGGACTTATCCCAGGGACACAAGGCTGGTTCAACACTCGTCAAACAAACAATGTGATTCATCATATCAGCAAGAGAAAAACCAAGAAACATATGATGCAGAGAAAGCATTTGACAAAATAGAGCATCCATTCCTGATCAAAACACTTCAGAGAGTAGGGATAGAGGGAACATGCCTCGACATCTTAAAAGCCATCTACAAAAGCCAACAGCAAATATCATTCTCAATGGGGAAGCACTAGGAGCCTATCCCCTAAGATCAGAAACAAGACAGGGATATCCACTCTCACCACTGCTATTCAACATAGTACTGGAAAACCTAGCCTCAGCAATCAGACAACAAAAAGACATTAAAGGCATTCAAAGTGGCAAAGAGGAAGTCAAACTCTCCCTCTTTGCCGATGACATGATACTCTACATAGAAAACCAAAAGCCTCCACCCCACGATTGCTAGAACTCATACAGCAAATGGTAGCATTGCCAGATACAAAATCAATGCCCAGAAATGAATGGCATTTCTATACACTAAAAATGAGACTGAAGAAAGAGAAATTAAGGAGTCAATCTCATTTACAATTGCACCCAAAAGCATAAGATACCTAGGAATAAACCTAACCAAGGAGGCAAAGGATCTATACCCTAAAAACTATAGAACACTTCTGAAAGAAATTGAGGAAGACACAAAGAAATGGAAAAATATTCCATGCTCATGGATTGACAGAATTAACATTGTGAAAATGTCAATGTTATCAAGGCAATGTACAGGTTCAATGCAAACCCTATGAAAATATCATGGACTTTCTTCAGAGAGTTAGAACAAATTATTTTAAAATTTGTGTGGAATCGGGACCCTGGGTGTTACAGCGGTTTGGCGCCTGCCTTTGGCGGAGGGCACAATCCTGGAGACCCGGAATCGAATCCCATTTCAGGACCCCAGTTCATGAAGCCTGCTTCTCCCTCTGCCTGTGTCTCTGCCTCTCTCTCTCTCTGTCTCTCTCTCTCTCTCTGTGTGTGTGACTATCATAAAAAATAGACTTTTGTGGAATCAGAAAGACCCTGAGTAGCCAGGGGAATTTAAAAAAAAAACAACGAAAAAAAAAAATAAAAAATAAAAAAATAAAAAAATAAAAAAAAAACAACGATATCTGAGGGCATCACAGTGCCAGATTTCAGGTTGTACTACAAAGCTGTGGTTCAATACAGTGTGGTACTGGCACAAAAACAGACAAATAGATCAACAGAACAGAATAGAGAACCCAGAAGTGGACCCTGAACTTCATGGTCAACAAATATTCGATAAAGGTGGAAAGACTATCCATTGGAAGAAAGACAGTCTCTTCAATAAATGGTGCTGGCATAATGGACATCCACATGCAGAAGAATGAAACTAGACCACTCTCTTTCATGATACACAAAGATAAACTCAAAATGGAAGGAAGATCTAAATGTGAGACAAGAGTCCATCAAAATCGTAGAGGAGAACACAGGCAACATAATTTTTTAACTTGGCCACAGTAACTACTTGCAAGATACATCCACGAAGGCAAAAGAAACAAAAGCAAAAATGAACTGTTGTGATTTCATCAAGATAAGAAGCTTTTGCACAGCAAAGGATACAGTCAACCAAACTAAAAGACAACCTACAGAATGGGAGAAGATATTTGCAAATGACGTATCAGATAAAGGGCCAGTTTCAAAGATCTATACAGAACTTCTTAAAATCAACACCAAAGAGACAAAGAATCCAATCATGAAATGGGCAAAAGACATGAAGAGAAATCTCACAGAGGAAGACATTGACATGGCCAACATCCACATGAAAAAACGTTCTGCATCATGGACATCAGGGAAATACAACTCAAAACCACAATGAGATACCAGCTCACACCACTGAATGGGGATAATTAACAAGCAAGAAAGAACAAATGTTGGAGAGGATGCGGAGAAAAGGGAAGACTCTTACACTGTTGGTGGGAGTGTGAACTGGTGCAGCCACTCTGGAAAACTGTGCGGAGGTTCCTCAAAGAGTTAAAAATAGACCTGCCCTATGACCCAGCAATTGCACTGTTGGGGATTTACCTCAAAGATTCAGATGCAATGAAACGCTGGGACACCTGCACCCCACTGTTTATAGCACCAATGTCCACAATAGCCAAAATGTGGAAGGAGGCTTGGAGTCCATTGAAAAATGGATGGATAAGGAATATGTGGTTTATATATACAATGGAATATTACTCAGCCATTAGAAACGACAAATACCCCACCATTTGCTTCAACAGGGATGGAACTGGAGGGTATTATGCTGAGTAAAGTATGTCAATCGGAGAAGGACAAACAGTGTATGTTCTCATTCATTTGGGGAATATAAATAATAGTGAAAGGGAATATAACGGAATGGAGAAGAATTGTGTGGGAAATATCAGAAATGGAGACAGAATATAAAGTCTCCTAAATCTGGGAAACGAACTAGGGGTGGTAGAAGGGCAGGAGGGAGGGTGATGGGGGTGAATGGGTGATGGGCACTGAGGGGGACACTGGACGGGATGAGCACTGGGTGTTATTATGTATGTTGGTAAATTGAACAAAGTAAAAAATTAATTTATTAAAAAGAAGATTCATAGAAACTAATACGAATGAAGATATTACCATACAAAATCCTTGGAATGCAGCCAAAGCATTCTAAGGGGGAAATACATCACAGTACAAGCATCCATTCAAAAACTGGAATGAACTCAAATACAAAAGCTAACCTTACTCATAAAGGAGCTAGAGAAAAAGCAGCAGATAGATCCCACACCCAACAGAAGAGAATTAATTAAAATTCGAGCAGAACTCAAGGAAATCAATACCAGAAGAAATGTGGAACAGATAAACATAACCAGGAGTTTCTTCTTTGAAAGAATTAATAAGATACAGAAACCATTAGCCAGCCTTATTAAGAAGAAAAGAGAGAAGACACAAATTAATAAAATCATGAATGAGAAAGGAGAGATCACTACCAACACCAAGGAAATACAAACGATTTTAAAAACATATTATGAACAGTCATACACCAATAAATTAGGCAATGTAGAAGAAATGGACGCATTCCTGGAAAGCCAGAAACTACCAAAACTGGAACAGGAAGAAATAGAAAACCTGAACAGGCCAATAACCAGGGAGGAAATTGAAGCAGTCATCCAAAACATCCCAAGAAACAAAAGTCCAAAGCCAGATGTCTTCCCAGGGGAACTCTATCAAACGTTTAAAGAAGAAACCATACCTATCCTACTAAAGCTGTTTGGAAAGATAGTAAGAGATGAAGTACTTCCAAATTCGTTCTATGAGGCCTGCATCACCTTAATTCCAAAACCAGACAAAGACCCCACCAAAAAGGAGAATTATAGACCAATATCCCTGATGAACATGGATGCAAAAATTCTCAACAAGATACTAGCCAATAGGATCCAACAGTACATTAAGAAAATTATTCACCATGAACAAGTAGGATTTATCCTCGGGACACAAGGCTGGTTCAACACTCGTCAAACAATCAATGTGATTCATCATATCAGCAAGAGAAACACCAAGAAACATATGATCCTCTCATTAGATGCAGAGAAAGCATTTGACAAAATAAAGCATCCACTACTGATCAAAACACTTCAGGGGATCCCTGGGTGGCGCAGCGGTTTGGCACCTGCCTTTGGCCCAGGGCGCGATCCTGGAGACCCGGGATCGAATCCCACGTCGGACTCACGGTGCACGGAGCCTGCTTCTCCCTCTGCCTGTGTCTCTGCCTCTCTCTCTGTGACTATCGTAAAAACAATTTTTAAAAAAAGTTAAAAATAGAGCTACACTACGATTCCAAAATTGCACAGCTAGGTATTTACCCCAAGGATACAGAAGTTGTTTAGTAGATTCAAAGAGGAACACGCAGCCCAGTGTTGGTCGCAGTGTTATCAACAACAGCTAAACTGTGTATACAGCCCAGAAGTCCATCGACAGATGAATGGTCAGAGACGATATGGTAAATATACACACTGCGACATCACTCGTTCATCAGAAGGGATGAAATGAAGCCATTTTCAATGACATGGGAGAAGTGGAAGGGACTTATGCACAATGAACTCAGTCTGAGAAAGACAGATACCAAATACCATACAATTGTATTCACATGTGAATTTTAAGAAACCAAACAGGCAAGGGGCGAAGGATGGATGAGAGATGCAAACCAAGAAACACACTCTAAACCACAGAGAATAAACTAATAAATACCAGAGGAAAGTGGGGGGGGATGTGGAATCAGGGGATGGGGATAGTGGAGGTCACCTCTGACCAGTACCAGGCATTGTATTCAAGGGTTGAATCACTATGTGGTAAACCTGAAACTATATCATACTGTGTTATCACTATGTGGTAAACCTGAAACTATATCATACCTTGTTTACAAAGAGGAATTCAAGTAAAACTTTAAAATAATAATTGGTAGTATAGAGGAAACATGTGTGCACAAGAGATAAATCAGAAAGACAACTGGAAATCCAAACAAAGAGTCTTTAGAGCCACAAATCCCCTCCTCAGCTCAGCTCAGGAGAAGCCTGACATGCCTATTCTCACCCCAGCAGAAGCCTGGATTTTGATTCTCTGGGGAGGCCACTGACGTGGTAGAGTCAGGCTCAAAGAACCCAAAACCTAAATAGAGTGCATAAGAATAAACTGCCCAAGATGGTAGGAGTCCCAGTGCAGGCACATGCCAAGGCCCAAACTCTAACCATACACAGACATAACCCTAACCCTACACTTAAGCCTAATGTTAACCTAACCCTTTAACAAGAACTATCACGGGATCCTTGGGTGGCGCAGCAGTTTGGCGCCTGCCTTTGGCCCAGGGCGCGATCCTGGAGACCCGGGATCGAATCCCACGTCGGACTCACAGTGCATGGAGCCTGCTTCTCCCACTGCCCGTGTCTCTGCCTCTCTCTCTTTCTCTCTCTGTGACTATCATAAATAAATAAAAATTAAAAAAAAGAACTCTCACTAATCAAAAACCAAACACAAACCCAAAGACCGAAACACATTTACTGAACCTTCCTGCCTACCCTCACCCTAACTCTTAAACCTATTCTAAACCCTTAACCCTGACCCTTACCTTAAATCTAACCCTAACCCTAACCTCTACCAATAACCTTAACTTAATGTACTCAAATTCTATTCCTAACCTTTACCTATACCCTAACACTAACCCTCTAATACTAATCCTATCTCATACCCCAAAGTGTACCCTAACCGGTACCCTAAAACTAATCCCTAACCCACTGCCGAACCCTCTCTTACCCTTTTCCAAAACCGTACTCTGACCCTGACCTGACCCTATACCTAACACCTAACCAAACACTAACCCTAATCCTAGCCCTAACCCCTATCCTAAAACTAACCCTCACCCTAACCCTAAACCTAGCCCTAACTTTAACTCTAACCCCTAACCCTAACCCTAACTCACACCCTAACCCCTAACCCTAACTGCAAACCTAGCCCAACCCTAAATCTAACCATAACCCAAACCCCAATTCCTAACCTCCTGCACTAATCCCTAAAATCTTAACCCTAACCCTAACACTAACTCCTGTCCGTAACCCAAACCCCCATCCTAACTCCTAAACACTGACCCTTATCCTTATCCCTCACCCTAACCTCTAATCCGTAACCATAAGCATAATCACTAACCCCTAACATCTAACCTAAGCCTAACCACCAACTGACTCCCCTCCCCTGATCCTATTATTCATTCTACCCATTCACTTACCCTGTGGTTCTGAGTAGTCCCTTCTGAGGTGGACGTGGCCCGCAACGGCGCCTCCAGAGTCCTCTAGGGGGTCCTGAGGAAGCTGGACTCCTGTGAGTGCGAACATGGCCCCACGTGTTCCAGAGTCATAGTCAGCGGGTCCTGAGTACGCCAGATCTCCTGTCACTGTGGAGTATGCCTCACATCCTCTGGAAGCCTCACAGCAGGTTTTCAGGAGGCCGGGGCTCCCGTCAGCCTGGACATGGCCCCACATCCCCTGAAAACTTACCGCGCATCCTGAGGAGGCTGTGGGTTCCTGTCAGCCTTGATGGAGCCCCATGTGTCCCGAAGCCAAAGTGCAGGTCCTGAGGAGGACGGGGGTCCTCTCAGTCTTGACGTGGCCCCACATTTTCCTCAGCCTCACCATAAGACCTGAGGAGGCTGGGGGCTCCTGTCAGCATGGACGTGGCCTCAAATCATCCCAATCCTTCACAGTGCATCCTGAGGAGGCCGGAGAAACCTGTCAGTGTGGATTCGGCATCCACATCTTTCTTAGGCCTCACCACAGGCTCTGACAAGGCTGGGGTCTTTTGTCCGCATGGACACATCCCCATATTTCCCAAAGTCTACACCGGGGGTCCTGAGGAAGTCAGCGTCCTGTTGTGTCCATTTGGCCCCAAGTCCTTCCGAAGCGTCACCGAGGGTTCTGAGGAGGCCGGGGCTCCTGTAACCATGAATGCGGCCCCCAGCTTCCAGATGTCTCAACTTATGTCCTGAGGGGCCCAGGAGCTCCTGCCAGAGTGGCCACGGTGCCACATTTTCCTGAAGCCTCCTCGCAAGTCCTGAGGTTGCTCAGGGGCTCCTGTCCGCGTGGATGTGGGCCAATATCTTCCTGAACCCTCCCTGCATGTCCTGAGGCTGCTCAGGGGCTCCTGTCAGCATGGATGTGGGCCCACAATTCCTGAAGCCTCCCGGCGGTCCTGAAGAGGTTCAGGGTTCCTGTCAGTGAGGATGTCAGCCCACATCTTCCTGAAGTTCCCCACGGATCATGAGGCGCCCAGGGACTCCTGACAGGGTGGATGCGGGCCCACATTTTCCTAAAGCCTCACCTTGGGTCCTGAGGAGACCGGGGTTCCTGACAGCGTGAACACAGCCCAATTTCCCCCTGAAGACTCCCTGCGGGTCCTGAGGAGGCTGCAGCTCATCAGCATAGATGCGTCCCCACCTCCTACTCAGGCCTCCCCAGCACAGGCTGGCTCCTGTTAGTGCAGGCAGAGGAGGCCTACTGCACATGCGCACCCCATGGGAGGGTTCTGGTCTCGGGCGCCCCATGCGGGATGCTCAGGTGCTGCAGGAGGCTGTGTAGGAGGCAGCGGGTGCTTCATGGGCCGCACCTGCCTCTTTCAGGCTCCAGCTGGGGCCTGTTAGCTTCGGAAACATCTCACTGAAAAGGAGCCCAACACCCGGCTTCCCCAGTAATACTTAAGGACAAGGAATTTGAGCCCACAGCACGCGAATAAAATGTGGAACAGACTTTTACCACGTCCTGCAAAACTCCTCAATCCTCTTCCACTGTGTGCAGGACAGCGGGTTGGTGCAGCTGCAATGGAAACAGTGTGGAGGCCCCTCAGGAAGTTACAAATAGAGCCGCCCTGCGACCAGCAGGTGAATGGCCTGGAGCTCACTCCGAAGATACAGATGCAGTGAGACTCGGGACACCTGCACCCCAATGTCCACAGCAGCCGGGTCCACAGTAGCCACACTGTGGTAGGAGACTCGGTGCCCTGTGACAGATGATGGATAAAGAGGATGGGAGATAGATGATGGTCATAGAGAGAGGAATGGTACTCAGCTATCAAAGAGAAGGAAATCTTGCCATTTGCAATGATGTGGATAGAACTAAAGGGATCATGTTAAGTGAAGTAAGTCAGTCGGAAAGAGAATGACCGTGTGGTGTCACTCATAGATGGAATTATAGAAGCAAAGCAGATGAACTACTGTGAAGGGAAGGAAAAACAAATAAGATGAAAACAGATGCAGGAAATACAGACTCTTAACGATAAGGAATGAACTGAGAGTCTCTGGAGGGGGGAGGATAACAGGGGACCGGCATGAAGAAGGGCACGTGATGTCACGGGCACTGCTGTTATCTCTAACTGGTGAATCCCTGAATTCTTCCTCTGAAAGTATAATACACTATACATTAATTAATTGGGTTTAAATTAAATTAAAAAAATCAGTTGTATCAGCACATTTCCTTCTGGACTCTCTGTTTTGCTCATTCAGCTTATGCTGGGACCACCGCACGTGGGTCTGGTTTGTCTTAGTAGGCTCCACGCCTCGTCCATGGCCCAGCCCAGGGCTAGAACTCAAGACCCCTGAGATCAGGACCAGAGGTGAGGTCAGGAGTCGGATGCTTAACCGATGGAGCCAGCCAGGGGCCTGGAACCACACTGCTTTATCCTGTGTCTCTGTGATATCATTTGAAATAGGAAAGTGCTGCATCCCACTCTGTCATGCTTCTCCAGTATTGATTCGCTGTTCGGGGTCATTTGTTGGGGGGGATGGATGTTATAGTTTTTTTTTTCCTATTTCTAAGATCTACCACCATGATTTTGATAGGAATGACATTGAAACTGAGGGTAGCTTCAGGAACTGCGGACATTTTCACAAGATGAGGCTCCCACCCCACAAGCCCAGGACGGCCTCCCAGAGCCTGGTATGGCTCAGTGCACAAGTCTTGTGCTCCTTTGGTTCAGTCTCATTATTTCTTCTCCTTGATGCTCCTGAGAAGGCCTTCACGTCCTTCCTTTCCTTCCTGAGTGCTCATTGTCAGGACACAGCAAGGCTACTCTGCTTTGTAGGGTCAGTTTGTGTCCCGTGACTTTACTGAACTCACTCTTTAGTTCTTTTTTTTTAATTTTTTATTTATTTATGATAAGCACACAGTGAGAGAGAGGCAGAGACACAGGGAGAGGGAGAAGCAGGCTCCATGCACCGGGAGCCCGACGTGGGATTCGATCCCGGATCTCCAGGATTGCGCCCTGGGCCAAAGGCAGGTGCTAAACCACTGCGCCACCCAGGGATCCCTCACTCCTACGTTCTAACAAGTTTTGGTGGAGGCTCTTAGGTTTCCTGTTTCAAGTACCGCATCTTCAGCATATAGGGACAGTTTGACGTCTCCCTTCCAGGTGTGGAACCTTTGCTGTTTACAGCTTAATGTCCTAGAAAGCCCCACAATAGAATCAAAACTGAGCCCAGGCCAAGGGCAGGAAGCCCCTATTAGAATGAGAACAGGGCTCAATGCCCTTGAAGGCCCCATATCAAAATGTAAACAGAACTTGAGGAGTTGCTCCAGCCCTTCTGGAGGTCCCCAAGACCAGCCCTTAAAACTAAGCTAAAACCCTCCTCGGGGTCCAAGTCCTTGCTCCGCTGTGTCGGGTATACTTGGACACAAGATCGAGCATGAGGGATTATTTAATCCCTCATGTGTTTGTATCGGAATCGGCTTCTCGGTGGTTTCTCAGATTCGCAATCTTGGGCCCACAGTCTGAGATAAAAAAACAAAACCAAAAGGAGCTCGGACACGGGCAGAGTGAAAGCAGGGTTCTGAGAGAATCAGCAGAGACTCGGGGGCTTGGGTGATCTTCTGTGGAGGGCCTGCAGACTGGGGGACGGAATGCTCAGCCCCAGAGCCAGAGGACCCAGTGTCCCCACTCGCATCCCGCCCATCAGCGCGGAGTCTCAGGGAGCAGCACGGCACTGCCCACTGGAGGCCAGAAGTGCTGACGCCCACCACGCCTCTGACCCCACATGTCCATCCCCCAGGCATATGTGCACCTGACAATCAGAGCCATGGCCAATCCCCAGACCCCACACAGACCACTCACTGCCACCATTGTGTCAGACCACAGAGGCTGCAGTGATTCAGCTTGCCTGGAAAGTAGGGTCTAGATTCCTTTGTACTTTGTGCTTTATTTTCATTTATTTTCTTTGATCCTTTTATATTAATTGCCTTATTTTAATTTTTATGTATATACCTTATATATTTATTTTTTTAGTTTCATGGTATTTTAATTGTGTTTCTTATTTTGGGATTTATAATCTTTTAACAACCAGGCCAAAATAATCTGGTGGGTTTTTTTGGGGAGGGCAGTTGTTATTGTTTTTCTTGGTATTTCTTTTTCTTCATGAGGTAGTACTCACAGCCAGGAAGTCCATCAATACAAATATATGATGTCTAACTACAGTTTAAAACAATGATTATAAAGATAGCAGCTGGGCTGGAAAAAGAGCACAACAGAAAAGTAGAGAATCCCTTACTGTAGAAATAAAAGAAGTAAAATCTAGTCAGGCCATCATTAAAAATGCTATAACTGAGATGCAGTCCCAAGTGGAAGCCTTAAAACAAGGAAGGTTATGGACCACAAAGGAAGACTTCGGAACTCAGCCACTTATTAAAACAATAACATTCATATCATGGGAGACTCAGAAGATGAAGAGAGAGAAAAGGTGGGCCTTGCTCAGCCATTAGAAATGACAAATACCCACCATTTCCTTCAATGTGGATGGAACTGGAGGGTATTATCCTGAGTGAAGTAAGTCAATCAGAGAACGACAAATATTGTATGTTCTCATTCACTTGGGGAATATAGATAATAGTGAAAGGGAATATTAGGGAAGGGAGAAGAAATGTGTGGGAAATATCAGAAAGGGAGACAGAACATAAAGACTCCTAACTCTGGGAAACGAACTAGGGGTGATGTAAGGTGAGGAGGGCGGGGTTGGGGGTGAATGTGTGACGGGCACTGAGGGGGGCACTTGATGCGATGAGCACTGGGTGTTATTCTGTATGTTGGCAAATTGAATACCAATAAAAAGTAAATTTATTATTAAGAATAGAAAGAAAGAGGGATCCCTGGGTGGCGCAGCGGTTTGGCGCCTGCCTTTGGCCCAGGGCGCGATTCTGGAGACCCGGGATCGAATCCCACATCGGGCTCCCGGTGCATGGAGCCTGCTTCTCCCTCTGCCTGTGTCTCTGCCTCTCTCTCTCTCTCTGTGACTATCATAAATAAATAAAAATTAAAAAAAAAAAAAATAAATGTTAAGAATAGAAAGAAAGAAAGAAAGAAAGAAAGAAAGAAGAAAGAAAGAAAGAAAGAAAGAAAGAAAGAAAGAAAGAAAGAAAGAAAGAAAGAAAGAAAGAAAGAGTGGCACCTGGGTGTGCTAGTCTGTAAAGCTTCTGCCTTAGGGTCAGATCATGATCCAGGTCCCAAGGAAGGCTCCCTGTTCAGCAGGGATCCTGCTTCTCCCACTTCCTCTGCCCCTCTAGCACATGTTTTTCACTCCTCTCTCTCTCAAATAAATAAATAGCATCTTGGATAAAGAAACAAACAAACAAACCCAGAGGGATGAGAAATCTCCCATGTAGAAGATTTTCAAACAATTTGTGCAGACATTCCACACTCAAGTTCATGAGCATAGCTTCCCACTCTTATGTGTGGAATACACATAGTAACTTCCTTCTACAAAATATATTATGAAAAACTTAATAATGATAATATAATAATAATAATAATATTAATAACAATAAAGAATCACTTTACTACGGAGAAACCTGACTAACACTACCTCAGCAAGATGATCAAATCGATACCAAGACTGATAAATCGTGTTGATAGTATCTATCCTTTACATGATATAATAAAAATGACAGTATATCTCTGTATATAATCCACCAAAACAGTTCAATCATGAGATAAACAACAGACATGTCCCAACTGAGGGAAATTTTACAAACTAATCTACTTCTCAAAGTTTTCCAGTTCACCAAAAGCAAGGAAAGGCTGAAAGACTCTCACAATCCAGAGGAGCCTAAGAAAACATGAGGACAAATGGAGTGTGATATAAGGCATGGTGACTTAGCAAAAACTAAGGAAATCTGAATAAAATATGGTCTTTGGTTATTGCAAATATTTTAATATTGATTGATTAGCTAATATTTGTACCGTACTGATATAAGATATCAATAATTGGAGAAATTGAGTGCAAGTGCATGAGAATTCTCTGTACTATCTTCTCAATTTCCCTATGAAGCTTTGTTTTCTTTCTAAGAAATAAGATTTAATTTGAAAATTGACTTAAATGAATCAGGCTCCAGTGTGAAGACATTTTAAGAATCATTGAATTAACTTTTGCCTTATTCTTAAAGATTTCCTTCGATGGGAACATAGTAAGAATTTTATATCAGAAGGAAAGAAAAACACTTATGAACACGTATAATGCCTCTTCAACCTGAAAAGCAGGAAAGGATAATAAAGAGCAAAAATCAGATAAAAATACTTCTAGTATAATAGACACCATAGGGATCCCTGGGTGGCACAGTGGTTTGTCACGTGCCTTTGGCCCAGGGCGTGATCCTGGAGACCCGGGATCGAATCCCACGTCGGGCTCCTGGTGCATGGAGCCTGCTTCTCCCTCTGCCTGTGTCTCTGCCTCATTCTCTCTCTCTCTCTCTCTCTCTGTGACTATCACAAAAAAATAAAAATTAAAAAAAAACAGACACCATATTGCAAGTGAATTTAAAATTAGCAATGTATAACATTTATTTCCTTGACATTTGACTTCCAAAGAGTTCATAGTGTTTCAGTGTCAGTTGAAACAGGGGAAGAATCTCAGGGAAGAATCTGTCACTTAATAATAGGACCATTGGTACTAATGTCTCTCAATTATTTCCAAATCCATAAAGATTAATTTCCTGATGAATGACTGAGCTGTGAAGAAATAGATGAGAAAGCCTCATCCCTCTGAATTACTTGTGTCAGAATATTTTAACCATAGTACTACGGATAGTAAATTATCCTTATTTACAGGAAATACATCTCAGATTAAAATCTGAGAAATCAGATGGGCAGAGAAAAAATGCTTTAAATCGCTCCTCAAGTTATATATTTTTTAATTTTTTTAAATTTATTTATGATAGTCACAGAGAGAGAGAGAGAGAGAGGCAGAGACACAGGCAGAGGGAGAAGCAGGCTCCATGCACCGGGAGCCTGATATGGGATTCGATCCCGGGTCTCCAGGATCGCGCCCTGGGCCAAAGGCAGGCACCAAACCACTGTGCCACCCAGGGATCCCGCTCCTCAAGTTTTAAAGACAAAGGAGAACTTTTCTATGTACAAAGTCAGTAGTCAAGATAGCCTTAGGGAATAAGATTCTGCAGCATCAAATCCTGCTGCACTGCCGGGACGCCCGTGACCCAGGTCTTCCTGATCCCAAATCCCTGGGCCTGTCCCCGAACACAGGCTGCCAGGCTGAGGTCATTTGCAATTTCTCTTTTAGGAGCTCCAGGGAGGGGGGCATGAGCTAGATAGGACAGGACAGAATGCGTGGAGGCCGAGAACATTACGGCCATTCTACATTAAGTTCAGTATTAGCACACGTCCAGCAATCCCAGGCCCCTGTGAAGAAGAGCTGAAATTTGCATTACTTCAGTTACTGGAATAAAACAAAAGTTGACAGCTTAATGTCTTAGAAAGCTCCACAATAGAATAAAAACTGAGCCTAAGCCAAGGGCTGGAAGCCCCAATTAGAATGAGAAGAGAGCTCAATGACCTTGAAGGCCCAATAACAAAATGTAAACAGAACTTGAGGAATTGCTCCAGCCCTTCTGGAGGTCCCCAAGACCAGCCCTTAAAACTAACCTAAAACCCTCCTCAGGGTCCAAGTCCCTGCTCCACTGTGTGGGGTATACCTGGACCCTTGCTTGAGTTTGTAAAACAACCCACGTGTGTTTGCAAGTGTCGGCTCCGTAGTGGTTTCTCGGATTCGCAATCTTGGACAAACACCCGCATGACCCCTCCCCACCTGGACTGACCTCCTGTCCCCTCCCACCGAGGCTGACCCTCAGTCACCTCCCACCCACCACAGCTGGGTACAGGCACTCACACAGTTCCACAGGCATGGTGGGCACTCCCGCCATCTCTGGACTCCCAGGGGATGGAAGGAGGTTTCGGTAGGTCACACTCCCATGGTGGCCACAGGGCTCCCTGCCCAGGTGAGCACCTGGTGACAGGTCGGGGTTTGTATCCTTGATGCCACTTCCTCCTCCCAGGTATTCCCGCAGAAAATGAAAGAGGAGGACCTGGTCTCCTCCAGGGACATCACGCAGGTGGACCTGGACGTCAACAGGACATTCAGCAGTCACATCATATTTTGGGACTACTACGGGGTAGGGTGAGGTTGAGGGGCCAGGGGGGATCAGGACCCAGTGGAGGACTGGGGGATTCTGGGTAGGGAAAACGAAGCTTCTGAGTCGGGGGGCAGAACAGAAGCCAACAACACAACGCTCCATGGTAGGGTGTTGGGAATGACCTCTGTGCCCCCACCCCCGGGGCCTCGGACTTGAGGAGGACACTAGGATGGGGTCTCCAGGGCTTGCCATGGGAGCTGAACCCCAAAGGGGAGAGGGACGGTCCTCTGAGTAGCAGGGGATGGGGTGGGGGACGTGGGGGGTAGGAAATGGACCTGGGTGCCAGGCGGCATGGCCACGGCTGGAGCAGGATACACATCGATCCCATGAGGGTCGGACAGGTCAGAGTGACACCCACTCTCGGTGATTTATATATTTCTAAGTTCTATGCATTTAATTTGAGACATTTTGCAATTTGAAAACACACATAGTATGATGAACCCCAGATAATGCCCCCGGTCCAGCCAGGGTCCTGCAATGACCACACCCCGACCCAGGGGCAGGTGTCACAGCAAACCCCGGACTGGAGTTGCCTTTAAGTGTAGACATCTCCTTTTGCATCTTAGAGGAAGGGGATGCCCTGCGTCCGCAGGCCCCCCATGACATCCCCCTCATTCCCCACTCCCACTCCATCCCCCTACATCATCATTCCCCATGGTATCCCACCTACACCATCCCCCTCAAACCCATAGAGCCCCACACAATCCCCACCCACACTATACCCCAACACCATGTCCCCACACCATCCACCCCCACACCATCAGCCCCCATCAAGGACCCGGTGCAGGTGCCCCCTGTGGGACATGCTCAGCCTCTCCAGGGATCTCTCGATACCCTGCTCCAATCAGAAGCCCAGGGGTCCCATAGAGGACCCAGGGTTTGCAGGGAGGAGCGAAGACAAGGGGCCCCCGACAGGGTGTGTGCAGGTGAGTGGTGCACAGGATGCACTGTCCCTCCTGGAGGGCGGCACACCCTTCACAGGACACCAGCCCATAACCCAGGGGGATCTGGGCTGGCCTGACCCCAGGCTCTGTGAAGGTGGGGGTGATTTCAGACCCCGCCACAGGCCCAACAAAAAGACTAATGGGATCCAACCCCCCATGGCCCTCTCTAGCCCTGGATTCTGACCCTACACTGAACGAGCCTTCTCACAGCTGGATGTGGCCTCCTGGGCCCTGGGGGTGCCACGCAGATCCAGGTCGCTGACCTAGGGCAGCCCTGGGGATCCCGGGACACCCAAGATTGGGGAGAGCAGAGGTAGGCCGGTGGACCCTACCCACACCCACACCAGGAGGCAGACTCCTCCAGGTGCTGGGGCCACAGGGACCCCACGACCGGGGTCCACCTGCCCTGCGGGGACCCAGTGCAGGAACCCATGAGCTGCAGGTCAAGGTCAGCTCTGCTGTCCTCACAACCATCTCTCATGCTGAAACCTCAGGACACACGCCCCCACCCGGAGTCCACACATGCTCCCCAGTGGGGGACTCCAGCACTTGTCCGCCCACCCATGTGATTCTTGTCCTCCCCTAAAGGACAAAATGGTCTCCCTTCCCAGGGGAAGGCATGCACCCTCGGCTCTGAGCCCATTTGCTGTAGAATGTCAATAAAGTATTGTGGTGTGAAAATGCACAGCCAGCCCGTTTCTGTGTCTCCCAGAACTCTGTGTATGGGGCGTGGAGAGACCCCCAGAGAGGAGGAGGGGGCACCACCCAGGCCCCAACAGCCCCTGCATGGGCACTGCAAGGCACAGCTGACGTCCCCACGTGCCTTCCAGGGGCGGCCAGATGCCAGGGTCAGGACCCCACAGACTATACTGAGACTCAGCCTGTGCCCCATAGGCCAGGAGGGCCTGGGACAGAGTGACAGCCAGGGAGCCTCAGGTCACCAGGGTCTGTGAAAAGCGACCTGGAGGGTCTGTGCTCCCTCTGTCCAGGGGGCCGAGGCTGGCCCGGTTCCGGGGCACGTACTCCCCTCCCTGCATCCCCGGGCCAGTGTGCCTGGGGCACTGAAGGCCTGTGGGGTGCTCAGAGTGGCCCTGGAAGGTATGTCAGGACAGCAGGCCCTTGTGTTGTGCCCAAGACTGCGAATCTGAGAATTCGCAGACACCGATGCAAACTCCTGAGGGTTTCTCTACAAGCTGTAGCTTGGGTCCAAGTGCACCTGACACAGCGGAGCAGGGACTTGGACCCCGAGACTAAGAGGCATAGCAGCTTTATAGGGACAGTGGACTGTGGGATATGGAGAAATTTGCACAGTCATGTTGGTCCACACACAAGAGGCTGATTGAATTACACCTTACCCTATAGTATCCACTTGAGCTGGCCTATTACTTTGGTCAGAATTGGCTCAGAGTTTTGGGGCGCACAAAGCAGGGTTACATTGTTATGAGACAATTTCCAATAGGGTTTGCCCAGCAGTTTGACTCGGGTGGGGCAGCGCCTTAAGCCATAAGCAGGTCATGTGGGGGTCATAGGGGAGGTGGCGGGTGTAGCACAAAATGGAATCAGTCCTGCGCTGCTTGTCCTGGGGTAGGGGATTTTTATTCAATTTCCTGTGTCCCAACTTGCAGCTCACCCACCTGGGCAATGCTCACCAGGTGGACTCAACGTGCACACCTTGTGGTGCTGGATCTCTCACATCAGCATGTGGAGGGCACCCTCCTTGCCCTAGTGAGTAGGGGCTGGGTGAACATGGGGCTCGGCCTGAAAGCCAGGCAGCACAGGGGACCAAAGAAACCCAGCTCCGTTCCCACCCTGACCTCCACACACAGGCCACCCTAGTGCTCCCCGCCATGGGTACCCGACTCCTCAGGAGCTCCCCCCAGGGTTGCCCTGAGGTCTGACTCCCTTCTGGAGAGGCATCGGCAAGAATAGAAGCAGCCAGCGCTCGGCGAGACACACTGTCGGACATGGTAATTTGGCCGAGCCAGTCCTTCCATCTCAGCTGAACCTCTAGCTGAAATTCACTGCAGGAGCGAGCCCCGGGTCAGCCAGGAGAGCCCAGCTAGCCACCCAGCGCCAGCACCAGAAACGATGTACCGACCATTTCGGTGTTTGGGTTACCCAGCCAGAGGATCTGATAGCTACACGTGATAGATTCATGTGATAGACAAACACACACCCCACAACGAACAAAAGTCAGAATCACCCCAATGCTGTCAAACAGCAGCTGGATGGTTACATACATGACACCGTGGTCCCCAATAGGATACATGGAAGATGCTATAAACCACGACTGCAGAGGTGCTGGAGGCACGGAGATGTGCCTGCTGGGTTCCAAAAAGGAGCGCAGAGGGGCAGGAAGCATCCTACAGAGGGGGTCCCCTTAGGAAAGGACACCAGGTCCCAGTGAAGGCTAAGGATGGTGAAATCTGTCCTCCTCCCTTTCAGCTTCTGGTTTTCCTCCTAAATGCCATTTTCCTCAGTTATACGAGCAGAAATTTATTTTATGTTTTTAACTTTCTTTTTATTGGATCCAATTTGTATGAATTATTTCTTCAGGAAGTGTGTCATTCAGGAGAGAAGGAGAGAGAAAGATTTTCCCTGACAGGCAAAGTATAAAGGAGTTCATGACCGCTAAACCAGTCCAGTAAGCAATTTTAAGAGGGACTCTTCTAGTGGGGAAAAAAAAGATACCAAAAGCAACAAAGACTAGAATGGACCAGAGAACGTCACCAGAAACACCAACTCTACCACTAACAACAAAGGACAAGTTCATATATTTGAATAAGCACTCTGAATGCTGATACTAAATGCTCCAATTAAAAGATATAGGGTGTCAGAGTGGCTTAAAAAACAGGATCCGGGATGCCTGGGTGGCTCAGGTGTTGAGCCTCTGCCTTTGACTCAGGGTGTGATCCTGGAGTCTGGGATCGAGTCCCATATTGTGCTCCTGGTGGGGAGCCTGCTTCTCTCTCTGCCTAATTTTCTGCCTCTCTCTCCTCTCTCTCTCTCATGCTCTCAAAAATAAAATTGTTATTAAAAAAACAAGATCCATCAGTATGCTGCCTACTAGAGGCTCACCTTAGACCTATAGACACCAGCAGTTTGAAAGTCAGGGGATGGAAAATCATCTATCACGCTAATGGTTATGAAAAGAAAGCTGGAGGAACAATACTTATATTAGACAAACTAGATTTGAAACCAAACCCTGGGGGACACCTGGTGGCTCAGTGGTTGAGCATCTGCCTTCGGCTCAGGATGTGTTCCTGGGATCCTAGGATCGAGTCCCACTTTGGCATCCCTTTGGGGAGCCTGTCTCTCCCTCTGCTATGTTTCTGCCTCTGCTCCTCTGTGTATCTCTCATGAATAAATAAATGAAATATTTAAATCTCAAAAAGAAAGAACAAATACTGTAAGAAGAGATGAAGGAGGGCATTATTTCATAATTAAAAAGACTCTCTATCAGGATCAAACAACTAAATATTTATGCTGCCAACATGGGAGTACCTACATATGGAACCCAATTACCAATGAACATACAGAAACTCACTGATAATGATACAATGACAGGGGATTTTAAAACCTACCCAGTAATGGCAATGGACTGATCTTCTATGCAGAAAATCAACAGGGGAACAATAGCCTAGACACACTGGGCCACAGGGACTCAACAGATATAGTCTGAACATTTCTTCCTAAAGCAGAATACACATTCCTTTCAAGTGCACATGGGACATTCTCCAGAACAGATCATATCATGGCCACAAATCAGCCCTCAACAGGTACAACAGGTACAAGAAGGTTGATATCACACCCTGTACCTTTTTGAACCATGACGCTATGAATCTCGAAGTCCACAGTAAGAAAAAATTTGGACAGACCAAAAATACGTGGAGATTATGAACATCCTACTAGAGAATGAATGGAGCAAACAGGAAATTAAAGAGGAAATTTAAAACAAATGAAAATGAAAACATGTTTCTCCAAAACTCTGGGATGTAGAAAAGGCAGTCCAAAGAGGAAAGTACAAAAAAAACAAAACAAAACAAAACAAAACAAAACAAAAAAAAAAAAACAAAGAGGAAAGTACACAGCAATACAGGCCTACCTCAAGAAACAAGAAGTCTCCAATACACAGCTTAACCCTACACCTAAAGGAGCTGGAAAAGGAATAGCAAACAAATCCTAAAGCCTACAGAAGAAGGGAAAAAATAAAGATGAGAGCAGAAATAAACAATACAGAAATAAAAAACATTAGAATGGAATAACGAAACTAAGAGCTATTTCTTCAAAATAATTAATAAAATGGATCAAACCCTATCCAGCCTTAGGAATGAGAAAAGAGAAAAGAACTAAATGAATAAAATCACAGAAGAGAGAAGAGTGATCACAATCAACACCAGAAAAATAAGACAATTATAAGGGAATACTATGAAATATTATATGCTAACAAACTGGGATACCTGGAAGAAATGGACAAATCCCTAGAAATGTGCAAACGAGCAAAACTGAAATATGAAGAAATAGAAAATATAAACAGACCCATAACTAGCAAAGGAATTGAATCAGCAAGGCACCTGGGTGCCTCAGTGGTTGAGCATCTGCTTTGGCTCAGGTCATGATCCCAGGATCCTGGTGGATCAAGTCCCACATGAGCCTCCCCACATAGAGCCTCATTTTTCCTCTGCCTATATCTCTGCCTCTCTGCATCTCGCATGAATCCATAAATAAAACCTTTAAAAAAGAAAAAAGATAAAAAGATGAGAAAGGACCCAAATAAAATCACAGATGAGAAAAGAAAAATAACAACCAACACTACAGAAATACAAACGATAATAAGAGAATATGATGAAAAAGTATATGCCAGCAACCTAGAAGCTAGAAGAAATAGATCAATTCCTGGAAATATATAACATAGCAAAAAGGAGAAATGAAGAAATAAGAAACTTGAACAGACAAATAACCAGCAAAGATATTGAATCAGCACTCAAGAATCTCCCAACAGGAGACGCTTAGATCAATAGAACAGAATGCAAAGCCGAAACAAGATACAAAACTGTAACTCTATGATCCATTAATGGACAACAAGGCAGGAAGGAATATCCAATGGCACAAAGACAGTCTCTTCAACAAACCCTAACCTGACCCCAGGATAAGAACAAATGGTGTTGGGAAAACCAGGCAGCCACATGCAGAAGAATGAAACTGGACCACTTTCTTACACAATATATATAAAAAATAAATTCAAAATGCATGAAAGACCTAAATGTGAGACCTGAAACCATACAAAGAAGAAAAGATAGGCAGGAACATCTTTGACGTTGGCCATTGGATCTTCTTTCTAGATATGCCTCTGAGTTGAGGGAAACAAAAGCAAAAATACTATTGGGACTTCATCAAATTCAAAGCTTCTGCAAATTGAAAGACACAACCAACGCTAAAAGGCAACATACAAAATGAAACGAGATATTTGTAAACAACACATCCAATAAAGAGTTAGTATGCAAAATACGTAAAGCAAATATAAATCTCAGCATCCTAAACACAAATTATCCAACTGCAGATGGGCAGAAGACATTAATGGACTTTTCTCTGACAAGACATCCAGATGGCCACCAGACACCGAAAGACACTCAGCGTCACCCACCATTAGGGAAATGCAAATCAAAACCACAATAAGATGTCACCTGACAGCCATCAGAATGGCTAAAATTAACAAGAGAAGAAACAGCAGGTGTTGTTGAGGCTTTGGAGAAAGGGTAGCCCCCTTACACTCCTGGTGGGCATGCGAACAGGTGCAGCCACTGTGGAAAACACTGTGGAGGGTCCTCGAGAAGTTAAAAATAGGAGATCCCTGGGTGGCGCACTGGTTTGGCACCTGCCTTTGGCCCATGTCGCGATCCTGGAGACCCGGGATCGAATCCCACATCGGACTCACAGTGCATGGAGCCTGCTTCTCCCTCTGCCTGTGTCTCTGCCTCTCTCTCCGTGACTATCATAAAAAAAAATAAAAAGAGAAGTTAAAAATAGAGCTACACTACGATTCCAAAATTGCAGAGCTAGGTATTTACCCCAAGGATACAAAAGTCATTTAGTAGATTCCAAGAGGGACACGTAGCCCAGTGTTTGTAGCAGCATTATCAACAACAGCCAAACTGTGGATACAGCACAGATGTCCATTGGCAGATGAATGGGCAGAAAGATGTGGTAAATATACACACTGCGACATCACTCAGTCATCAGAAGGGATGAAAAGAAGCCATTTACAATGACGTGGGAGAAGTGGAAAGGACTTATGCTAAATGAACTCAGTCAGTCATAGAAAGACAGATACCAAATACCATACAATTGCATTCACATGTGAATATTAGGAAACTAAAAAAACTGGCAAAGGGGCAGAGTGGGGATGAGAGAAGCAAACAAAAAAACACACTCTTAACCACAGAGAATAAACTAATAAATACCAGAGAAAGGTGGGGCGGATGAGGAATCAGGGGATGGGGATAGTGGAGGGCACCTGTGACCAGTACCAGGCGTTGTATCCAAGGGTTGAATCACTATGTGGTAAACCTGAAACTATATCATACTGTTTTTACAAAGAGGACTTCAAGTAAAACTTTAAAATTATAATTGTTAGTATTGATGAAACATGTACACACTAGAGATAAAATCAGAAAGGCAACTGAAAATCCAAATAAAGAGTCTTTAGAGCCACAAAACCCCTCTTTACCTCAGCTCGGAAGAAGACTGCCATGCCTATTATCACCCAAGTAAAAGCCTGGATTTTGATTCTCTGGGGAGGCCACTGACTTGGTGGAGTCAGGCTATCTTTGAACCCAAAACCTAAATAGAGTGCATAAAACTAAACTGCCCAAGATACTAGGAGTCCCAGTGCAAGCACATGCCAAGACCCACACTAACCATACACAGACATAACCCTAACCCTACACTTAATTCTAATGTTAACCTAACCCTTAAACAAGACCTATCACTAGTCGAAAACCAAACACAAACCCCAAGACCGAAACTCATTCACTGAACCTTCCTGCCAACCCTCACCCTAACTCCTAAACATCGGTTCACCTAAACTTAGGTTTCCTTAACCCTGAACCCTACGTTAAATCTAACCTGAACCCGAACCTCTAACCGTACGTAACCTTAAAATAAGGTATTCAAATCCTATTCCTAATCTTAACCTGTACCATAACACTAACCCTCTAATACTAATCCTATCTCATACCCCAAACTGTACCCTAACCCGTACGCTAAAACCAACCGCTAATACACACCCTAACCCTATATCTGACCCTTTTCCAAAACCGTACCCTGACCCTGACCCTGACCTGACCCTAACCCTAACCCCTAACCAGACCTTAACCCTAACCCTAACCCTAACCCCTATCCTAATCCTAACCCTCGCCCTAACCCTAAACCTAGCCCTAGCTTTAACTCTAACCCTTAACTCAAACCCCTAACTCTAACCCCTAACCATAATTCACACCCTAACCCCTAACCCTCACTGCAAACCTAAGCTCAACCCTAACTCTAACCATAACACTAACCCCAACTCCGAACCTCCTGCCCTAATCCCTAAAGCCTAAACCCTAACCCTAACACCAAATCCTGTCCCTAGCCCTAACCCACATCCTAACTCCTAACCACTGACCCTTACCCTTATCCCTCACCCTAACCTCTAATCCATAACCATAAGCATAATCACTAACACCTAACATCTAACCTAAGGCTAACCACCAATTGCCTCCCCTCCCCTGACCCAACCATTCATTCTACCCATTCACTTACTCTGTGATTCTGAGGAGTCCCTTCTGATATGGACGTGGCCCCCAATGACACCTCCAGAGTCCTCCAGGGGGTTGAGGAAACCGGGCTCCTGTGAGTGTGCACGTGGCCCCACGTGTTCCTGAGCCATAGTCAGTGGGTCCTGAAGACGCCGGGTCTCCTGTCACTGTGGACTATGCTTCACATCCTCTGGAAACCTCACAGCAGGTCCTCAGGAGGCCGGGGGCTTCTGTCAGCCTGGACATGGCCCCACGCCACCCAGAACACTCACCGTGGGTCCTGAGGAGGCTGTGGGCTCCTGTCAGCAAAGACCCAGCCTCATATATCCCAAAGCCAAAGTGCAGGTCCTGAGGACAACGGGGGTCTTGTCAGTGTTGAGGTGGACCCACATTTTCCTCAAGCCTCACCATAAGCCCTGAGGAGGCTGGGGGCTCCTGTCAGCATGGACGGGCCCCAAATATTCCCAAAACTTCACAGTGCATCCTGAGGAGGCCAGAGATTCCTGTCAGTGTGGATGCAGCACCCACATCTTTCTTAGGCCTCACCAGAGGCCCTGACAAGGCTGGGCTCTTCTGTCCGCATGGACGCATCCCCATATTTCCCGAAGACTACACCAGGGGTCCTGAGGAATTCAGCGTCCTGTTGTGTGGACGTTACCACACATACTCCCGAATTGTCACCAATGGATCTAGGAGGCCGTGGCTCCTGTCATCCTGAATGTGGCCTCCATCTTCCAGAAGCCTCAATTTATATCCTGAGGGGCCTGGGAGTTCCTGCCAGAGTGGACGCAGTGCCACATCTTCCTGAAGCCTCCCCGCGGGTCCTGAGGCGGCCCAGGGGCTCCTGTCAGCCTGGATGCGGGCCCACAATTTCCTGAAGCCTCCACGTGTGTCCTGAGGCAGCCAAGTGCTCCTGTCAGCGTGGACGCAGTGCCACATCTTCCTGAAGCCTCCCCGCAGGTCCTGAGGTGGCCCACGGTCTCCTGTCAGCATGGATGCGGGCCCACAATATCTTGAAGCCTTCCCGCGAGTCCTGAGGCAGCCCAGGGTCTCCTATCAGGGTGTATGCGGGCCCACATCTTCCAGAAGCCACACTGCGGGTCCTGAGGAGACCCGGGCTCCTGTCAGCGTGAACGCAACCCAATGTCCCCCTTTAGACTCCCTGAGCGACCTGAGGAGGCTGCGGCTCATCAGGGTCGATGCGTCCCTATGTCCTCCTCAGGCCTCCCCAGCACAGGCTGTTAATGCAGGCAGAGGAGGCCTACTGCACATGCGGGTCCCCTGGGTGGGGCCTGGTCTCCGGCGCCCCCTTTGGGATGCTAGGCACTGCAGGAAGCTGTGTAGGAGGTGGCTTGCTGGTGCACGGGGCGGCACCTGCCTCCTTCCAGGCTCCAGCTGTGGCCTGTTAGCATCGGAAATGTCTCACTGAAATGGAGCCCAACACCCGGCTTCCCCAGAAATACTTAAGGACAAGGAGTTGGAGCCCACAGACCACAAAATGAAATGTGGACCAGACTTTGAGCAAGTCCTGCAAAACTCACTCAACCCTCTTCCACTGTGGGTGGGAACGCGGGCTGGTGCAGCCACCCTGGAAACAGTGTGGAGGCTCCTCAGGAAGGTACAAATAGAGCCGCCCTGCGACCAGCAGGTGCAGGGACAGGAGCTGACTTCGAAGATACAGATGCAGTGAGACTCAGGACATCTGTACCCCAATGTCCACAACAGCCGTGTCCACAGTAGTCACACTGTGTGAGGAGTCTCGGTGCCCTCAGGCAGATGATGTATAAAGAGGATGGGAGATAGATGATGGTCATAGAGAGAGGAATGGTACTCAGCTATCAAAGAGAAGGAATCTTGCCATTTGCAATGACGTGGATAGAACTAGAGAAATCATGTTAAGTGAAATAAGTCAGTCGGGAAAGTGAATGACCGTGGGGTGTCATTCATAGGTGGAATTAAAGAAGCAAAGCAGATGAACATTTGTGAAGGGAAGGAAAAACAAATAAGATGAAAACAGATGCAGGAAATACAGACTGTTAATTATAGGGGAAAAATGAGGGTCGCTGGAGGGTAAGGGACAGGTGAGGGGATCACAGGGAACCAGCATGAAGGAGGGCATGTGATGTCATGTGCACTGCTGTTATATCCAACTGGTGAATCTCTGAATTCTTCCTCTGAAAGTATAATACACTATACGTTAATTAATTGGGTTTAAATTAAGTTAAAAAATCAGTTGTATCAGAGCACAATTCTTTCTGGACTCTCTGTTCTGCTCCTTCAGCTTATGTCAAGAACACCACCCTTGAGTCTGGTTTGTTTAAGTAGACTCCACGCCTCATCCATGGCCCAGCCCAGGGCTAGAACTCAGGACCCCGAGGTCAGGACAGGAGGTGAGGTCAGGTGTCGAATGCTTACTGACAGAGCCAGCCAGGGGCCCGAGAACAACACTGCTATATCCTGTGTCTCTGTGACATCGTTTGAAATAGGAAAGTGTTATGTCCCACTCTGTCCTGCTTCTCCAATACTGATTTCCTCTCTGGGGTCATTTGTGGGGGCAGATGGATGTAAAGGTTTTTTTTTTTTTCCTATTTCTAAGATCTGCCACCATGATTTTGATACGAATG